>NW_027395976.1:6841-460991 GCF_047715735.1 Aspergillus multicolor | reverse complement strand
GCCGCAGCAGACAAAGCCGCAGCAGACAAAGCCGCAGCAGACAAAGCCGCAGCCGACAAAGCCGCAGCAGATAGGGCCGCTGAGAAGGCGAGGAAAGAAAAGGCGGCACAAGACAAGCGAGCTGCTAGGCAACAATGGGGTGCAGCAGTCATCCCTGCTGTCCCTGCCCAAGCTCCTGCTATCCCCTCGGCCACCGTTGCTGGTCTGGGCGGTGCCCCGCCTGCCCCGGAACGACATCTTACGGATGGCGAGGCCGACTTCTTAACCACTGTACTCGAAAAGTTAGGAGAACCAAACGCAACGAACAGAATAAAAAACTTACAGCAGAACGGGAAAACGATGTTTGATTCCCTCTACGACTGGTTAGCGAAGCCAAGCCGAAAGTTCTCCATCCGGGATTTGGCGTTTAGGGAGATGAGCCATCTGATGGATACATATCCAAAATCTGCCCATGGCTTTCAATATGGGATCTTGCAACAGATCCTTGAACAGGATCCGCTGATTTATCTCATCAGTACGGCCTTGAACGGAGACAATCACAGATTACACGCAATCCCCCAATCTGCAGCGATCAACAAAGCAAAAACTCAAGCAGTTGAGTTTGTGTCGATTTCATCGGGGGACTGTTGCGTCAAGTTGGTTGATCAGACAAAACAGCTATCTCTTAGGTTTTACCCGACACTCATGTCATTGGATGAAATCGAAACGCTCCGATTATTCCCAGGGAGCGGGGACGTCTTGAGCAAGCTCCTTGAGTATAGGAACAATACGAGGTATTACCCGTATATCATCCGAAATGGCACCGAGAACCTTGAGCCGGAGGAATGTTCATCATATTGCGAGTTCGGTGAGGTGACCCCTCTAGGAGGGGCGATCCTGGGAATTCGCTCCTGGGATGATGATATGGTCAAGGCAGAGTTACGAATACTTTTTGCTACCGAACACGGCGCAACCGCAGACAACACGGTCGAGTACATCCTGTGCTGGCGGGCTAAGGTCGACCAGGAAATTCGTATGCGGCACCGGATCTGGACAAGCGAGGAGGGATCAGAGAAGTTCCCTGGAACACCGTTTTGATGATCGAGATTCATTATCTATCTCGACAGCAGTCATGCTTGTTTTGGTTTTGGAAACGATTCTTTCAAAGATAGTTGGCGGTTTGCTTTGATCTCGTTGATCTTGTATGCCCTCTCAGGGTAATTGGAAGGTTAACGTCATATATAGAGCAATATAATCGAAAATGCGATCAAGTTATGCATTGAAGTAGTAACCAATAACCCGAAAATAAACATAAAAGACCTAAAAAGAGACTCCAGTATCCCAACTTCTAAACATACACCCGAACCCTCTTTGTGAGTTTCAAATAGAATTCACACCCTGGTTCTGCTGGGGCGGTAAGCATACTGTTCTTGCACTTATGATCTCACATTCCCAATAAAGAAGGTGGGTCCAAAAAGACTACTTTCTGACATCGGAACCATGTGGGGACCCGGGTTCGAACCCCGGTCGGCGCATTTTTATTTTTTGGCTCCCAACAATGCTTCCCGGGCTTTTACTTTTAAGCTGGATCACGTGGCCAGGACCCAAGTTCTAAACATCCTGACCATGTCCATTAATGCAAGATTTTTAATTCAAGAGGCGTTGTAACGGTGTTGACATGATAGTGAACCATGTCCGCATCCACAATGACCATGTTTATGACTGGCCTGTTAGACAACATGTGACAACCAGGCACTTTCCTTTCCAGTGGTAACACTCCTTCAAACCATGGTCTACACAACCTCCACACCTCATGCTATCTACTCCGTAATAATAGACACCGAAAGAAAGCCGCAGCTACCTGGGAAACTCAAAAACAAATGACTTAGTGTCACCAAGAACAAATAGCGTATGCAGGACACATTCTTTATTTCGAGATTTGATGCTGACCTGCCGCAGCGAAAATAGACCACACTCCACCAGATGAAGAAGAGACCTCCAAAGAATGCCCCTGGTATATTTAACATTGCTATGCGCCTCGACCAGGGCCAAAAAAAAGATATCCGGCAAAAAGGAACCGAATCAAAAAGTAATCTCCCCGACTGGGAGTCGAACCCAGGTCTCCCGCGCTTGTTCTTACTAGAAGTGACAAGCGGAAATCATGACCGTTAGACCATCGAGGACTTGATAAAGAATTATTATGTTATTTTGCTTTCAGTTCTAAACATGCAATGCAGCATTCATGCGAAATCGCGAGCCCTCAAAAGTCACGGCCGGTGCAGCGGATTTATCGTGAAATGCAGACTGAAAGATTCCGCAGGTCAGTTGTCGTTAAGAGTGATTCGCTGTGGTCCTAGGTTTAGGGTCCAATTGATTATGGCCGTCGGTTTCCTTGACCTTGTCAGGCTGTATCCGCTGCCCGTCGTACGTGCCGTTATGCTGGGTAGGAAGATTGAGTAATGTTCTGGGATTAAGCTTCAGCTCGCCGCTCTTCAGAAAATCTGCCGGCCTGTTGTAATCTTCTCTCAGTATTGAGTTTGTGGTGTTTTCAGGTGGCTCAAGGCGATTATGATGCGGTTGGGATGTAGCAGAGTCGAGTAGAGGAGATATTCGATGGAGATACTCCGTATCTATCTCAAGATGAAGACCGGACGGGTGACGGATAGAATGGCGAGCCTCGACCGTTCGAGCTTCGTGATGATTATGGACTAGCTTGAGAACATGTCTTAGTCTTGCAAGTCCGCCGAGGAAGCAGTGCATGACGCAAGGTTAGCTGCAGCAATCTTGAAAAGGGTAAATAGGTCTCTTACCGTTCATTCTTTAGCTCACCTTCTGGTGCCACTTCCCCCCGTAGCAAAGAACGCCTCAGGATCTCACAAGGGTAACCCTCCAGACCGCTGGCCTTTCCGGCTCCTGCGGTTGACCATTCCGGGTTGTGTTGCCCAGCGGCGTGGTCCGAGCAGGACGATGGTGAAATGTCCCAGCTTCTCGACTGCTAGCTGGTTGTTTCTGAGTAGACTTCGTATAGGCTCCGAGCAATTGCTGACCGGTATGACGAAGATAGCTGTAGATATCGCCCTACCCTTGATCAATGTTGAGCTGGCGTTGCTGCTTTCTGGGATCGGCTTCATTGATGGTTGTCTGTATAGAGCTCGGGATGTTGAGAGTGTGTTCCTTGGAGTACATCTCGTTAGCTGCCTCTTTCTTATGTCCAGGTACCTGACATAATCTGCCTCATCGGAAGTCATCGGCGGCATCTTTGCGGGGAGCAACGCGAGAATCTTGTCGTCGACCATGGTCGATGCTAATGTTCAGAGGTTCGGGTGACGAAGGGAAGCACGTAGCTTAAATTCAAAGAAAATATTGATTATTGTGTGTAAGCCTGCTCACGAGAAACTAGCAATAAATAGGCACCGGACATGACAACACCAACTTCAAGGTTTCGAGATTGACTTAACTGCTGGTAGCTGAGACGCTTGTGCCTGGCTAAGCTTTCACTTGAGCTTCCCTGTCTCTGCTTAGAGGTAGAAATAAGAGCATGTGACCTCTGTCCGTAGCCCTGTCCCCTAATGAGAGCATTACCTGATCAGGTAATTTCTGTGTTGCCGTGGCTGCTGCCAAGCGAGGCCACAATAAGAATCCGTCCGTTTTCTTCTTCTTCTTCTTCTTCTTCTTCTTCTTCTTCTTCTTCTTCTTCTTTTGAGTCTCGTTGATCACAATTGCAGCACCGATGGTATACTAGACGAGAAGCCCGCGCCCGCGACTGCGATAGGGCTCGTGGAATACCAGCCGAAGCTGGTCAAGGGGTACCGTTCTCGTTCTCGGATGGCGGATACGCCTGACCTTGCGTACATTGGAAAATCGCAACTCCGGAGCGGATATTCTCGGACAATTGCAGTGATACTATAAGTGTCATGGGAGGACTCGGAGGGAAAGGCAGCGGACGATACGAAGGGCTCTTGGTACTCACTGTCGGTGTTACGTCTGGCAGAGCACGGCCATGGTCAAATAAGATGGCTAACCGGATCAAAGCACAGTGAGAACACCAGAGCGTCTTATGGCTAGATGTCAACAAAGTTTCTATTGAATCTAACCCCTGGATTTATCAAGCATTTCGTGAGGAAACACTGTGACGGTGATCGCCAACACCCACTTCTCCACAACCCGAGTCGATAGCCCTATCTCAATCTGCAGCCGTCAGAATCAGCGACTCATGCGCAGGTACCCGAGCATAGAGTCTATGAATCAAGGAATCCCTGAGGCGCACAGGATGAAAATAGCGATAAAAAACTACCCAGTGCTGGTATACCCCCGCGAATTGAGTATAAGGACGAAGGCTAGGCTACCTTACCCCCTTGTCGTCGACTTTCTCGAACTTATCGACTACTTAAGCGAAGCCATCAGTCAGCCTGAACTCTCAGTCCAACTACCCAGTCACCGTCGTGACTGCCATGCACAGGCAATTTTCACGTGGGATAAATCTCTGGCCTCGACGCCGTGTAACGATTCTCCCGAAGTCTAACTAGGTGCTGCATCCATAGACGAGGACCGGCCTGAATACGAAGCACTTACTCTCAACCCAGTATTCTTCGCTCTCCCTTTCAGACAACACGGACTGGTAACTGGTCATAATGTCAGTCATCTTGCGGAGTCGACGGTCTTCCAAACTCCGGTGCCGGGTGCCGGCTACAACAGGCCTGTATCGGGGTTAAGCACTTAACCCCGCAATAGATAAAGCAGCACTCTACCCGCCATTGATTAACTGATCCCAGAACAGGAGAAGCTCTCCTTCTGTTTATTTCCTCTGATCAACTGTGCAATCACTGCCCTCTCTGTTCAGAAAGACACCAAGCTACACATACACTACAGAAAACCACCAAAATGTCCTGCCCCGACTGCATCAGAGGCCACGTCCACTCAGGCACGCCCAAAGGACGCACTGAAACAGTTCACGGCCTGCAAGCTTACATCTCCGAGCCCGAGAACACTCCAGAGACCGAAATCAAGGGCATTGTAGTCTTCATCCCCGATGCGTTCGGCTGGGAGTTCGTCAACAATCGTCTCCTGGCGGACCGGTATGCCGAGACGGGGAAGTTTAGGGTTTACTTGCCTGATTTTATGCATGGTACAGCACACTCTGACTTCAAGATCCCCAGCAAAATAAAGTTTGTTGATAATGTGTGTGTACAGGAACCGCCGCCCCAGTCTGGGCCATCGACACAATGCGCGCGCTCATGAAGACCGAGAGCGTTTGGGACTGGGTTTCGAAGCCGTAAGGAGCGCCTCCAACCAGCCCAACCAAGTGATTGCATGAAAATGTGTATAGAGCTAACAAGTCCAGGTACCACCTCACATGCGCCCTCTACGCAATGCCGCCCTGGCTCCTGCACAACCGCCCATCAAAGTCCTACCCAATCGTTGAATCCTTCTTCGTCTCGCTGCGCCAGTCAGAAGAGGGCCAGAGACATCATATCGGGGCCGCGGGATTCTGCTGGGGCGGGAAGCATACTGTGCTTCTTGCGCACGGGGCTTCGACTACGGTTAACGGGACGAAGCGGCGCCTTATCGATGCTGGTTTTACGGGCCATCCGAGCCTGTTGACTTTACCGGGTGATATCGAGAAGATGGTTATCCCTGTTAGTTTTGCTCTGGGTGATCAAGATTCAAACTTGAAGGGGGAGAAGATTGAGCTTATTAAGAAGATCGTTGAGGAGAAAGAGGAGGTTGGTGGGGAGGTGAAGGTCTACGTTGGTGCTGGGCATGGGTTCTGCGTTAGGGCTGACTTTGAGGTTAAGGAGAGCTACAGGCAGGCTGCGGAGTCCGAGGAGCAGGCTATCGAGTTTTTCAGGAAGCGGTTTGTGAAGATTTGATGCCCCTTTCTTGCTTCTTTCCCTTTCGAATGTTGTTTCTCCATTTGGAATCGCCAAGGAGTTGGATATCGATGTATGTACATGCCTAACTATCAGAATCGTTTTCTTCATGATGATCAATCAGTTCTCTCAATTTTCCACTACGCCTCCTAGCCAGCGCACGATATGGCCCCTCCTCGACGACCCTCCCATCCTCAAGCACAACCACATCATCCGCAACCTCCACCATCTCCTTCGAATGGGTGATAATGACAACGGTCAGCCCGGACTGCTCAGCAATAAGCCTCTTAATCGTCTGCTTGATGATCACCGCGCTATTTGGATCAAGAGCGGAGGTCGCTTCATCCAGTACAAGGACCTGTGGTCTGCGTACGAGAGCCCTAGCAATCACAATGCGCTGTGCCTGGCCACCCGAGAGTCCGACGCCTCCATCCCCAATAACAGTTTGATAACCGTTCGGCAGTGAAGAGATAAAATCGTCTACCCCCGCTGCGATGGCCGCAGCTTGAACGCTGCAGAGAGTACTGAGTGGTGAGTGCGGAGCTAAGCCGTAGCTGATGTTTTCCATTATCGTGCCTGGCAAGATGGAAGGTTGCTGTGGAACAAGAGAAATGAGTGAGCGGAGGGTCGGGGTGTGCAAGGTGCGAATATCAGTCCCAGCGAGGGTAATGGCCGGGTTTGGATGGAGGGGGTTCGCCGCCGGCGTTTTGTATAGCGAGAGAAGGAGGGACGCGATTGTGGACTTTCCGGACCCGGAGTGGCCGACGATTGCCGTGCAGGAGCCGGGTCGGATGGTAAAAGTGATGTTGCGGATGACATGGGTGCCACGGCTGGGATAGCAAAATGTTAGGTTATTGAAGGTTATCGGAGCGGCTTCTGTGGGGATGATTGTGCCGACGTGTTCGTGGGAGGTTGCGGGGAGGTCGATGAGGCGGAAGAGGCGACGGGAAAATTCGCGGGCGGTGCTTATTTGGGGGACTGAAACGTTGTCAGTTCGTCCTTGGACTTGGACTTTGCGCTGGAATGCTTACTCCATGTCATGACAGTGGCGGCGTAGCCGATGCTGAAGAGCAGGACTGAGTTGGTAGAGGTGACCTGGTCGACTGTGAACTCGTTGGCCCGGACTAGCGTCACGCCGTAATAAAATATTAGTGCTACTTGAGTTAGCGATATGTGGTAATTGCTGGAGTAAGAACAACCTACGAGCAACGAAACCAATCGTGGACTCGACCAGGCCAAAAAGGGCGCCGGTATAGACTGCTTTCCGAAGCCCTAGCCTCAAGCAACGTGCCGCAGCTTTCAGATGCTTGAGATGAAAGTACGGTTCCAGCGTCAAAGTCCTTACAGTGCGTATTTCCGCAAATGTCTCGAGGAAAACCTCGGACGCAGATGCCCGAGCAGTAGTGCATCTTCGATCCCATATCCCACTTGTTTTCTCGAACCCCATCGTTATGGCGTATACAAACGGCCCACAAGACAGTGCAACGAGCGTCAGTTTCCAGCAGAGTATCAGACTCCAAATGATGGACATGAACGTGACAGTAAAAGCAATGAGAACGAAGATGCTGAAGCGCGCGACGATGTTTCGAACTTCCTCCCCGCTTTCGTGCAGGCATGTAGTTATCTCCACGGCCGTGTTGCGTTCGTCTTCGAACCACACCCGAGGCTGGTCTAGGACTCGGCGGAATGCTTGCTTCCGAAGATCGTCGACCCAGCTTTGAGCGCAAACATCGAGAAGGTAGAACATAAGATAATTTATGAATGCATCGCCAATTGCCACGCCGAGGACCGCCAGCGCCCACCTTGTAGCTTCGTTCTGTCCGTTCCACCAGGTTTGGTAGAGCCTGGAAAGGAGATACGAGAATATTGGAGTCGCACTAGAGTGTCCTATAATGCAAAGAAAGGCGACGAATAGTAACAATCGCTGCTTATGGCCTAGGCTCGGTAGCACTGAGCGTAATGCTCTTCGTAAAGGGTACCTGATGCACGTTGTATCCCTAGACCGAAATCTCCTCCGTCGATGTCTGAGCCGCCGGCGGAATTTGGCGGTCTTTGAAGAGCTTTCTGGACAGACATTCTTGTTTCTTAAGTGAAAGTCTTCCAGCTTGATTTCAGCGTGGGTAACTGTGGCGCCTTTTCCACAAGAAACGTCACCTTCAATACTGTGACGGCTTGAGCTGGAGGAATTTCCCCGTGCAATGGTACTGAAGTACGACTCGGAGGGAAGGGGTAGCTTGTAGCTAGAGCTTCCCTTGGAAAATACACTGGAGTCGGTGAGTTCACCATCAGAATCAACCCCGGTGTCGTCTGCTTGATCTTCATCTTCTCGGAAGAAGTCACTCAAGCTCGGCTCTCCTTTGAGATCACCTTTGTACCCAGCTTGCACGACGGAGCCCTGTTCCATAACGTAAACAAAGTCATTGTCTTTGATGTGAGACATGTCATGTGTGATGATTATCGTTGTCTTGCCCTCTCGCCATTTGCGGATGGCGCTCATGATCTGGACGCGATTGGCACCATCTAAAGCACTAGTGGGTTCATCCAGTATCAACACAGGGGAGTCCCGTAGCCGAGCTCGTGCTATTGCAACTCTTTGTTTCTGTCCCCCACTGAGAGCGTTTCCCCGTTCTCCGACAAAGGTGTCAATACCTTTAGGAAGCCTCTCAAGGGTGTTCTGTAGCATTGCTAGGTCTGTGGCTTCCACCACATCCTCTTTCCTAATAGCATCATAGTCGCGTCTTCCAAAGGCAATATTTTTGAATATCGACTCGTTGAAGAGTACATTTTGTTGTTCAATGTATGCAATATTGTTTCGAATCCAGCTGACCCCGATATTTCGTATAGGATGCCCGTTGATGAATATTTCCCCTGAAGTTGGCAGGTAGAACTTAGTGAGCAATTGCCCAAGTGTACTCTTCCCAGAGCCGCTCCTGCCAATAACATAAGTGGTTGCCCCAGCCGGGAAGGTGAAACTCGCGGCGTCCAAAATCACTTGATCCGGTTGGGAGGGATACGAGAATGACACCTGCGAACATTAGTCGGGGATGACATGGCGCACTTCGTGACTTACATCTTTCACCTCTATCTCGCCATTGCAATGCTTCGGCTGTAAACGTCCTTGCATCTCCTCCGAAGATGACTTTTCTGCCCCGCTAGATAATGACTTTCTCAATGCAGCAGCGGCAACCTTGCCTTTATCCAGAATCAGCAGATGCGGCATCATAGATTCGATGGCCTGGGCGGCTGTAGAGCATGTCCAAAATGTCCTCACGACGTCACCCGCCCTAAGCTTCCCTGAGGTGACTAGATAGCTTCCATACCAAAAACCCTGCACAAACATGGCGAACATCACGAATCGCATGGCAGAGATCTGAATGGCGTTGTAGTTTGCTATTTTAACATAATGCGATGCAGCCTTGTCCACGCCGCGGCCAAACTTTTCTTGCTTGGGCTCTTGTGCATTCAGACATTTCACAGCATCAATGGAGACGACTGAGCTATTGACCACTTTCGAGGCTGTCTTGAGTTCATTTTGTTGACTTTCGATGCGAGCATTGATTTTCGGTGAGAGGTACGGAATTACCATCAACGCGATCGGGATTCCAGCAATGATGACCAAGCTTAGATTCCAGGAAGTATAAAATGCCAGAGCGAGGCAGACGAGGATGCGGAAGATGTATTGCGACACAAGGGCTAGAGATGCCGATGTAGCGGTTTGGAGTTCCTGTATCTGACTGCGAGATGTTAGACAGGAAACACTTGCAACTGAAGAAACATACATCTGCACGCAACCTAGAAAGGTGCGAGCTCCTTCATCTTGCTCTTCGAAGTATCGCTGGTTCTTCTTCAGCAGCCCTTCGAAAAGTCTGTCCCGAGCATTGGCGGCTTGGAGTTCCCCGAACGCCACAAAGAGAACAAAGTAGAGCCCATTGAAGAACCAAGCGAGTGCTCCCAGGACCAGGAACTCGATACATCGTCTCACAACCCTCTGGAATAGGTCCTCACTGGTGATTTTTCCTCTCCCGAAGTTTGTGTACTCATCGAAGACTTCTCCGAGAATGATGGAAAAGGACGGAACGGTGAAGCTGGCGAGGAAGCAGGTTATGATGGCTGCCGCGAGCAGCGGAGCATGTCTCCTCGTTGTGAAATTGGCCAGTGGCGTCTTGAACAGGTTCCGCGAGTAGTTCCTCGTAGCAGTAGCCATGATGGCTGGCGTTCAGCGTAGTTGTCACTTCATATAATTTCAGCAGTGGGCCTCCGCGGAGTGGTCGAGACTAGTCAGATATAGAAGAGAAAGAGAAAAACACAAGACCCCTGCAAGAACGTCTCGCCATGTCTTCCGGTTCTCTTTTCCCTAAGTGGAAAAAGAAAACCCCACGTGTTTGAGCGCTTTAGTCCTTGGTTTTCAGCTTGGCCCCAGAGCGGCCGTGTTCAGGTGGTTTGTATGCAAAGAAGTCAATGGGCAGCGCATTAGTATTGTACTTTTCCGACGGGATGGGGCTAGCCCACCACCACTACCGTATTGTCCTGCCGACAAAGAAATCTCACAACATACTTCCATCTTTAGAAGGAACCCACTTAATAATCCTAGAACACCATATGACAAGACAAAGTACAGTAGCAGCAGCAGCGCCATCAGAAGTAGTTAGCCAAACTTGCCGAAAGATCTAAGCGGCACGGCCGAAATTCGCCGTCCGTTCGTCTACGGTACAGGACAATTCGTAATGATTCGTGATAAGCGGGTGGAAATGAAATGGGTTCTAGATTCTAACAGCCGGAGTCCGACGGGGAAATGGACGCGATTATGAACTGAACTTCTTCGCCTGTGCCTGTGCTTGCTCGTAAACCCAGTCGTTAAGGCCAGCGCGGTTCCTACGAAGCCAGTTAGCAAGGATGCCATCACTCTGCCGTAAATCATGAACGACTTACCTTGCGATCTCAATAGCGTAGAACTGCATCCGCATCGCTGTAGCCCATGTTGTCAGCCCAACCATTCCCTGTCACGCCAAGTACACCCCATCCATGTGGACTTACCGAAAATCGTGTTGTCCTTCTCGTACTCGGTCTTCGGGTTTGCCCGCAGCATTGTGCCGAAGTTGAAATCGTGAACCTTCTTCTCATACTGGTTGATCCAGTTACGCCACTTCTCCTTGCCCTCCTTGCTCTTCATCTCATCCTCGTTGATTGTTGCGGCGGGGTCGAAGTCGGGGAACTCGGCCTTGAAGTGCTCGTAGATCTCGTCGTCGATTTTGGTCAGGCGCAGCTGGGATCCGGGGACCTTCTCAAGGATAGACCAGTAAGTCATCAAGTGTTCCACGGCTGTGATTTGGTGAGCGATGTGATGGCCGGAAGTAAGCGGAGGTAAGGTAAGGGGAAGGTCACGAACCCTTAACGGCGAACTGCTTCTCCATCTGAAGGTTTGATTGTCAGCTTCCGATTGTCCGGAGGGCGGCCAACGCGATAAGGACCTACATCATCCAGGTTTTGCGCCTGCTCGGGGTCAAAGGGCTTCGACATTTTGGCGGTTTGTTTATCGGACAGCTCGGATATACTCTATAGTATAGTTGTATAAGCGGGATACGGACTTTAAGATCGCGATAGATAGTATGAAACGACTCAGACGCCTGGATAGCCCCGCGGTGGTCAATTTTTTTGCCGAGAATTTGTGCTCCGCCAACCCCACACACGTCATTGGAGCGGTCTTGGCGTTGTCGTCCCTAGGCGGAAGGACCCCAGTCCATCTCCATCTCTCTTTCGTCTATTCTGTACTCTTGCGACCCAGTTGACATTTGACAGGGACAACACCGATGATGTCTCTAGGACAGTGTCAAAGATCTACTATACTGCGCATTTCTTGATGCATTCTGATACTTATTTACCCGCCTCATCTCGAACCGTCAATTGAGCCACGATCGTATGCGCGGACGCTATGCTAGCCTAAGTATGTACGGCTGAGTGCATAGGTAAGGAGGGGCTGAGCCTTTGGCGGGGCTTCTCAGCCTCTGCAACAACATTAGAAGCGAATTGTCGCCCAATGCTCATCTGTAAGACTGTCCATCATCTCCTCCCCTGACCGCCGTTCTGTCTGATACTGCTAACTTGTTTTGCGACTTTCGGAATGACTCGCAGCGCAATTGAGCCTCTAGACGATGACGAGCTTTCGTCCCTTTGGCGTACTGCGTGTGATGACTATGCCGATGAAACTGGAATCACGATCGCCGACAAGAACTTTCCCAAACTGTCCAGGCCCGAAGAGCTGTCGCACCAGCTCGATGCGGAGAGCGATCATTTTCAGAACTTCCGAATGAAGAAGCGGCCTCTTCTACATACCGTGCAGACTATTCTGACGCCTAATGATAATTGGGGGAGTCTCCTTGAAGATGTGGTCGCTGCTGCCTTTCCACCAGCCTCGTCGATTATGGGTGCCATGCTGCTGTTGATTCGAAGCGCGCGAAAGGTCAGCGAGTCATTCGATATGATAATTGACCTCTTCCAGAAGTTAAGAAACTTTGTCCTCCGACTGGACAGTTACAAAGGCGTTCCTCTCGGCAAGGGAATGCGAGTAGTGAAAGATGGTCTGAAACCAGTTTCAGCAACTAGTCAGATTCTTTCTGACATCAAGAGCAGTCGGGTTCCTGACTCAGGGAGCTGGGTTGATCATAGGCTCCAGTCATGGTGGAAGAGCCCACAGCCTCTTCTCTGGCTCCACGGCGGCCCCGCGGTAGGAAAGTCGTATCTAGCGGCCAAGATCATAAACGACCACGCAAATACAGAAATCTCACCTACGCCTGTGGTCGCCTCATTTTTCTGCAAAAATAACCATGTCGATCTGCGGTCGTTGAACAAGGTTCTGCGGACCCTTGCCTGGCAGATAGCGACAGAGCTACCGACGTTCGCCATGCATGCAGAAGACTTCTGCCTCAAGGAGGATCCAGCTGATACTTACGCGGTATGGGGAAAGCTCTTGTTGAGCTACTTCGCCAAGGCTGAATCAGGAACATCAGTCTGTTTTGTGATCGATGGGATCGACGAAGCATACGAAGCAGAACAGGAGATCCTGTTCAATCTTCTTGAAATGAGTTATGCAGTGAAGGACCAGAACAAGCGATTGCCGCATCTACGATTCGTGCTTCTGAGCCGGGATTCAGTTCGCGTCAATCTCGAAGAACACCTACTAGGGTGGGTGCCTGACATTGAGATTACCAACATCAGAACAAAGAGGACCTTGATGGATATATCCATAAAAAACTGCGGAGATCCAGCTTGTTTCGAAGCTCGCCGGAGTTACTAGAGGAGGTAGTAAGCGACATACGCGAGTCAGCTGAAGGGTTGTGGGAATGGGCGAATCTTGTTATTGAGTCCGTTCTGCGCTGCAGGACTAAAGGACGGATTCGGCAAGTCGTTAAGACAATGCCTCGTGGAATCAGTGCGATGCTTACTAAAGAGCTGCAACGGTTGGCTCAGGCGCTTTCAGCGGCGGACATGCCACTGGAAGAACTTTCGGACGAAACGTTTGAGGAATCTAATGGTGAAGCCATGGTTACGCAAATCCAACAGCTTAACCTCATACTCTCTTTCGTGACCGTGGTCCAAAAGCCCCTGACGGTTGTGCAACTTGAAATCATGCTGGAGATCCTCTTTGAGGATGAAGTCTTGAACTTGGAAGAGGACATTCGCACGGTATACTCATCTCTGTTTATTCTGCGGTCCGCAGGAGATACAGAAGGGTATCTTGCCAGCGACTCAATTGTAACGTTACGCCACGGCTCGTTCTATGAGTTCTTCAAAGCGGCTGGCCAGAAAGAAACTGGGCCTATTCATGTCGACCCCGAGCGCGCTGAGGCGACCATGGTCTTGGTCCTACTGTATGTTCTCCAAAAGACACATACTCCTGTGACCAGTAAATTGGTAGAATCGCTGAAAAATTACGCCGAAACCTTTCTACCACAACATTTGACGAGTGCAAGCCCAAAAAGTGCGGGAAAACTACGGGACAGAATCTCGACTCTACTTTCGGATCTGTTCACCAAAAATATAGGAACTGGCCATCGCTTTATCTTTACAGAACATTCAACGTGTTGATCCTTTTACAGTTGGTATGCCACATCGAAGGTCACCAAGTTTGGTCGACGCTGGCTCGATCCTGACTTTGACATTGCAAATAAGAAGGCGCAAATGGTGCTAAACTGGCTCCTCCCGGCCTCGAGAAAGGTGTTCGAAGATTGCGCCCGTTTACTGTCCTCTTCTCCATGGCGACGTCGCTTTCTAGTCGCTGGCTGGCCCCAGATGATATAAATGCACACGATGGACACGCTTGGGCCATTCCAGTCATGTTGAATTTGTATGGTGTAGTGGCTGGTACTGTGGAATCCATAAACGATGACCCGAGTCTTGAATTCGGACACGGCGAGGATGATTTGCCCTCTTCTCGTATTCTGCATATCGCTGAGCTGCAGCAACATCAGAAGACGGCCGCTTGGTATGCTCGAGTTGGAGAGGCGTTGTATCTGCACAGGCATTACGAGGAAGCTTTTATTCACTTCTAAACAGCCCTTGATGCACATGAAAAATGCTCTATCTTGAGCTCGCAGTCTCTCTCCATTATCCACAGGGATATGGCCCATGTATGCTTTGCGAAAGAAATTTACAAAGAAGCATTAGAACACTATGAGCTGGCTGAGTCACTGGGTGGTGCAAGCGTGGTCTATGATGCCGCAGGTGATGGCGAGGATGGTCATGTACGTCAGTTATTGACCAAAGCAAAGATGCAGTACCTTGCGAATAAACCCTGTGAAGGTGCTGTTACAGCGGATAGAGCTTGGGAGTTGTACTTGGATAGAGGGGGTAGCTGGGAATGCAGCCTCTGGAGTGGTTTTCTGGGTATATTCCTTGAGTTGCGGCAACCACACCGTCTTCGCCCCAGTTTTTTGAACTCGCATCATCATGTTTCCAAAAACATTCTTGCCTTGGAACATCACCAACTCAGGAAGAGGAATGGAGCATTCAGAGGGCACTAACACGACCACACACGATGTATATGGCGTTGCATTTAGGATTGACACCAGATGACGGAGAGTGTCTTCAGCAAATTATCGTTCGAGCAGTGGAGGGACTCAAGTCAGCGGACTATAGTAACCAAAATGTGGCACTGTCGAAATAACTGATGGGGGCAGCACTTTTCGAACAGGGTCAAGTTGCCGCAGGAATCCGGTTTTTGTCCGAAGCAGCTGTGGGCAATCCCGTTCCCGACGATGATAATTTTAATCTATACTGTTCGGAAACTAAAGAAGAACAGGAGCAATCGCTGAGCCACCTGGCTGCCGTTTGTCTTTATCATCCTGAAATCCCGTTTTCTGGAACGGGCCCTATACCCCTGACTGCGGATGATCATTTCGGCGATATCTGCATGGTTATTTCGTCACGGTTGCGAGGTCAGGGGATCATGCGAATGCTCGAATGACTCTACGCGGTCGCATGAAGAAGTGCCTTGATCTGCTGATGGACGATGACCCTTCCAATGACGAAGATGATGCCTGGTTCCCGCTTTTCCAGACGTTTCTAGTCGATACCGATAGCGACGAAGATCTAAGCGGCGCTCTTCACCTGATGAAGACTCGCCGTAAAGTTAACATCACAGTACGGATTTTGGGTATGAAACCAGAACTAGAAGCTGTCAGAACGCACGGAAAGAGGTACTTTGAAGGCGGCAAATCGTCTGAGAATGAAAACGTGGTGGATACTGAGAAATATCCCGAGCAGGACGAGGCAGAGTCGAACCCTAGCTGGGACCCCCTCTAGCTCGAGCTCCCTGATCTCCTCTCGTGCGCCAACTGTTACTGTAATGTCGAGACCGCATCCTGCTGGTATTTATGCCGGACGTGTCCCAACTCCGTCTTGTGCCCTCGCTGCTATCGTGAACTTCGGAGCAGCAACACAGAAAACCCTCCTAAGCTGCCCATGCACCATTCGCAGACCTGCAATGCCCAGCATGAGTTCTACTATACCGGCAAACGGCTTCCAGAATCAGAATTGCTGGAGCTGGGCGAGGTTCCGCTTACGAGCGTGGGTTCTGATGGTGAGACGAGAACGCAGATATTGTGGGTCGAGGAGTGGAGGGATATGTTAGAGGATAAGTGGCAGACTACTAACTTTGAATTTGAAGGTGGATTGTTCGCTTGGTGTATGAGGGTGTTGCCGGAAGCGCAAAGGGAGAGGTGGGCTACCTTTTTCAGGTAAGGTAAAAGAGCGTTGTGGCGTTCAAAAGGAATCGTAGCTGCTGGATCGGCCATGGTTCTTAAGCTAAATTTGAGGATATTGTATAGACTCTATGTTAAGAGGTAGTAGATCATAGACATGATGGCTGGTCCAATTCATATATTGCTACTATGAATGTTCTAGTATATTGCTGAGCCAAATCCTTGGGATATCAAAATTTAACATATATGGCCACAATCTACTCAATATTATTCACTATCCGAATCAGATAGTTCCTCGAATCTTCCCTCTCTCAGAGCCTGCGTGACCGGATTCTCAACTCCAAGGATACCGTTTGCTTTGGCCCTGTCATGAAGTTAGTATGGGTACTATTCGAGTACATATACACTGCACTTACCGTTCAAACAGCACAAACAGCCTTTCGGCCTCTCTCTCTTTCTCCTCCTTCGTCATGGGCGGGCCAGTATCTTCCTTCTCCGCAGCCCATCTCTGTCCGGTAATCGGATTGATGGTTGGATCCAGGCTCTCAGCATTCGTAGCGAACGCTTCGCCCGCCGACTTGGGGATGTCAATGCCCCGCGAAGCAAGAAGCCCTGCGGCAAAACCGTAACCAATGTTCTTCGTTAGACTCTCGGCGTTCTTTCCGGAGAGAACAAACATGAGCTCGGAGATTGCGATTTTGAGATTTGCGTACGGCATCGTCGAGAGCTTGAGTAGCTTTGAGGATAGAGTGTCGGACTGCCCGATTGGCCGGTTCCGGTCATTATCGTCGGGCAGGAGGAGCCATTGCATGTACTTGCGAGGCCCGTCTGGTGCAACCTCGTGGATTGTGACGAGCGTGTGGAAGAGCGGAATGGCCTTTGTTTCGAGCTCTGAGGGTTCGTATGCTGAAACGGCTTGGTCTAGGATGTTTATCAACTTGTCCACGTTGCAGTTTTGGTTGAAGGTTGGGAAGAGGGGGTTGCCGTCGTAGGACTTCTTGTTCTTGTTTTCGAGGTCGAGTGTTGAGAGGCAGTTTAGTAGTGTGCCGAGAAGGCCGTCTAAGGGCTTTAGGGGGATGTCGATACGGCTGATGATCTTGAAGAGGTAGGGAATTGACGGTGAGAAGGTTGGTGCTAGATCCTGGAAGAGCTTCGCTACGTTGAAGACTAGCTTCAGTGTATCGATGAAGGCTAGTTCGTCAACTTGCGACAAGGGTTTTCTGCCAGACTTGGGGAATTGTTTAGAGTGTCGGAGTATTTGCTGCGGCCGTTAGTGGGTTATATTTCTATTAAGCGTTCAACTTACATAGTTGATGTTCTCGCCTAGAGAATGGTTGTTAATTAGGTCGTCAAAGTTCTGATCAGTGTCGTAAGTCGAGAGGAAGAGTATCCGACTGATGACCATTTCATGCTCGGAAGAGTCACACTAGACTTGTTAGTTGAGAGCCTTCTCTATTTACCGCAACTTTACCTTGAGCATCTCAGCTAATTTTCCACATCTGCCAGTGTTGACAAACAGCTGGCGCATGCTTGAATCTAACAAGAGAGCATTTGCGACGCAGCGTAGGGCAGCATGACGGACGTCTGTCGTCTCCCCGTCGACACCATATTTTGATAGAATCTCGATGCCCTATACAAGTATTAGAGCCAATCAGAATCGGCGTACGATGCAACGCACCCTTTTTGAGTAGATGGGGCCTGCGTTGTCTGGACTCGTGCCATGCTGCCGCAACTGTAAAAGGGTCTGGGTCTTTTCTAGGAAAAGTCAGATGGCCTCTTTGCCTATACATAAGATTGGAACCTACGCGCGGAGTTCAATGAGTTATCTTTTAGGTCATTTTCAAGAGAGTCCAGGAGCTTTGTGACTTGTCGCAATTTCTCTGTTGGGCGTGCGTTAGCGCTGCGAAAGCTGATAGTGAGCGCGCGCCGTACCAGGACCCTGCAGGATACGCAAATCCATATTCGCTCAGCGCCTTTCACTCAGTTGGCGATAGCCCTCGGTTTCAGGTGTTTAGGAGCGCGAGAATTATCCAGTTTGACGATCGCTCGGAAAGGAGCTCCGGTGCGGACTCTGCGGAGACACAGGAGATGTGACACAGGAGATGCAGCAAAAGCGCACCGCAGCAATTGAGGGGGAAATCGAGAAGAACCTCCGAGTCAAGTGACGACGGCTGTAAAGAATCAAACAAAGACACGACGATCTGTCCCTGAAATAATCAGTTCTTTGTCCAGTTGGTCCTCGAGCACCATACAGAGTAGAAGGCTGAACCCCACCAAGGTAGTCAGCTTCTCCGCAGGGCCTGAGGGATAAGGCTTATATTTATGCCTCATTGTATAGGCATCAAACGCGCGCTGTCCACTTAACGCGTCCCGCAACCGCGTCTTTCCCAGCGCGGCTTGGCGTCTCCGGCGTTCTGCAGCCGATCTGGATTCTCCAGCATGATCTCCGACAATCTTCAATCTTCACTGCTTCGACGTTCAGGATAGGGACAGGCTTGAGTTCACTTCTGGGGCTTGGCCGGATCGCAATGTTCCTTCTCCTCTCCTCTCTTTATTGTTGCCTTTTGTCTTGAACATGGTCGACGTTCTAGGTCCTTTGTCTGCTCGTCCGCCGACTCCACCAAGGACTGCGTCTCGCATGCTGTCTGAGAAAGATCGGACGGAAGACTCGCCAGCGCCCGTACAGACCCCGAATGAATCTCTCTTTCTGAAAACCGAATCGACCGGTGCACCCTCCAGTCGCAAGCGCGTGAACTTTTCACCATGGCCAAGGTTCATCAAACCCCCTTCGTTCACGAACCCGGATCCGAAAGCCCTCCTCCCTTCGAACGATAGCAAGCCGGCCAGATCGATACTCAAGGCGACAAACTCGCCCGGTCCCATCAGTTTCGCACCTCCTATAGCGCATACCCCCGAGTCTTTCGTGATGCTTCTACGGTCCGTCACCCAGCAGTTGGCTGGGGTGTCAATCAGCTCGAGGATTGATGCATATATGCAGTTCTTTGGTGCATTGCGAGCATACGAGAAGGTACCAACGGAAGAGGAAATTGTGCGCAACTTGAGCCTGATTGCCGAGTTTATACAACGGGATATTAGCCGTGATCTCACGGAGGGCGGCCCGCTTGATTCAACCCTCGTTATTCAGGCATTGAAGCTCTCGATGGTGCTCATATGGCACCCTCAAATCTCTCCTCAGTTACCAGATGACTTCAAGCTTTTCCTCGTTGAGCACTCGGTCAATTGCCTTGAGAATGGCAATCTCCCTAAATCCGTCATGACACATTTTCTGAGTGTCCTGTCAACGCAGAAGTTTTCGGCAAAGATTATTACTGCAGCCAGAACGACGCGTATACTAGAAATGCTGTATGTTTTGACCGATAAAGTCAAGGGGAACTCTGCGGTCTCGCAGCGCCTAGCGATTTACGAACGCCTGTTCGATGTGTCCAAGCCAACGTTCCTTGCTTCGTCCGTTCTGTGGATGGATCATCTTATCTCTGGATTGCTTCATCCAATCAAGAATATTCGACTAAGCGCATTGGAGCTTGGTTTTAATGTGTATATGGCATCTGGATCTAACTCGACATTGTCGAAAACGCTCCGTGATATTTTCGACAGGCCAATCGCAGACAAACGGAAGATGGTCTCTGAGGTGAGCGAGCGTATGTCGAGGATGATGGGGAATTCCGACACCGGCGAACATGTTCCTCAGATTTGGGGTGTCATTACACTGCTCCTCCGAAACAAGCGCTTCAACATCGACCAGTGGCAGCATTTCAAAGAATGGGTTCTCGTTCTTCAGAAATGCTTCAATTGCAATGACATTGAGATCAAATCCAAAGCCATTGTCAACTGGAATCGTTTTGTTCTAGTGGCCAATATCAATGAGACAACGAGTAGGTCGCTACTACGGATGCTGGGCAAGCCAATACTGGCCCAATTTGAAAGGAGGAAGCACGAGAGACTGGGCTCGCAGCCTAGTCAACTGGTGGTATCTAGCTACTACAATCTGTTATACTACGCCTTCCGACCTGACGCCTCCCATCAGCAACTCGATATGGCATGGGCAGAATACGTATCCTTGCCTTCTGTAGGCATATTTGCTTTCGTGCCCAGTCTCAGCGACAGGTCTGCCCACGCGCTGTCGAATATGCTATGGATTTCGCACCCTCTCAAATCTTGGTCGGAGAACCGTGTGAATGAGCCAAAGAAAATCGTGGCTGAAGAATTGCCGCCTCTGGATTGCAAATGGGTTAGATCAAGCTTGCCAGAAGTACTGAAAGTGTTTGAGGCTATTTTCAAGTCGTCCGTTTGGGAGCCTGAATTAGAGTGTTCTAACATAGCTGCTGCGTGGGTTAGTCTGTCTCGTGCCCTGGCTTTTGCCGCAAGCAAAGAGATTACCCCCTCCACCGAGTCTATGCACACAGTAGCCCAAATCTTGGCGCTTTTCCAACGGATATGGCAGGGTGGCCCATCCTCACTCAACGCTGTCGATGGTATGTCGATGGATACGTTCTACGAGCGCTTCCGGTTTCTTTCTACGACAATGATCATCGCCTTAGGCAGCATCTCATTTACGGAAAAACAACTATCAAAAGCGGATACAACGTACATGACAGTAACGCCTTCAACCCGTCACTTGAAAGACAAAAATATTATCGACACCCCCATCTTGCACTTATTACGGCTTCTCGGCGATACCCCAGAGGTTCCGGTACCAACAGCTGCTTACTCTCGTCTTGTTAAGCACACCATTGAAGCAGCCTGCCATGGGAAGGGTTCGAGGGGCCCTCGACTCGATATTCTGAGACAATGTGCCGATTTGTACCCAGACGGAGATGGATCCGATGGCCTCGAAAACGTTGGACGGACCGTGTGGATGTCAGCAGCTCAACTGTCTGCGGATTGTCTAAGCTCCTTTGCCATTGAATCAGCCCGCGAACGAGACGGATCTGTTTCTCGTGACTACGACAACGCAGTCAAGATTCTTTCCGTAGGGCTGAAATTTTCAGACGGGTTCCAGATCTGGGATCAGCTCCTAGGTGCACTTTTTCATGTTCTGAAAAGCGAAAGGGGGGACTGTGCGATTGGGACAATAGTGCTAGAGCCTGTCGTGGGCTTGATCATGAACCTGGATGTCCGTACCGCGTGCTCTCCAGCGTCTTCGATGATTCATCATTGTTTAGCAATTCCATTCTCCGAGCATGAGAGGGATGCTAACGATACGAACACACCCCCGTTCCCGAGCTCGTTAGTGACTATGGCTCATCGTATGCTCTTGGGCGCGTACGAACTGCTGGTGCCTTTGCATTCCAATGGTGCCGCCATTTTCATCGAGACGCTCGTTGCTTTCCTGGGATCAGGAACGTATATTTTCAGATCTGTTCTACTCGACCATCTGCAGCATGCGCTGGGTCTTATTCTGAGAGACGAATCTTGCAAGATACCTATCGAGAGCGGCGCCGAGAGCCGGATTTTGACTGCTGTAAGTGCACTCGACCGAGTATTTGAATACGTACTAACTTAAATAGTGCCACGCGCTCGCATCAGCCGTGCTCAATATCCTGCAAATTTTGCCTCGTTATGCCTCGACTACTCATAAGTTTGAGCCGATTATCTCGTCTGGCTTGAGGTCCTCGCACATCTCGACTGCTCATCGGTTCCGGGATTTCTGGAAGTCTTCTTTTGGAACTCAATACTCTTTACTCTTTCCAGACAGCATATGCCAGGCTCTACAAGATCTGGAAGCCCGAGTCGATGGCCAGACGCAAGAGTTGAGAGCAGGCACCGCTCAATTGTCGCAAAGCATGGCTGTGACCGGAGTCGGACAGGACGATAGGGAAAGCAATAGCCTTGTTGAAAGCTCTACAGTTGTGACGAAAGATCTCTCGGTCAAGTCTCGTATCGCATTTATCCTGGACGCGCCGTCGGAGTCTCCTCAGTCCGCTCGCTTGGAATCACCTGTGATCTCCGAGACCGAGGTCACTACAATGCAGCCCAACGAATCGCGGCAGCAAACAGAGTCGAGGCTGCCGCAGGTCCTCCCCCAGCAAGTTCCCAGCAATACGACTGAAGTCGGAAAAGCTGCTTCAGGCAACGAAGACACTTCCCATCATCAGCAGATGTTCTCTATTATCGACAATCTCCGTTCATCCTCACCTCCCACCACGACCCCGAAGGAACTTGGGTTCAGGACGCCGCCGCATATACGTAGCCTACGGAACGACGAATGCGGATCCGCAACGCCCCAAACGCCTACAATACCAGCAAATCCGGGAGACAATGAAGATGGATTCCTTGGTTCGTCTCCAACACCTGCCATTCGCGGCCGAACGTCTTCTGTAGCTTCCGCCATCCCTCCGTCGTTCCCCGCCGGCGATAACATGGACATTGATCCGCCTTCTTCACCACCTCAACTGGAAGCACAGAGCGCCGATTCGCAGAGTGTGGATTCACAACAAACTTCTCCGTCCAAGTCAACTAGAACCAGAAGTGCCAAGAATAAGAAGAGAAGTAAGTCTAGGCGATCCAAGACGCCTAGCAAGGAGAAGCCAGCTGCTGTCTCATCGCAAGGGGAACCTACCGAACAAAACAACGAGGATGAGGCAGAGCAGAGCATGCGAAGTCGTCTTCGTTCCGCGACCGATAAGTCACCAGCGAAGGACGTAGATGCTCCCGCTCAAGAAACAGAAGAAGCGCAAGAAACAACACAGACCATGTGCATCGATACCGTCCATGATTCTACTGCTGCCTCTGCCGCCGAGCCCAAGGAGGTTCCAGAGCCGCAGCTTGAGCGTGACGACCCGGCATTGGAATCAGGTGGCGAAGACACTGATACGCAAGTCACGTCACAGCTAGAGCAAGATCTCGTTTACGCTGTAGACTTGCACAGTGATTCGGCGGACAAGGAAGCCGCAGAGTCCACAGAGCAGGTCGCGGTCACACGCAAACGAAAGCGGGAGGAAGAGGCGTCAACTGAAGAATCTAAGAAAGAACGTCGTCGTTCAACGAGGATTTCTTCTGCGGCATCGCCTGTGGCGGAAGCTGAGGCCGAAAATGCTCAAGCTGCTCCAAAGAAACAAAAGACTACGACTGCGTCTGAAGACACCATTTCTTCACCTGCCAACACGGCCTCGAAGAAGCGGAAGAACGAGGCAGTCAAGGCTACAGCCGAGACACCAAAACAGGACCAGGCCAAGACCGGCAAAGAAGTTGCGAAGGAGCCACAGTCCCAGGGATCACAGCAACGGCGATCACACCGTATCAGTGGTGTTCCTGCTCCTGATATCCCAGAAGAAACACCTGCTCCGAGAAAGTCGCCGCGGTCAACTCCTAGTGGCTCGCAGAGCCGGAAGCAGAGCAAAAAGGAGAAGGAAAGAAACCGAAGGGCACAACGGCGCCGCTCTCAGCGGACTGCAGCCGCAGCAGCGGCAGCAGCTCCTCAGGAGGTCATCACGGAAGGAGAAGGTTCCATCGAAAAGCCAGATGAACCGTCTCAACCTTTCACAATGGACGAGGACTCTCAGGAGCAGCCTCAACCGGATGATGCTGTTCAGCTGGATCAGCCTGATCAACAAGTCGAAGCGCCGCAGGAACCTGTCGACACCCAGATGGCAGAAACTGCAGCAACTGAACCGGAACCGGCGGCAGTGGCAGAGCCAGAGGCACCACCAGAGGCTGAGCCAGAGGCAGAGGCAGAAGTCACATCCAACCACCAACCGTTTGAGTCCGCTATTGAACTCCAAACTCCCTCTGAACCAGCCCAGCCACCCCAGCCGCTGCCGGCAGTTCAAGAATCAGCGCCAGCGCCAGCGCCAGCGTCGGTGCCAGAGCCAGAGACAGCAGCCCAAACGAATCACGATGTCCCAATCTCAACATCCCTGCGCTCCCTCATCGATCAAGTCAAATCATCCTCCTTGGATCGCAACACCGTCAAGGAGATGGACGACCTCCTCTTCGACCTACGGTTCGAGATGCACGAGGCGTTACGGCGCCATTGCAACAGCGACACTGCTGCCCCTACTGCAAGCCAGTAATCTTATTTACCCTATACACGAAAACGAAGCCAAAAAAAAAAGGAGGAAATCAATGTTTTGCATAGCGATGGCGTTTTGATTTGATTTGTTCATGGATAAATACATCGCAGTCAATTATATCATGTTGAAACATACTTATCAGCCAGACGCCAGGAGACACCGGTCAGTCGGTTTCAGTCGGATTACTACTACTGCATTATAGATTTCGTTTGTGTCTCTTATATTCTATGTTTGCTACTTTTACCCCTGCATTATGCGCGTCTGATTTGTCTTTTGTGCCTTTGCCTGCCTAGCCTGGGCGAGGTCTCTTGTTGAACCCGTACTTCTGATACCTGAGTCCAAGCAATACTGGATTTGCAATAAATTCTACTCGACAAGAACTTTATTCGCCGTGGAGAAATGGATTAAAAAAAGATTCACTATGTAGAAGCCGCAGACAAAATATATATATATAGGGAGCACCTTCTTCCTCATCCTAGCCCTAAATAAGTAAATGGACGCCTAGACCCTATCTAACCCATCTAATCATTGCATGAGTATCAAGTACTAGATACTAAGTCATCCATCGTCCCATCCCGATGCCATCTATGGAGTGCTATAGAGTCCGTCCAGCTTCCGTCCCGAGGTCACATGTGAAGAAGGCCGGGAGCCAGGGTCCAAGCAAGCAGCTACAGATCAGAACACAGCTCACAACGCAACGCGTAAGCCACTATCACACAAGACAGAAGCGATGCAGGAGGTCGTCTAGGTACATGAGCGCCACGACCTGAGACACAACACCACCCTTGCAGACTCGCAGTGACTGTGCAACGCAGCGCCACCCAAAAGTACGTACATGCTCCGTCGGTATAACAAACAGCATTAGCACGAGCATGCCACTCACCAGTCTCCAGTCACCAGGCACCGCAGTCAGAACCGATATTGATAACGACATGATAAGAAAAGGCACGCCACCTTATCACCTACCTAATCCGACTAGCCCAGGACCAGTGCCAGACCAGGCTATCCCAGCAGCGTCGTAGCGCGCCTGCAACACACGCAAGCCGCAGGCTCGCAGCGCCAAGGAAGCAGCTAGCCACCCTTCGACACCTTCCAAGATCATTCTATCCTTCTCTCAATCTTCCATGCAAGGAAGCCGTCCAATGAGGTGTTAAACCGCTAGCATCCGAAACGCCGATGCAGGCCGGCGCGGCACACACACGGACGCTGGGGGAGCCTAGCGTGCTGCGTGCATCCCAGGAGCAGGAAAAGGAGCCAGCTTGCATTTTGGTGGCGGGTGGGACCGACACTGAGAGCGACGGTGGCAGTCTACCCTGACATGGCTAGTGGTTACAGACACCTCACCTCACGGCTACGATGGACTTGGGCGAGGGGCCGAGTGCAACTGCTCGGCATGCTCGGCAGACTGGGCGTCCTGGGCGCGCGGGCGAAGATGCTTGATTGGGGATAGTTGAGGGGATGCATCTCATCTCAGCGCACCTGGCGCTGTCGAATCCAACGTTCGGTGGTTGAAGGCTGACTCGGCATGAACGCCTGGTGACCCTGAAGTTATCGGGTTTCGGAGGGTCGGACTGTCTTTATCTTAGCTTAGCTTGCCCCGGGTGGCGGGCGAAAGCTAATTAAACGGTTTATCCAATGAATGGCGAGGAAGTCAGCTGACGCGTGAGACGGAGACGCCGTGCGCTGAGGCCACTGACGCAGGTGCGAGACTGGAACCGTGGATCGCACCTCACCTCAGCGCTAAATTCCCAGATGAACCAAGCCAGCGAGAAACCTAAATTAAAGTGTAGATAAGGGTAGATTATTATGTTATCGCATTGATTGTACATAAAATAGATAGCGCTATTATGAAGTTTGTAGTTGTAGTTGTACTGAAAGCCGCACTGCATCTATCCCGAACATGTCCGTACACCAGATACTATCACATGCGGAGCGGGGGTAGCATAGACGCTATTAGAAGATGTGGTTGAGCCAGCGTCTCCAGGCGGGCATGGCGGCGATGCGGCGGCGCTCGGCGTAGATAGGCTCCCAGTCAATCTCGCGGCGACCGCTGTCAATGTCGATCTGGGAGGTGCGGAGCCAACCCTCACGCTTCCAGATGTAGCCACAGGCCCAGAAGAAGAGGACGACGGGAAGGGCGAGGTAGCTCTTGAAGAAGCCCTTGGCGTCGTTGTAGGTGCCGCCGTCAGGGCCACCACCAGCGGGTGCAACAGCAGTGAAGAACTGATGACGATGTTAGCTTGTATAACAATGAATACAAAAGGAGCAAGGAAGTACCTGAGCGACTAAGACGATGAAGACGAGGAAGAGACCGAGCCAAGAGCCCCAGACACCAAAGGCAGCCTTGAACGGGATATCGTCGAGGGAGCGACCGTTATAAGCCCAGGCCTTGCGGAAACGAATGTGCGCCAGGCAGATGGAGCCCCAGGTGAAGAGAGCAGCAAGACCAGACAGAGCCTGGAGCCAGGCGAAGACTTCCTCACCAGAGGAGCTGACGTTGACGTATCCGAGGACACCGAACAGGATGGTGACCAGCACGGACCAGAGAGGGCGGCCGGAGCGGTCGATGTAGGTGAAGAACTTGGGAGCGTAGCCCTGCTCGGCCAGCGCGGTGAGGGTACGAGAAGAACCGTAGACACCGGAGACACCGATCGACAGGACGGAAACGAGAATAATGACATTCATGAAGTCATCGTATCCGTTGAGCCCAGCATCCGCGGCTAGGATCACAAAGGGCGAGGCTGCGACGTCGATGAGGCCACTGCCAAGGAGATTGGGGTTATCCGAGCGAACAAGAAGACCGACGAAGAACAGGCCGACGATGTAGAAACTGGGAGGATATTGTTAGCGATAGCGCGACACGATAAGACCAAGGGAAAGACATACAGGGTGATACGCCAGAAGACCTGCTTGATGGCTCCGGGAAGAGACTTGGTAGGGTTTTCCGACTCAGCCGCAGCGAGACCAACCAGCTCGGTACCACTGAAGGAGAAGGCAGCAGTGACGAAGACAGAGCAGAAGCCCTTGAAGCCGTTGCGGAAGGCGCCCGGGTCGTACCAAAGTCGCGCGCCCCAATACTCATCGTACATACCACCAGACGGGCCACCACCGCAGACAAGAACCAAGGCGATGACCATGAATACGATGATAGCACCGAGCTTCAAGCATGAGGACCAGAACTCTTCTTCGGCGTATCCGAGCGAACCAAAAATGTTGATGATAATAATGGCAACCAAAAAGACGGTGATCCAAACGGCGACGCTGACATCAACATCCCAATACTGAATTGTCATACCAGCAACTGTCAATTCCAGCGGTACGATGATGGCCCATTGAAAGACGTAGTTCCATCCCATGGCGAAACCCCAGGACGGATCGATAAAGCGGGTCGAGTAAGTGTAGAAACCACCAGAGATGGGGTACATAACAGCGAGTTCACCAAGAGCGTAGACTAAGCAGTCAGTACCTTGTCAGCTATGCACAATGGACATACGTACCGACGTTGAAGATCATAACACCAATAATCAGAAAGTCCAGGAACAAAGAAGCAGGCCCGCCAGTGCTGAGCGCACCACCGGAACCGACGAAGAAACCGGCACCTGCGATTGTTAGCGACAAATCTTTTTGCTGAAGAGAACACATACCAATAGAACCACCAATGGCAATCATGTGCATATGGCGGGTTTTCATAGCACGGGGCAACTCAGCCTGGTGGGAAGGGCGGCGCTGGAAAGACTTGAAGTTCAGTCCATTTCGAGTCCAAAAGTCTTCTTCCGCATAGCTTTGAATCTGGCCATCCTGGACGTACGCCGGAGGCGGCGCAGCGGCGGAGTGAGCCTCGACGTCGACGGCTTTCTTGGGTTCTTCGGCGCCCATTGCTGCGAGGCTTTGGGGAGCAGAAGACTGAAGTGGAAACAGAAGAGGGAGCGGGGGATGGGAGAAAAAAGGACGGGATGGGCCTAGGAAGAGGAGCGTGTGGGAGTGCTTTAATAGGGATCGGGGCCATGACAAACGGCCCCAGGAGCTGCAGGAAAGGCATGGGCGTATTCACTTTTTTGCAGGGCAGATGGCGAATCACGATAAGCACGATAACGAGCTACACCAGATACGGGGAGGCCGAGAAGCTGAGGTTACAGTTGGAACGCTCGCATCTCCCCATGGATCGGGCAACGGTTGGCCAACTCGGTCCACGCGAGTCGAGTCTGGGCGCCAGTCACTAGCTGGAATCCGGGGTTGACGGTGGCGGCGTCTTCCAGAAAGTCACTGAATCTTGATCCGACGCGATCATCGTGACGCCGCGAGGTGGACGCCATTCGCGTAGCAGCAGCAGGAGCGACAAAGCTCTCGGTCTCCTTTCCAAGTGAATTGGAGAGCAGCGATGGTAATAAGAATGGCAAGACCAGCTATCAGTGACAGCTATCAGAGAGTGTTATCAGTCAAGTTAAGGTGAGTTTCTGGAATCCGCTGACCCACTGAATAGAGATAAGCTTGTATCGCTCGTACAGCTGTAACTTACGTGTACTCTGATAGGGCTTTCTCCACCAATGATGCCTCAACAGCAGCCGGTTACCAGCGGGTCAGTGTAAGATACGGTAAATCCGAGGGGGGCCTAATCTAGCGGATGTAACATCGTGAGTCTGGGGTTCTCCACCGCGATAAGAGGTCAGAGCTGTGACTATGGATGGTGGATATAGCAGCCTGATGGTGTTGAGGTTCATGAACTTCGTCCAGATCAATTCACAAGATAGACCAGAGATGAAGCGTCATGGCCAGTGGGCGAAGCAAGTCAACCAAGTCTTGGTGGTGCGGGGTTGTGGTTGTCAGGAGACACGAGACTCGACTTCGGTCCAGCTCAGTTCACCACTGTTCTTTCCCTCTCTCTCAATCCATCGCAAACTTGTCTCTCAGAATCAATATAATGTTTAATTGAATCACGAATCAGAGCGTCCTATCTCACGTCAATGTTTAACCGCGACTAAACGCACTCGGGCAGCATTAGCAGCATGGCGCAGGACTCGGACGAACCCTCCGGGGCCACCCTGGGCTATTTGGCCCCAATCTGCGTCGCCATCTTCTTCATCTTCGTCTGGTAACCTTCAATCCGAATGCCTCACTGGTTTCTACACGTATCTCATTCTGAACAGCTTTCGATACAGGATCATTTTCGGCACGCGACAGCGCTACAGAGCATCCAACCGCCAAATCGACCCAGAGGGCTGGCCGCTGGGCTTCCCCCACGCCATCCTGACCTCAACCGATCTGGAAGCGCGCTTTCCTTTGATCAAATATAGCGCCTGGTCAACGGCCCACCGGCCGGAATCTTCCAAAGAAATCGAGGTCGACCCAGGCCCTCTCCCGAGCCAAGAGTCTGCGCCTGCCTCGCCCTCGGCTCCATCGTTCGACGCCGCAAAAAAAGAAGCCCAGTTTAGCTCGTCGGTGGAGAAGGAAGTTGCTCCCAGCCATGGCGACGCCCATATGGAGTGCGCTATCTGCATGGAAGACTTTGACGATGACGATACCATTCGCGCTCTGACCTGTGGTCACATCTTTCATGCCACCTGTCTCGACCCGTGGTTCACGAAACGGCAAGCCCGGTGTCCTCTGTGCAAAACCTGCTATTATCCTCAACATATTGTTTCTGTTCCTGCACGGCCGGCGGCTGCTTTGGTCAGAAACCAGATCTTTCCGCGTGTACTTTGACGGTCGACATGGCCTACGAGAGCTAGAATGATATCTACTCTTTTTTCGTCACTCTGTCATCGAACGCGCTGGACATAAAAAGAGTCCTCTATCTTGCTCCCATCGGTCCCGCTGTCCGCTCATTCTTCAAGACCCCAGTCCGCTCAGCAGACAGATTGGCCTTGCATAGATTCGACAGTTTTGTTTGACGACTGTGTTCCGAGCGAGTCAGCCCTGCAAAACTACAACTGTCGCAGAACTAGCCACAAACCAACCAAAAGGCTAACGATAGGCTCGCAATTCTTGACTTGGGGCTATACCATAACGTCGGGTGCTGTCACGCAACAGCTGGAGATGGATACTTGCGCAGAAGTCTCCCGCATATGGGACTACGCGGAAGCTCAAGACTTGGTGGCAATTCCCCCCTCGCCGTACCTAGTTTCGGTCGGTCAATGCGTGAACGCGTGCGCGTGACTGCTCAGAAATACTCCCAAGCCTGTCACGCCATCGACCTTTGCAGGTGGTACGTTACCTGTCCCCCGCAAGCACCGCCCACGTTGGCGATGGATTGCATGACAGATCACGGTAATTATCCTTCTTCCAACAATACAGATACTATCAATTGTTCGATCTGCACCTTACAATCCATTGCTGACGGCTTTGCCGTAGCCGGGCCATTTCCATGAGCTGAATAGAGAAACCGCGTGGCGCGTTTGACGCTGACACGTCCGGAATGTGGCGCGGCAAACACGTTGCTGAAGCTCGGAGCATGTGCGACGCAGGGGGTTGCGCAAGGGGCTCGCTTACGGTCCACGCCACCGTCAGCGCTGGCAAACCTCTCGGATTGCGGTTCTATACTCTGCCCCCGGCGTCAACGCCTGCGTTTAGAACTGTCATGTGTCAATAATGCAAGTTACGAGACAGGCGGTATGATTGTTTTCGTCGTTTATTCCGGTACTCAGCATTGCCGGGCATGGCAAAGAAAGAAGAACCCAACACCCACCTCTTCGGATTTAGGTATCACTGGTGTAACCTTTCAGCCGCACTATACCTATCAAGCAGGAAACTATGAGGGCCAAGACCATTACCATTCTTCTTCTAGGATACAAGCAGTGCTACCCCGCCCCGAAACCGTGCAACCGCAGGGGGCAGGAGGGGATGAGTATCGCCCGACACTCACCTTAATCGTGTATGACTGGCTGATCAAGGTGGATGATTGATACTTTGGGCTAGAATCAGTCTCTGAGTTTCCGCTGACTGCAAAATGGACTATCATGATATAGAGCAATTAGGCAATCATCATTGGTTGCAACACCAAACTGGTTTCCACTCTGCTTTTTGAGTAAACTCAGCCTCAATATGTGTTTACAGCCCAGGCTCCTGGGAGTACAACCTCAAAATCCTTCCTTGTCAAGAATTCTCCGCCCGCTGGAACTTTTCCACAACCAGAGGGCAAAGACATCCTTGCCACTTCCCAGTAGCCTGTCTGTGGTTTCTATCTCATGGTGCATGTCCCATTACCGTACATTGCCCAGGTGGCCGTCGCGGCCATCCCGTAAAATGGACAGGATATCCATCACTTCCCACAAATCCTATTCCCACACTTCAAACCTCGAGACCACGTCTCCCACGAAATAGAGAACTGCCCTTAAGCCCTCAACGCCAGAAGACACATCAGCCGCTAGGTCGCATGACCCACCACCTCATCAGGCATCAGATTTCCAACCAAATTACCCTTCACTGCATTCAACCACCTCTCCACGCTGGTCAACTCATAAAACGCCTCATTAAAGCTCGCACTGAAATACAGCACATCCCCCCAACTCCAACAATGCACATAAACCTGCGGACTCAGCATATGCACCATGATCATAACATCCCGTACACCAACTGGTCCATACCGCGCTTGTAGATGTGTTTCCAAGGGTCCTAGGCTGTTAATATTCGGCTCCGTGGGCGGCGGGACATCCGCGGGTTGCGGGGTCTTGAACAGAGCCGTAGCTTTCTCGACGAAGGGCACACGCACGAACATCATGTTGTTTACATCCATATACCAGGACTGCCAGTATAAAGGCTGAATGGCCCGTACAAGGTCAGCCCACGATGCCCGGGCGGGGACGTTAATAGGCAACCCTACGACCCTTAGGGACGGGGCATGCACGGGCCCATTAAACGGAGCCGGGCAGTACTTTCTCAGGTCAAACGCAAGCCAGGAGATATACCTATCTGCAGGAGACGACGGATTTGCGGCCGCCGTTTCCGCAATTGCAGATGCGTGCAGGGCTGTTGTTAGGGTTATTCCGTGCTCGCGGCAGGATCTGCGGAGGGCAGTTGCAGTCTTTGCGGGGATGCGGGATTCGATGCGGTAGCTGGCACTTGGGACTGCCTTTATTCTTTCAGCAGGGATAGGGAGGCCGATGGATGGCTGGTCTTCTAGATACGTGGCTAGGAGGTCGTCGGCGCGGCGGGTCCAACTCTCGTCTCTCATAGACGGCATCCCGATTACGGCGTCTAGGGAGGGGACGAGACGGTGTGCTTCCGAGCCGTCAAATGTGGACGGAGGCGGGGAGGGGTTCTCGAGCTCGGTGAGGAGTTGGTGGAAGAGCATCATCTCCCCGCAGCCGTCCCAGCGCGCGTGAGACGAGACGATGGCGATCTGGTTACTGGCTGGAATCCAGTGGCAGGTTGCGTGTGGTCCAGACAGACGCAGATGCTCGCATTTCTGCAGCTCGTCGGCTGAGCGTGCGGCATGTTCAACACGGAACGTCTGGTTGCACCATGCTTCGAGAGCTCCCCTGTCATGGATTGGATAGTATCGCTTTTCGTCTGGATGCAGCTCGAGAGCGATGTCTGGGTGACGGAGACGGAGGCTCTTCCAAGCAGCGCGTAACTGCGGTATTATGTCAATGTCGGAGTTATACTCAAGCTGAACTGCTCCTAAGATCAGCCAGTGTTCACGACCTAGCGGCTTGCCGGAGTCGCCGACGAATTGGAAGAGTCTGTCATGGCAATCGAGTGGACGATGCCAATAGCCTTCTGTGGCATTTTGGGTCCATGACATCGTTGAGATGGGCCTAGCCTAAGAACAAGCTGTTAGAGAGGATAGGTTGAAACATGTGTGAGGTTGCGGTGTACGCTAAGAACAAAGAAATATAAGCCCCTAGCCTCTAAGGTAGTCTCTCTCTTTGTTCTCCTTCTCTCATGGGGACCTTGGTCTAAATATCCGTACATGATTGGCAAATATACAGCTAAGCCAAGAAAGCGCCGTGTCCACGGGCCTTCAACATCCTGGCCCACTGCAGCATTGATCGATAGGTAGCCGTCCGGAGCCAGTATATATAGAGCTCCCAAGATGATCAGCTGTGCGTCCAACGACGACAGCCAACGCCAGTCAATATCCGCGCTTTGACAAATATACCAAGACCCAATGACATGTCCAACTTCAGCAAGGCGCAGTATATCCCCAAATCCGGGGAGTAAGCATTAGGTAAATCAAATCGTCCCCCAGTAGCATACACCTTTGAAGTAGTGCATCTGGAGAATTCCTCTACGTCTGCCCAGACGGCAGCAAAAGAGTGGATGATACTTCCTCCATTTCACAATACTTCCCTTAGTTAGAGGCTTCAAGAGCCTCTAACTCCCCAACCCCATCCTCTCACACCCAAATCCCCAGACCCTTAAATCACCCATACAATGACAACCTCAAAACAAACCTGGTTCATAACCGGCTGCTCCAGCGGCTTCGGCACGCACTTCGTCCGCCAGCTGCGAGCCCTCGGCGATAACGTCATCGCAACAGGCCGCAACGCTGAGACAAGACTCGCCCATCTAAAAGACACAGGCGCCATGATCCTGGACCTGGACGTCACGGCTCCGCAGGCAGAACTCAACGCCAAGTTCCAGACAGCGGTTGACGCATACGGGGCTGTGGACGTGCTGGTGAATAATGCGGGGTATATTCAGTGTGGGGGTGTTGAGGAGCTTACGTATGTGTCTTTTTTCTTTTTTCTATTTGCTTGCTTCACGGAGGGTTTTGGGATCTAAGGAGATAGTCGGGCTGATGTAGGACAACGTGTAGGCAAGAAGACATGCAGCGCTCGCTTGACACGAACTTCCACGGACCCTTGAATCTCACGCGCGCGGCGCTGCCGCATTTCAGGAGTAGAGGTAAAGGTCTTCTCATCTATATGAGCTCCCAGTCGGGGTTCTACGGCGAGCCTGCGGGGGCTGCGTACTGCGCGAGTAAATTCGCGCTTGAAGGTATGCCGCACACCCACCTGCATACCCAGACAAATCCCCAATTGGATCTTTACATACTAACCGTGAACCCACAGGCGCAATCGAAAGTCTCGCAAAAGAACTCTCTTGGCTCGCACCAGGCATAAAACCCCTGCTAATCGAAGCCGGGATCTTCAGCACCGAGATAATGCGCAATATAAGCCACGTCCCTTGCCGGATTGACTTCTGGAAACCTTTAAACGACGCGTGCCGTGCCCGTGGGGCAGGCAATTACCGACACGAGCCCGGAGACGCGGGTGAGCTGGTTCGCAAGGTGATTCAGATTGCGAAGGGGGCGGGTGTTGCAGAGGGGAGGGAGATTCCGTTGCGCATTCCGTTTGGCAGTGATTGTGTTAAGACGCTAAGGGAGAAGATTGGGCAGCTTGAGAGGATTTTGGATGAGTGGGAGGGGGTTGCGAGGAGTACGGATTTCCCTGGGCGTGAGGGGCCGATGCCGGATTTGCCAGGGTGATGGGGTTTGGCTATTGATGGGGTATATTCTTCGCTGTTGTTTGGTTCCGTCGTGACGGGGTATCCCACGTGGGCGAGGTAGGGTATACTAGTACTGGACAGGTTGAACCACATGGGAATTAGCTGATCAGCACGGAACCCCTTGCATCATCTCCCAGTAGACTGAATTGACACTGTCCTAGTGAGGAGAAGACACTGCTCTCTTTCCTTGCGGGCGTATGAGTTGTGGGCTTCACGGTTCATGGTTCTAAGCAGCCTTGGAAGCGGCTAAGAGATACATAAAGTCGTTGATTCATCGGACTCATTAGCCTATCAATCCATAACAATGCCTTCTCTTTTCCCTATGCTTATATCGACACCACAGAGCTATACCACCTATTTACTCTTAATAAACTGACCACCCTCCCACGACTCACCAGCCTCCAGCACCTGCCACCCATTGACAGCGCCCGCCTCAACACAAACCATCTTCTTGTACCCATCATCTGGGCTGAAGTCGCCCATGCCCTTGGCCTTCTCAATCCAGGGATTCCACACAACCGCATCGTTGAGTCCCTCGCGTGTAATGCTGAACAGCTCCTTATCACCAGTCGAGATAACAAGCGGAACCGACGGGTCAAGATCCTTGTATACGCGGTCCGTCTCGGAGGAGAATTGGACGGTGGGGTTAGACTCCGTGTGCGTGGATGCGTTCTGGACTTTGTCGATATACGTCTTCCCTTGCAGGTTCTTGACGTTGATTTGCGAGATGTCCTAGATGCGTTAGTCGCTACCTCCTTATATCACGAATGGCCTCAAAGGAAAATATGTAACCTACCTCAACTCTAAAGTAAGTGTGCAGCAGCACCTGGAACTCAAAGCTTTTCTCGCCCTGATTCCGCACTTGCAGCGAGGTCCCAAGCCCCTCCGGCGACAATGTCACGCTGTAAACGAGCCCAAACTCATACGGCCACTTCGACTTGAAGTCATCGCCCAGCAGACCCGCCGACAACCCAAAGTCGAGCTTCACGGTATCATCACCACCGGTGCGGCCGGCGGACTCGGAGGAGGACTTGCCGAGGAATTCCCAGAGTGAGGAGCGCGCGAAGCCGTGTTGCGGGAGGGAGGAGGTAGCGTGGTCGGAAGGGGGAGGGCCGAAGACCTTCACAAAATATCAGCATAAGTTTACTCTTGAAAAGACTAGCTCCAGGGTTGGTTTGTGCAGCCGCAGACGTACCGGGAAAACAACGGGGATCCCACCGCGGATCGGCTTCGAGCCGTCCAGGACAGCGGCTTCACTGAGCCATAGCTTCTCTGTGCCGGAGGCAGTCTTCCAGGATGTAACTGTTGCGCCGTTGAGGTTGACGGTGACGGATTCGCCGGAGGGGAGGGTAGCTTGGACGACGTTGTTGGCGAGGGAGATTGTTGGCTGGGGCGGGGTTGCGGTGACGCCGATGGCAGCGGGTTTGTTGGAGCGGTCCATTATTGTTTGGGTCGAATTGTTTCAGGATATATGGGAGAACGGAGGATAGAGGGGATTATTGAGAAGGGAGCGGAGAAATTGCGGTGATGATGTGAGAATGAGTAAGAAGAGCGAGGAACAAGAAAGAGAGCTGCCGAGCAGAGGCAGAGGAGGGGTAGACGTCAGAGTGGGGCTGTTTCAGATTAGATCCAGATCTATACAGCTCAACTGCACAGCACAACAATTATTCCATATTACAATTGACAAGAACTGACTACGCCTACAGCAGAAACTCCCCCTTCGTCTTCGCAACCTGCTCATCATAGTACGGCTGAAACGCCAACCACCCCTTCTCCGCCCCCCCAACCTGCGGCGCCGAATACTCCGCCTCCTCCTCGCTAATCAGAATCTTCTTGTACCCCCCGGCGGCCGCCGCATCAGCTAGCAACTGCGCCTGACACGTCTTATCTAGGCTAATGAACCAGAACGCTGCCTCGTCCACACTCCCTCCCACAGTAAGCAAGCCGTGATTTTGCAGAATAGCAGCCTTTCCACTGCCTAGAGCCTTTGCAATGCGTCTTCCCTCCTCCCCATCTAAGATCACGCCTCGGAATTCACGGTACACGGCGTGGCTCTTGTAGAAGCGCAGCGAGTCCTGAGTAATCATCTCCAATTCCCGACCAAAGCAGCTGAAGGCTTTGCCGGCGACGCTGTGGGCGTGACATGCGGCATTCACGTCTGGTCGCGCTTTGTGGATCTCGCTGTGGATAGCGAAGGCAGGGAGGTTGACGGGTTCGTCGCCTTTAACGACATTGCCGTCTTCATCGACGAGAACGAGATCGGATACTTTGATCAGGGAGAAGTGCGCGGAGAGCGGGTTTATCCCTGCATGCCAGGTCAGTTGACTACGCTTACTCCTTTAACAGGACGCTTTCTAGCACGGGCAGACGTACAGAAGTGATCCGTTAAAATCGGGTCGCGAACAGAAATATGACCTGCAACACCTTCATCGAAGCCCCGGTCCGCGAAAACACGAAATGCAGCGACGAGATGCTGCTTGCGGTAGAGGCGCTCGTCCTCGAGATTATCGAAGATTGGGTAGCTGCGGATCTTGAGAGTCTTGCCGCTCTTGGTCTTGCCTAGGACTTGGACTTGGGGCGGCTTTTCGAGACGGGTTGACGTTGACGTTGCCTTTGTAGGGATGGCCTCTGTGGCCGAGGGCTGGATATCGCTGAGGGTTGTTGGGGCCATTGTATCTCAGGAAGACAATAATGGCTGCCAAGTAATTGTGAGAAGATGCTCGAGGAAAAGTCTGGGGATATCTCTGTACATATCTGTCTCAACCCCCGCAGTGAGGCGTAGAAGGCGGGGATTGATTTCCAGCGAGGTGCATCTACACACGGAAAAGCAGGTGCTTTTCCGGGCCCGAGGTTATACTCACGTTTCGACCAGCCAAAGACATCGCATCATTCTACTCTGCTACGTACATTCTCGGTCAAAAGAACACCGAATTGCCACTTCAGGGAAGACAGTTAATTCAAGTTAACGCTGATATGTAAAAGTTGCATTGCGTGTTATCATACTGGGGGGGCCATACCCCATTAGCCCTAGATGTCTTTCACTCTCAACCAGCTATAACACACAGAAAGAGATATTTTGCGATCCAAAGAGACCAAGGCCCTTCTGTCTTGACTCTTGAGATCATTAAGAAGCTAGAAGCTAAGGCGGGGAGGTAAAGAAAAGACCAGCTCTCTCAGCCCAGTCCCGAAATAGACAGGCAAACTCGTCCACACCCATACCCATCTAATTCATTAAAGCTTACTCTCCTTCTCCATCCTCTCCTCCTCAATCTTCCTCTCAACCTGCTCCTTACTCGCCATAAGCCAACTCTCCCCAGCCCCATACCGACTCCCACAGCTTTCCTCCTTTCCAAAGATTGCCCTATACTCATGTTCCCAAAAATACAGCGCATCACCCTGATGAAACGAGGACAGAATCAGCGCATCCGGGTCCCCACGACAGCAAGCACACCCGACAACCTCGTTCGCATCGCGAGGCGGATATTTTACGCTGCCGTCTTTCAGCCCCGCGCGCAGGAGATCCTGGCTCTCGCCGTAGAGCTCCTCAATTGGGTCGTCGAGCGAGGCGTGCATGAGCCGTGTTATGAAGGGGGCGTGCTCGCGGGCGCAGCGGTTTGCGGTGGCCAAGTGGATCCGGCCCAGTGTGTTGAGGTCTGCGGTGCCTGCCAGCGAGGGGTTGTCCGTGTTGCTGATACTGAAGAGGCGTTTGGCTGTTGGACTGATTGAGGGTGTGAGTGTGTGGATTGGTTCGTGAAGAGCGAGTGGAGCGCTTCGATTGTGGTTGAGAGGGGATAGGTGGGTGCGAGGAGGGCGTTGAGGTATGCTTGCTGCGGGTATTGGTTTTCGGTGTTGGGTTTGTGGTGGGTTTGCGCGGATGAGTTTAGATTCTCCTCTGGAATAGAGGCTTCGAGCATCGTAGATAGCTATGTTGTTCCTTTTCGGTAATGGTCCAGATATGTAGAACCTTGAAAACGTTGGGTAGATGAAAATGGGATATAGAGCTGGAAATAGGCGACGGTGTGCTAGCAGGATGACACAGTACGACACAGCAGGACAAGAGATGCTCAAAGAGCACCTTGAGATTGATGGAAGCACAAGGCGAACTTTATACCTGCAAGACGACTTGTTGATTGGTGGCGCAGTAACTACCCACTAGGCTAGGCTCTATGTACCCACTACCTAGGCTGCACTCCAGCTGCGCCACCTGAGGCAGGATGCAGTTCTCACCTGCAATCGACGTAGCTTTCGCTCGAATCTGATTATCCAATCTGATTATCCAATCTGATTATCCAGGTGAAGACTCGAGAAGTCCTGCCCCATTTTGAAAGACCTTCACTTTGGGAGGTTCAGCCGTGAAGTCTGTCAGGGGAGCCGCGAGGATTTATACTATGTATGGTATGTCTTGCTGAATCGGTTTGATGGAGAAGTTTCCGAGGTCCTTTGAAGGCACCGGCCTACCTGACCAGATAATACCTTCAGGTATCAGGACAAAAATTCGCATGCTGCAAGATGTGGACAGAGCACTTTCAGCAATCAGGCCACCGGGTCACATCTACCAAGTACTCGCAGCCATTTCCGATTTATCGCAAAACTCCCACAACGGTATCGGTGGGCGCCTCTCGTCCTTGGGAGTACGTCTTGTCTGCTTTCTCCCCGGCCCCAACACGCTCGACGCTACGGAAGGCCTGACGGAGAACGAAGCACGCGGTCTATCAAGTTGGAACACGTACCAAGAACAGCAGATGCAGCTGGCTCGAGAGCTCACGAAGTCGCTCTGAGCGATGTACACACTCACGTCTAATGATATGACGTCGAGGATTATTTGGTTCAAGGACAAGGACAAGGACGATCTTCGATCTCACTCCAGCATACCATGCTCTCGACCTGTCTGTGAAGCACTGAGGACTAACCACCCAATCTACCTGGAAAGTGATGGGATTGGAAAAGTTCAGAGCGTCCGAGCAGAATACGGCTATACTTGATGGTCGGGGCAGAGGCGTCGCGGGATAAGCGTCCATCCAAGACGTCACGAAGGTCCCGGTGCCACAGCGCGAGAACATGGAGAGTTCCTGGCTGGTAAGCGGCACGAGTATTCGGTTTCTCATGGGTTTTGTTGCGCCGGTTGTACTGATATTCCTCTCATTGTAGGCTGAGATATTTAATTATTTCTACCTCCTCTTATAACCACCAGGCTTCCTCCGCTCAGTGATGCGGTGTCCAACAAGGAGGGTCAAGCCCTGACTCACTTCCATCAAACAATGTTCCAAACAGCGTGATGTGTGAGGCGTCTTTAAAATTAAAATAGAGCGCTGTGGGCTGCCTGTGCTCGTTTTAAGCTTGTGGTTCCTCGGTCTATCTTGGTTCAGCCTCCAGGCACAGACTTTGGCCGAGTCCTTGGGGAGTCCCGGGAAATTCTGCTCGGTCATCTTGATTCTTTTGCCGCAGCTGTACTCGAACGCATTGCCGGCAATCGATATCTCACGGGGCAACTGGCCCAAGCAGCAATCGCCAATGCTTCCGGTGCTGCCATCCGCGAGGACTTGGCAACTGCCAGTGTTTGCTTGGGCTTGGAAATTCTGGGTAGGCAGCAGTGGATTCACACCGAGGAGAGATAAGAGTATGGTAAGATGACGCATCGTGGGCTTCTGCAGGCACGGCACGGTACGTCTGAGGTAATCTTCGAATCGGCGGGTAGAGTAAAGAAATAGAGCCGACAGTAGGTGCTCGCAGTCCTGTCCCGCAACTACAAGTTCTTTGCCCACCCACGTAGACGTGAGTATAAAAGCCTACAGAGTCCGTGTGCGTTCTGACAGCAACCCCGCCATGATGAGGTGTTGACAGCGTACTCTACCATAGTATACGACGTCACCAGGGCAGAATAAAGCTCTCGGTCTGTGTCTCTCATAGAACCAGGCGATCTCATGCTGTTCCATGTCGTCAGGACGAGTGTAAGTTCAGTGCCAATGGATAATTCGCACCATGAATCATCAAGCTCGAAGAGCCAGAAGCTGTCTATGGTGACGTGCAAGATTGCATCTAGATCCCTTTACTTGAATATCCAGAACCGGATGTAGCATGCATCTACCTCCTACTCCAGTACATCATCGACCCCTACGTTACACCTACCATCCGAAAAAGAAGAGTCCGCTTGGGCACTGGGTTACCTTGGCCACGTGAGTCTGCAATGGACGCAGATAGAATGAGCTCAAGAAGCGTCCATATCCAAGTTGATCATGCATGACGGACAGGGTGTGGATCCAGGTTGAAGTTTGCCTGCCCGTGTCGTGTCGTCTTGGAAGCTACCATATGCTGCTCCCGGTGCGTGCTTGACACTTTCCACCGTATCGACGTAGCTTGTCAACCTCGAGAGCCTCTGGGGCTCAACTAGGAGGGGAGTAGACTTTTTTGGTTTACTATAACCTGTTGAGCTCTCGCTCTTCTACCATATCCTACTCTGCTGAAGCTGAGACCTATCCTTGAGTGATGTCTTTCAGCTTCCAATGCTAGTATCTCGATTTGGATCGTCGATAAAGTAATGATTAGCATCTGTCTGCATGTATCTGCTCAGAACTCGGTGATATTTGTTGCTGTGATATTTGTTGTTTAGTTACATATATATTTTCTGTCGAGGTGAGTGTATAGCAATTTTTGACCAAGATTGGAACATTAAACCACAACCAAAAATACAAAAGGAATACATCCAAAAACAAAAACGTCAAGAAAGAGCATTAATCAACCTAATCACACCCAAATCCCATTCAAACAGGACCCGGCTTATCGCACTTGGTGTAGCAGATATACCCGCCTCCAATCGGATAATCAATCGGCATACACGCATCAACCCCATTAAACACCCAACCGGGCTCGCACTGCCAAACACTCTTACACTTTTCTTTTGACACATTGTAAAACTGTCCGGAATCACACTCGTCGTCCCTTTTCGGCACACACCTCGCCCCATCCCAGTACGTCTTTGGATCATCGCACGGCGCACACCCCTTAAGGGGATTATGGTAGTACTCCCTCGGATCCGGGCACCGCGGCTTATCCTTGCACCCCGTAGCAGTGGAATACTGGTCCTCGCGACACTTAGGAATCAAATAGCACGTGTTGGAGTAGTCGTCCCAGGCGCGGCCGATGTTGGGATCGCAGAACACCTTGTCGTCGCACTTGTTCAGCGCGGGCACCCAGACCTCGTCCTCATCGCACTGGTTCTGCTCGCACCCCGTGCCGTTCCAGTGGTGATGCGCGCCGCAGTCGACGTGCCGGCTGCAGTCGTGCCCGTTGAAGTGCCCCCACCGCTGGCAGTGGGATCTCGGCAGGCATTTGTTCAGCGACCAGAAGAAGACTTCGTTGGGGTTTGCGCAGGTTGGGGGGTAAGTGCAGGTGCGGCTGGTCGAGGAGTAGTATTGTCCGGCGATCTCGCAGGCGACGCAGCTGGAGGTTGTGAGGTCGTATCAGAGGCTGCCGGGGCAGCAGTGCGCGTTTTGGTTGTGGTCGAAGACGGCGTGGATGCTAGTTATGTCGTAGCAGGTTGGTTGGTTTGGGTCTTGGGCTGTTGTGCCTAAGGCGGTGGCTAGGGTGAGGAGGAGAAGGTAGGCTTGCATGGTGGTTGTCTTTTGTGATCTTTGGAGTTAGAGAAGAAGGTTGGGACTTGCTTGGAGGATAGTGAGTGTATGAAAAAGTATAAGGCCATTATATAGATGGACGAACTGGGTAGGCTACGTAAAGATCAAGCTTCTAACATCGTATCTGAATCATAGACTAAGCGCATATGGACGTAGTCGGGATGCTATGTCATGTCCATTGACTCTAGAAAGCATCCAAAACCGCGGTTAGTGTTTCGCCCGTAAAGGGAAATTGAAGGATCTCTTCGATATACCTCATGATTTATTGATTCTCTGAGTAATATAGATCACTATACGTCAATTATGCTACGACTGGTGTCTCATCCAGCATTACGTTGACACTGTTGTTCTCACCTACCATTGTACCTCAAATAACCAAGCCTGCAGTGGCAAAAACAATGAAGTATGTAAAGACGTTAATCGAGGCATAGCCTAGCATAACCTCAACCATTGTACTTTGACAGTCTGGCAGCTCCTCAGATCCAGATCCAGATACGCAAGTGGTCCGCTCGATTCGGGCCGTTTCCATGTTATTGGCAGCTGGGATGTAACCCCCTCTGAAGCAGCTACCAAAAGAAACTTGACAGCATGAGGGGGTCCTACGCGGGGTACGTAGCTGTCATCCAGTCCATTGTTACAAGCATCCCTGGTATGAGCCATGGGTGCGAAGACTCTAGACTTGAACTGATAAATGCCCGTATCCACTAATTGGATCTAAGTTTGGCATTCTTACAAGGCGGGGTCTATGACAGTAGAGCCTTTAGTGATCTAACAACGCCTGGTCAAGGGCTCATCACTTTCAGTGTGGACGGCGCTATGTGCACAGCGGACGATGATGTTTGGAGATTCCCTGGAAGAAAGGCATGCAATGGCTTGTTTCAATCACACTAAGGTTATGGAGCCAACCAGTTTTCTAACTGTAATCCAGGCATTTTTGGCGCAGCAGGCTCTCATCTCAGCGTAATGGTGAGTCCACGTGACTGGGAAGACCTAACGCCAAGGGTCGTGGCAGGTGCAGTGCCGTTAAGCATCTCTTCCTGTAAGAGAGTAAGTAGAAGCAAGTTGGTTATATTACCTTGGCAGAAAGAGCAACTGATTGGAGTCAAGTGTCTGACTCCTTTGGAGAGGGCCGAGTCAGTGGATGATGATGTTCTTGCTCTTAGACTGTACTGTAGCTTTGATCTATCTGCCATACTCCTGGAGTTGGGCATGGGCATAAGCTGCAATTACGCTCGGCTAGTTACAGAGGTCAATAAAGAAAGCAATGATATATAAAGTTATGCCTTTACCTGGCCGGACTGTATAGTCGTCTTCCTATGAGGCCCTTCTTCCGCACTCCCGCTTTGGAAGGCCATCATCTTATTTAAGTTATCCTAATATGCCACTATCCGGTAAGTTCAGATTACCGTCAAATCGTCTTTTGACATGATAGATAAACAAACTCTCGCAACTATACTCAACCCTATGCTGCGTCAGGCAGGGTCGAGTGGCGCTAATTCCTTCCTAATGCGGTCAGTGTAGAAGTGATTATGTAATACATGGTCGGCAATGCAATCAATCCCCCATGATTCATGAATCCGGGGAAGCGACCACGTACTGATGCTTTTGTCGAATCTGAAAGAGGTTTGATAGTGCGCTTCTTGTACCGAGTCAACCTGACTACATAATACCCTAGTCCACCCTCTATTCCTTTCTTTAGTTCCGCTGACTCTCGTCGGAGCCCACGACTCCAGGTTGGCCCAGCCACCACCGCGGTGCGATCAGCGCCAATAGAGAGATGGCCGGGCATCCCTCAGCCAACGATGATTTATTGCGCCTTTCTTCCAATTATAACAACCTGCAGGCTGGACGCCTGGTTATGACCTAGACTCGACTTAGCTTATCTGCGTTACGCCGTACAGCCCTGCGGCGATGTTACCTACTCGTTCTCCCTTCTCCTCCTTCACGAGGGTCTGTTCGACAAACTAACTCCGTGATTTTACCCTTTTCCTCCTTTTTATTTGCGTGCGGACTCCACGGAGTATATTTACATTACTCCTGTTTCATCTTGTTAGTATAGCTTTTAACGTCAGACTGACCCACACCGACACCTAGCTGTCAAACCAGCCGCCGACTCCGTGCTCGTTCCGCTCAAGGCCGCTGTATTTTTCTCTGCCTGGTTCGGTCAGCAAGTCAGCAAGGAAAGGCTGGGTCTCGATTTCATCATTTGCCTCGCTTTTTTTTTGACCGTCCTCATTATCCTACATGCGTCGGACTGAGCATTGATCGGGCTCTCGCGCTTTCCTTGTCCCTCCTCACAGCATGCTGATTCCCATCCCGCTGCGGCAGCTCGAGCCTCGTCAAAGCTCCGATCCCCATGAACACCCAAACAATGGAACAGACAAACATGACGATTCTTCGCAAGGTGGCGGCGGAGGCTCGAGTAGTAACGTGTTTATTATCGTGCGTCTTGAATTATTGAGAGAATCCCACGTTCCTGTCATGTACTGACTAGTTTTGGGGTAGGTTGCCGCCGTCGTGGTGTTTGTCGTGGCCTTTCTAGCGATCGTCTACTTTGTCCTACGTGCGCTTCGACGAATGGACTGTCGCCCAAAATACATACCGGGAAAATTCCTCAAGGATAGGTGGACGCGATGGAACGTTGGTGCCTCGTACGGCCAGGTACCGGGCGGCTCGTCATCCAATCGACCCGGTACGACTGCAACCACCCAAACCACCCAAGGAGCCCCTCAGACCGAGTCTAATGCCGGAATTCGTCGCGATACCTCGATTCGCTCTATTATCTCTCTCCCTGCCTACTCGTCGACTCCAAAACCCACAGAGCAAGTGATCGCCAGGGAGGGAGAACGCGGAGGAATGGATGTGGTGGTTGAATTCCCGGAGACAGCGGAAGAAGAGGAAGACCGGCGCGAGGAAATGATGGAGTCACTGTACCAGATCCGGCTGCAGCGACGACAGGAGATCGCCGATCGTGAGGCTCGACGGCGCGAGCGTCGCGAAGCCCGCGAACGCGGGGACACACTCCGTCTCGAACAGCTTCGGGTGGAGAGTCGCCGCGCACGAGCCGACAGTCGCGAATCTGCCAACGGAAACACCTCGGTGTCGGCGGCCACAGCATTAGCGGAGGCTCAGAGCCGAGGGCGCGATAGGCGGATCTCGAGCGTCAGCTATGCTGATGTAGGCTATGTCAGACACGATGGTTCCCGCCTTCGAGCCAGATCGCGCGATTCGGACTCTCAGCCCCTTTTGAACGACGCAGCTGGGATGAGTGAGGGTCCGGATCGCTCGTCTGGACTTATCAGCGTTCACTCTCGTGGCGAGTCTTACTCTTCCGCTTTATCCGATGGGGAGGGCTTGACCCCTACCCAGTCGCACACCACTTCACTGCACTCTGTCAACAACCTGAATGCAGAGCCTGAGGATGGGGATGTTGGAGCGGCACATATCCCCCCTCCAGATTACGACCATCTAGATTGGGGAGAGGCTCCTCCGTACGAGCCTCCAACCTCCGAGCCACAATCCGACGGGCCGCCTCGATTACGCGAGTTGACTACGGTACCTACGATCCAGATTGACGTAGTAAGCCCGGTTAGCAACGAACCTCCCACGCCTATTCCACAGGCATCAGCGCAAGAGACCACACCCGCAACTGCTGGCAGCAGCCCATCCCATAGTGATAGCGAACCATCGCAGCCATCGCAGCATACTCCAGCACAGGAAACCACGAGGTCAAACTCTCCAAGCGACGGTAGCGCAAACCCGCCGCGAGGGTGACCTAGTGCTTTGGCGCTTCATTACGGATATGACCTGCTACGACTATAAGATTCTCTATGATATTTTGTCTTTGATTTTGATTTTCGTGATGGACATAGCGAGGCGTTTGGGAGGCATCGTTAATGGGAGGAGCATATCATGGACTTGGCTGCACATATAGTTGATTGTATTTAATAGCACAAATTCTCTTCTTACTTCATACAGTATTACAGTTGCTATTTTGATCCTACGGTAACCATGGTAGAGACGGTGAGTTTGATGGTTTTGCTCTGGCAAGTTTCTGGGCCGGACATGTGGCAGAAGGCGGTGAAGGGCCTGGCACGGGGATCCGTAAACAAACCCAGCCCAGCCTCCCCATTTCCCGTTATTGTTTCAATCAGCGGAGCCCGCCTGACGCGCTGTTTTGTTTCACTCGCTCTATATCATAGAGGCAGATACATCTTAGTCCCTCGAGACAAGAAGCGGAGGTCTGCTTACCCTCAGCTCCGTTCTCTCGAGTATCCTCCTCGAACCCGTCGCGTCGCCAGCCATGTCACGCGAAAACACGGCCAACAGCTTCGCGTCTTTCGGGTCCGACTTCGACCCCGAACACGAAGCCATTGCGTCAACCAGAGAACTTGACGAGAGCCCACGACTCCCAAAGATGAAAGGCGCGTCCACGAGGCTGTCACAGGTCGACGAAGAAGAAGAACCAGACTACGTCTTCAACACATCCACATTCGAACAATACCTCCCACACTTCTCGCCTATAGGAACGTCCGAAGAGGAAGAAGAGGGCAACGACATGGACGACGACATTTCCCTCGAACTGGGACGGGGCCCATCTAACCCACCGCGCCGACTAGACGACTCGCGAAATTCATACATGAGCATCGAGAACAGTGTCCGCTCGTCGTCACCCGCCGTCCGCCTCGACGTGCCCACGCCCCAGAAATCCGCCATGCGTCCTGCCACTAGGCGAGCCGTTAGCGAGAACCTCCGGAAAGACGCGCAGTTGAGGCAAGCGACTCTTGCTCACAAGGAAAACATCGATCCCAACCCGCCCTCCAAGGCCAATCGCAAAGAACGCCGAACACTCTCCGAGATCCACGCCAAGGTTCGCGACTCATATGACGGTTCATTCCTTGAGGATGAACGTCCTCCTGTTGCTAGCACGAGCACGTCGCGTCCGACGCGGTTTGGCAACGCTCAGATTGCTGATGCCGTTGAACGCGCGTCCCAAGAAGCATATGTGAAGGAGGCTCGTCGCGCAAAGGCGCGTCCGTCGGCCAACCCTGGAGGAGACACCGGTACTCAACAATCTTTCCTTCTTCCCGACTTGCCGAACCTCTCGGACCTTGTTTCTGGTGTTTACGAGGATGGCACGCCAGTGTACACACGACACCCAAGAACCAGGACGACGCGTTTCGTCTCACCCCCCGCCGATGCTACAGAAGCCTCCTTCAGCCGTGAACATATGCCCCTCGACGCGATTCCGATTCCTGAAGACGAGAAGGCGTTGTTTGTGTCGTTGAGACTTCTGCAAGACAAAGTTTCTGAGCTCGAGAGGGCCAAGGCCGATGCCGAGAAGAAGTTGGACGATCTACGACAGGAAAACACTTTCCTGAAGGGAGGAAAGTCTCGTAGGGAAAGGGAGAGTCATGGCAAACATTACGAATTGGAACAGAACGACTACAAGAAGGATCGATTGATCAATGAGAACCAAAGTAAGTCTTGCCAAGAACGATTGATGTCCAGCGCTAACACACTTCAAGAGCTGGAGTCAACGAACCTAGCACTACAGAATAAAGTTGATCTTCTTGAACGCAAGAGCGATATCCAAGAGGCTGCGTTGAAGAAACTGAACAAGGAGCGTGACATGGCTGTTTCTCAGCTAGGCGTGGCGTACCTCGAGTCGCAAGACCTCAAGGGCGAAAATGAAGCACTGAGGGAGGAGATTACCGAGCTCAAGACTCGATTCGCGCAGGTGCTGGCAAGTGTAAAGGCTCGAGAGGATACTGCGGAAACCGACCAAAACACTGCTAGCGACGCCAGTGTAGAGGTAGATGATAGCCAACCTAACACACGACGAAGCACCACCAAGGACGCCACCACCAAAAGCTCGCGCTCAAAGTCGAAGAGCCGCAAAGAAGACACCAGGACTCGGGTTTCAAGCCAGGTTGACAGGGAGATTAACCGGCTGGAGAGGGAACGTGCTGACGAAGAACTCTTCTCGATCGAACTGCCACGGGTGAGAGAGTCTTCAAGCTCGAAGAAGCAGAAGGCCACTCGAACTCGATCGACCAGTGCGCAAACCAGGAAGCCGTCAACAGGAAGGCGTGTCAAGAGAGTTGTGGTCGAGGAAGTCGAGCTTACCGGACCAATTGACTCCACCACCGACGCAACGGGACATACCAAAGAAACGACTGCACATACTAAGGAGACAACTGCACATACCCGTAAATCGTCGACCACGGAACAGGACCTGACTTTATTGAGCTTCATCGACGAGCGTGAGATTGCTCAGCTGAGGAAGACGCTCGAAGAGGAGCGCCTGGCGCGTAAGCGACGTCAATCGAACCCTGCTCCGGAGCACACCACAGAGACCGAAAATGTCACCCGCCAGAGTGCGCTGAAGCCTGCGCCCCGCAAGTCATCCATGAAAGAGACCAAAGCCCCTGTGCCTCGACCCGCTTCCGCTCTAGGAGATCTGACTGCCAATTCAAAAGTAACCGCAGCGGAAGAAGAGAGTCACCTTACAATTCCTGCAGAGCGAACGAGGCGACACTCGGAACACTCTGTTACGCCGGTAGTTCAACGAAGACGCCGCCGTATTGCCGAAGACATGACTTCTGCCTTCATTCTCCCGGACATCACGCTGCGACACGTTGATCTGGCCGAGAACCTCAACAAGCTTCCCGAGGCCACTCAACGAGCACTCAACCGGGCTACACAGCATAGCGGAAAGAACTGCACCGTCTGCAAGCAATCCATTCCTGGCGAAGATTGTGAACACACCAGCGATGCTGTTAAAATTCCCAGGCCTGTTCCCGTCTCGGAGCGCATGCCTGAGCCGTCAATCTACAACGAGGAGCCTACTCTGCGACCTGCACAGGCCCCAGCCATTGCCCTCGCTACCGTGCTGAAGGCGCTGGAAGATGAGCTCTCGCATCTGAGGATCCAACTCGTCTCTCATCAAGCCGCGTACAACAAATTAGACGCCTCTATCAGCAAGCGCCAGAGGAAGACGCTCGGAGAGAAGATCGAGAAGCTGCTGAAGGACATTGACATGAAGGCCGACCAAATATATGCCCTGTACGACGTTCTCGAAGGCCAGAAACAGCGCGGACAGGAGATGACCGAGCAGGAGATGGAAGTAACGCTGCAATCGATCGGCATCGATCCCAACCCCAGGCTAGGCGAAGTGACGGGCACCACTGACAAGTCTTCTCGCAAGGATGATACGGATTACGATGTGGATGACGACGATTCCGAGCTTCCGTGGGAGGGGATCGAGAGTACGGTGGAGATGACTGGAGGAAGTCGGAATGATTGATTAGTCTAGGCGATAGTATTGTTTGGATTCGATTCCCCTGTTGCTTTCTTCCTTAGCTTTACTCAGACCAATTACTTAGGGTTCTGTTTGTTGATACCTTGCTTGGGTTATTCTGTGTTTGCTTATTTGGTAGGCGTTTAGGCGATGCTTTAGCTTTAGCATTTGTTTTGGTATTGCGCATGTTGGAGAAGCGTGCGATGGCGTCAGTCTGTCCTGAAGTAGCACCATTCCATCTCATTGAGCATCATGTTTATCCAATTGACCTGCCCCTTTTCTCTGCGATGCCGGAAAAACTCCACGCTTGAAGCGCAGTCTATATTTCAATTCCACATCCCAAGACACTACTTAGGCCTCACCGGCACCCTGTAGACTGGCAGTGCAGATCCCAACGTGGCTTAGCGCCGCCCGAGCCGATACCCGAGCCTGGCCTCGATCTTTATTTATTGTATTCGTTGCTCCATCTTCTCCGCTTCTTATCTCTCATTGCTTCTTTTCTTTGCAATTTTTCTATATATCAATCTTAGACTTATATTGTATATTTGATGGGCGTTAGTACACAGCATGACCCGAGTCCTTACCGAGACCATGTAGATTCCTTCACCACCGCAGACACGCACTTCTCGCAAGACGCCTACGATAACGCCGACGATGACGAAACCGATAGCGATACCGCCACCGAGACGGGGACTGACAACAGGAGCGTTCGCACGGCAGTCCACGACAGCACACACGATACTAACAATGGCACACCTCACCTGCGCGTCCTAGAGCCTGCGCCAGTCCTCGAAGACCAGGAACCCTGGCCACGCTCACCCTCACGCGACCCAAACGACAGCGACAGCGACGAGGATGACCTCGTCTACGGCGCCACCGAACCCAACGAGAAGCCCGTAACCTGGTCGTCCCTCCCAAACAAGGGCCAACTCGCGATCCTCACGATCGCACGTCTCTCCGAACCGCTCACGCAAACATCCCTGCAAGCGTACCTCTTCTACCAGCTTCGCTCATTCGACCCGTCGCTTCCTGAATCGACGATTTCAAAGCAGGCGGGGATCCTGCAAGGAAGCTTTACGGCGGCGCAGTTTCTGACCGCTGTGATTTGGGGCCGTCTAGCTGATAGCGAGGTTATGGGGAGGAAGCGCGTGCTGCTGATTGGGTTGTTGGGAACGTGTATTTCGTGTTTGGGGTTTGGGTTCTCGAGGAGTTTTGCGGCGGCTGCGGTGTTTCGCACGCTGGGGGGTGCGTTGAATAGTAATGCGGGGGTTATGAGGACGATGATTTCGGAGAGTATTGAGGAGAAGAAGTGTGTTCTCTCTTTCTGTCAATTTGAACTGTGATGGAGATGCTGATGGGGTTGACAGGTACCAGTCGCGAGCATTCATTCTTTTGCCAATGTGCTTTAACATCGGCGTTATCATCGGTCCAATTCTTGGTGGAATGCTGGCCGACCCGCGCAGGAACTATCCGCAGCTGTTTGGGCCCGGCTCGGTGTTTGGAGGTCAGAATGGGGTGTGGTGGATGGAGCACTGGCCGTTCTTGCTGCCGAACCTGGTCAGCGCTGTGTTCATTTTCATCTCGTGGACCTCTGTGTTTTTGGGACTTGACGAGACGCACGAAGTCGCCCGGTACAGAAGTGACTGGGGCCGCAAGCTCGGTCGTCGACTAACAAGGGTCTTCCGACGCCGGCGATACCACCAATACCGCTCTATCTCGGACTACCCCGATGACACCTCTCTCCTCGTCGATGAAAGTATAACTACCAGATCAATCCCACCAAGTCCCGTCCGCCTGCGCGTCCAACGCCGGCACAAGGGAACGAACTACCGCCAAATCTTCTCGCGCAATATCCTCCTAACGCTCCTCGTCCAATTCCTCCTCGCTTTTCATACAAGCGCCTTCAACTCCATGACCTTCATCTTCCTCCCGAGCCCACGCGCTCCAGAATCCAGCCACAAGGGCTTCTTCCGCTTCGGCGGCGGTCTAGGGCTGCCTTCGTCACGCGTCGGTCTCGCAACAGCGATCATCGGCATCATCGGCCTCCCGCTCCAAATCTTCATCTACCCGCGCATCCAGAATCGTCTTGGCACACTCACCTCGTTCCGCACATTCCTCCCATTCTCGCCACTTTCGTACGCGCTTATGCCCTTCCTCGTTTTGATCCCGAACTACCCATACCTCGTCTGGCCGGCGTTCACGCTCGTCGTCGGACTCCAGGTACTGTCTAGGACATTTGCGCTTCCGGCAGCTGTAATCCTCGTGAATAACAGTGTTACCGATGCGTCGATTCTGGGCACGGTAAACGGCCTTGCGACAAGTATCTCCAGTGCGGCGAGGACGTTAGGCCCCCTGCTCGGTGGGTGGGGTCTGGGTCTCGGGTTCATGTATAATTTCGTCGGTGGGGTTTGGTGGGCGTTGGCGGTTGAAGCCTTGCTAGGCTGGCTTTTGCTAGGCACGATTTATGAGGGGAGGGGAATTGATCGGACGAAGGATTTGATTGTTGAGAGGGAGGAGGCGGAAGAGGAGCAGGAGCGGAGATGAGGTGAGGTGAGGTGCAGGCTGGTACCACGTACCTATATCACGCTTGGACCATGTCCTATACAAATTTGGCATGAACTGGAGGACGGATGAACTTCAACCATTTTGACTGCATATATGACCGGATGATGCCTGTATATGCCAGACATGATCATGATTTATGACCAGACAAGAGAAAGCCTTACTGATTAGATTATGCTGTGAAATCAATGAAACATCATGGACTGGCCGATCGACCTGTTCAGCATGTCCTGATATCGAGAACCTTCAAAGACTCTATCATCGTGGAGACTCAAGAGTCAATAATACTCCGGAGTCTCCCCCACAGAAAACCTTGTTACTAGCAGCTCCTTCCTTGTTGGTTACAGTAGGCCAGTCAAGGTCCGTCACATGACGACATAGCATCACCCCATCCCCAAGCTATCCCCGCACTCTCCCCCACATCGCAAACAAACACTATCTCTCCATCATCTATACACCCTCACCATATCCATAAGCTAAAACAACTAACCCTGCCTATCAGCAAATTAATCCACAAACCCAAAATGTCCGACCCCCTCCCCTCTGCAACAACAACCTCCTCCTCCGAACCCACCTCCGCCGCCGCCGAAGACCGCAAAGCCGCCGCCGCGCTCTCCTCCCTCAACACCTCCGAAGTAGCATCCACCACGACACCCCCAGGAACAAAGCAGGCTTCGGCTGCGGACCAGGAGGCGCTCGGGAAGGCGATGAGTCGGCTGGAGATGGTCGCGGGGGGTGCGAAGGGGAAGGGGAAGGGCGCGGCCAATTCGGCGAAGGGTGGTGGTGTGGGTGCGGGTGCGGATGAGGGGAATAAGGCTGACGGTAACAATAAGAAGAAGGCTGCGACGTTTGCGGCGGTTAAGGTTTCGGCGGAGGATGTGGGGTTGTTGGTATGTTTTCTATTTATGCATTGTGCGCTGGATTGGATTGGGTTGGGATGAAGGCTGACTGTGTTTGGGTTTTATCTAGGTGAGTGAGCTGGACCTGAGTAAGATCAAAGCGACGGAGCTTCTGAAGGCGAATGAGGGAGATGCGAAGAAGGCGATTCGGGCTTTTATACGGCCGGCGAACACGACTTCTGTGGCGTCTGCTTGAGAGCGCTGTTTGGATTTGAGGTGACAGGCTTCGAATGGCTGGGATTTGGGTAGGGATTGAGGTTTGGCTGTCCATAAATATTCTGTAGATTTGGCGTTGGTTTCGCTTATTATTATTGATCATCAAGTATGGTAAAATAAGAAGCCATGATTGGTATATTGTTGGTGCCACACAAATGGACACTCTCGTTGATCTGTGCGAAATACGACAGAAATCTCTCTTACGCTCATGTTGTACATAACAAATCTCATCATCGACTATCTAGCCATAAATAGCAAGACAGTCTATAATCTAAAGGCCCAACCCCCTGACCAGCAACCACAACACCACCGGAACAACGACGTTATCGTTACAACCCGTTAGAACCGCCTCAGTCGCACTAGCACCACCCGCCGCAAGAATGGCCTTAGCCAGGGCCCCGGGCCAGAAAAATGGTTTCGGCCCGTCATTTCCGCTAACGGGCCACTGGCCGAGTGCAAGCCAGGCCTGGGCAACCATTAACCCAGCAGTAACAGCAATTGCAAAGGCAACGCTGCCCTCGACGGATTTGCCACCGCCCCAGAACCACTTACGTCGACCGAAGCGCCGGCCGATGAGGGAAGCGGCCGCGTCGCCGAGGCCGACGCAGATAATTCCGCTGAGCATGCTTGCGTCGCGCGTTTGGACGTCCCATGATGCCCAGGGGAATTCGCCTCTGCGAGGGACATCGGCGAGAGTGAGCCACAGCGGGATGGCGCTTCCTATTAGGAGGAAGATGTGAGAGACGATGACGGGCCCGCGGTAGTCTCGGCCGTCGACGTACGGCTCGAGGAAGTAGGTCAACGGTCGGGATATAGGCGGAAGTTGAGAGGCGCGGAAAAGATCTAGCAGGAGGAAAATGGCGAGTACTAGAGCCATGGCGAGGGCGCAGAATGCCGGATCGATGTAGATTGTGGGTAGGAACATAAGCACCATAGTGCCGTGGAAAACTTTGCGCCTTGTGTCGACCTCTGCGTAAGTGCCGAGCCGAATGACGGTTACAATGCCGATGACAAGCACGGTGAGGCAGTACGCAATGATAATGAGGCGCGTACTGGCCTCTCCAAAGGCACTTTGACGAAGATGCTCCGCCCTCCCGAGATGACAGAATGCACTGGATAAATCAGGGTCCAGCCGAGGAGGAATGGGAATCCAGCGTTCTAGGCTCGAGGTAATGACCCAGAACCTGAACCACGAAACATTTCCAAGCAGGTATCCCAGCGCCCATCCGAAAGGGTCCTCTCCCTGTAGTGCCCGCTCGCCCACATACTTTCGCAGTGGTACAAGAACGATGGCAACGACGGCCAGGTACACGTACACCGCATAGAGCCATTTGCGAACTTGTACTTGCGGAACAGTCATGGTCAAGAAGGATGCAATGTTGGGTGCTATTGACCGCTTCCGTCGGCCCCTCGGAGTTGTCCTGGCCTTGTCCGAACGTTGGGCGTCTTCATGGTTGGTAGAAGTCCGCCGTTGGGTGAGGTCGTCCATGGCAGTGTTGTCTGTAGGACTTTCGGGGGTTTTTTCCCGAGCTTCATGCGGCGTTCGACGCGAGGTTGATGTCAGATGGCTGTCCGGCGAGTCGCTGTCCGACGTAGGTTCTTCAGAAGAGCCAGCCCGGCTCAGTTTCTGACAAATCCTGTGATCCAACAGGTTTAGAATGTTCTTCGGCGAGCTTGAGCCGCTGGGAGACCGTCGAAACTTCCAACTCGGTATCCGCGCTAGAGCAACCTCCCAGTGAAGGACCTGGCGGCAAGAGATAAAAATACACAGGCTGCCCAACCATAGCAGCGCTTTGAGAATCTCCGCCTGTGGCGAAGTGGCGTATAAAAACAGATTAATGAGGGCAGTCGTGAGCAACTGCAGTTCCGCTGGAAGAATGCTGGTAGACAAAAGAAAATCTAGAGTGGGTATCAATGCTTGGTGCAAAGGAAAAACAAGAGTCAAAGTTTCGGAATCGAGACCACGAAGAGAAAGAGGTCTAGGTCGAATGGTACCCCAGGATAATTGCTCAGAAACAAGAATGGGAAGAAGCGTGAGAAGCCAGTGTATCACGCACTGGCCATGCACCAAGTCGTGCATGGGTATTGCCGGCGGTGGTATTGAGGAGAGAGCGAGAAGTATGTTGAGTAGTACTAATGACGGCTCATGATTCGACAAGGATAGGGCGACGTAAACAGGAATAAGGATCGGGTATAGTAGAGGCGCTGGGTCGAAGCTATGCGGGATATCAAAGGACAAAAATCTGGAGAGCCGTAAACGTCCATGCCTGTTGAGCGGGTATATAGCGTAAACTCCGACAATCGTAAGGGAATAGGTAGCGAGCTCTATCAGGGCGTTTACAAGTCAGCAAACGGCAGGAATTACTTGATGGTTGACTCAACGTACCCTTCCTCCAAGCCCACGCAAGTGATCTCGCGCTCTCCTGCCCCAAGACCACACCACCAACAGAAAGCAGCAAAGCAGCCTCAAATCCTCGTCGAATAATCTCCACACGTCTCTTTACTTTCATCTTGTTCTTCATCTCTAATATCTCCGCCTCGTTATCCCCCACCGAGCTCCGACGGGAACTCCGCGACGTTGACCGCCATCGCTGCAGCCCAGGCAGCCAAAAATCATTATCACCAATCGGACGAACTCCTTTCCGCGATCGAAGCGGCGGCGGGGGTAGGCCCTTTAATATGCTGAAGCTGGTGCTCTCATCGTCGGCCTCAGTACCGCTATCACTGGACGTTCGTGTTCGAGAGTGGTGTTGCACGGAGCCCTTGCGGCGGTACGGGTGAGGCGATCGCGATAATAATCGGAGATCGTCAGCGACGTCCGAGTCCGGGAGTATCATGTTATTGTTGTGCGGAGACGGCCCCTCATCCTCCTGACTTGTCGTGGAGGCCATGGCCCCATGGATATCGAGAATCTGTGTCGTGTTTATAACGCGAGGGACGTCATGGTCGGGCGTTGTTGGAGGTCGGGTCGTGTGAGGGTCAAAGGTTTAAAGGCCACTACACTAGCCTCAGATGGTCAGTACTGAAACCTCTGCTGCGGGGCGCGATCAGAGTGGCGCGAGAGGGATTAGACTGCTTACCTGACAGGATGAGCAGCACAGGCAATCAGTGGCTAGATGTGGGATGAGATGGGAGCATGGGCGACGGCGTTTGGTTGAGGTTCCAGCTGTCTGTTATCGAGGCGGAAGGCGGGCCTTTTTCCTGGCCCATCACATGCTTGGCTCCACGAGCTCTACAACGGTCCTCTTCCCTCATTATCGCTACAAAACTACCAGCAATCGTCGATGTCTCTTCATGGCTCCCAGCTTTCGTCTATTCTCCTGTATTTGCCTCAACGCTTTTCCAGCATGGGCCCTAATCTAGCTTCACCCCGGTAGGGGACAAAGCTCTAGCCTGCACTGCGGCAGCCCAATCGGCGCGGCGACACGTACGACGGCCCAGGGCTGTGTCTAGAGTAGCGGAAACGCCAACAGTCGCTCGCTTAAGGCGACTCCGACTGGCGTACTGGAGTATTTTAGGCCAATCTTATCAACCAATCAGTTATACCCCCAAGAGACGTTGGATAATCGCATTGCGGCAGCCCACGTTCGGAGAGTTTCTCGAATCTTACGCCATCAGCATCGTATCATTCCTCCGGACTTTACGCGGCTTTAGTGATTATCACGATCATGTCTGTCTTTGGATAATCACACCAGCGGCCAATTCTCTTCCCTCGACGCCCCAAACCGACTTGCATGGGACGACTTGCCCTTGGCAGCAGTCTTGGGGCAGCGGCTGGCTGGTGTAGATAACGCAGTGTGACGTCCCCGGTTGCAGCTTATAGATCTCCGAAACACGCTGTATCTGCGTTTTGAGGTCTGCTGCGCCAGAGCTATCAATTTCGATGCAGGAGTATTGGAGATTTCCGTTCGTGGTGGCATCGGTCGTGCGCCCGAATTCCGTTTCCGACCTGGCTAATTTCACGCCGTTGCAGCGGTAGCCTAATCCCTGCCACTCGATGTCGCTGTTCCGGGGAAGCTCGTGGATTTGGACCGCGAAAAACGCCGGCACTAGGGTCTTGGGCTCGCTAGCCTCCACCAGTTCGAAATTAGGGAGCTGGGGGCGCGAAATTGTTTGTGTCTGCTCGTGCGCTCGGCGTCCATATTTGATGTCCCAGACGTCTAGGGTCGATTCCTCGTCTTCGTCCTCGTCTTCTGAGGTACCTGCGTCATGCATTTTCTCCCAGAGTTTCCACGCAAGCTGAGCCCTGGTCTTAATGTGGTCTGACCCGGTGAAGAAAGCAACGGTGCCTAGCCACCATCCAACCTCCATCGCCGCTCCAATGCGCCACATGTGTTGAAGCGATAGAACAGCTCGCAAGCTGTATGTCTCAATCCATGATGGCCCTCCAGGGGTTGAAGAGTTTTCTACCACAACAAGGTCCATGGAAGCCGGCTCCAGAGGGATCTGCCCGGCGATGTAGACCACCCTTTCAGTACCCTGTAGAGGCACAGACTGAGCCTGTGAGTAAGGCCCAATATTGGCCGGGGCCCAGTACGACCGCGACTGGACATGGAGACCGTCTCTTTGAGCCCGCGGCCCCAAATCAACAACCATCGAAACCATCACATTCACCCCCTCGGGGATGCTATCGCCGCATGCAACCGTAGCTCGGGCTGGAGGGTTCGGTTTGTCAAATAGAGACACGTAGATACCGTTCATCGACGGGAATTCCGCCATGGAGCGAAGGAGGACCGTAGTAAACACGATATCGGCTGTTGTTTTGAGTGTCCCGTGCGTGACTGGCGTACTCAGGACCTTCTGTATCTTCTTCACAATCGCTGCCATCTGTTCAGCTGCCCCAGGACCAGCCTCAGGCGCTGCAATGTTGGCCACAGTCCATAAACCGCCGTTGACGAACTGAACTGGCTCGTCGAACGCCCAAGACGCTCCGTACTCTCCCCTCGTAGCCAACACCCCTTGACCTTCTTCCTCACTACCATCCCACAACCCCTCCAAAGCACCAACAAACTTTGCATCCAACAAAACCGGCCTCCTCACATCCCCCGGCGTAACCCCATCCTCCTCCTCCTTCCTCATAACGCTCGCCCCACTCAACCTCAAATACCCAACACCCCCCTCGCCCCTCCTCACCTCTCTCCCATTCTCTTCAACCTCAATCCTCCCCTTCCAAAGAAACCCCGGCCCATCAACAGCAAGCGTCTCATACTCCCCTCCCTCACCCAGTACGGCGCCCCTAATGTCCTCACCCCCACCCATCTGGAACCTCTTCACGCCCTTAACAATCCTCCTTCTGAGTCCGCCAGCCGCATCCGCAACATCACCCCATAGAAACCCCTCATCCAATGCGCCCGATGCAACCTTCACGATGCGCGCGCTGCATCCCACAGCCGCCATATCGCTCAGCAGACCTGATTCGTCCTCCCCTGTCCCCGTTCCCAGTGCAGCCCGCGCCTCCGGCGCAGGCAGGAACGGATAATGCCACAGCCAAGCAAGCGGGACAAGCCCAAGCCGCCCCGCAACATCCTCGATCCGTGTTCGCTGGTACGTTGACAATATCGCGCCCGCACAGACGGCGTTGGCCTCCGGGTGCGCGGCCATGACTTTTTTCAGTAAGGGAATGAGGGATTCCGTTTCATCTTCTCCATTCCCAATGTTCCCCTCAGCATCTTGAGTAGCAGTAGTAGTGGCCGTGTCGCCATAAACCCTCCCCGCATCAACAGCGCCCCCGATAATCGGCGCGCGATACAGCGGGATCCCCAATGCTTCTTCGTACAAGGGAATCACGGACCACCCGATTGTTTGGTACATGAAGCTGTCGATATCATCTGTAGTTTCTGGCTGCGTGGGCTCATCATTGCTATGACCAGTGCTGGTGCTGGTTGCGCTGGCGCTGGTGGTTGTTGGCAATGGCGGCGGGTGGAGATTCGCTAGCGCAACGACTTTGTGTCCGTTGCGGATGCAGTGTAGGATTGAGTAGAGCGAGTCCTTGCCGCCTGATATTAGGGCGATTACATTGAGGCCCATTGTGAATGGTTTATTGTGGTTGGAAGCTTAGGTTGGTCCTGGAGTTGGAGGGGGAGGAACGGGATTTTTTTTGGGGTACCCCTCACGGCTGATCAGATTAGATAGGGCGGCCAGCGGGGGTAAAAAGTCTTTTCCTAATATCAAGGAGATGTAGAGTAGTAAATAACACTTTTAGTAAGTTGGCTCCTCGAGACGGAATGCGTGGTGGATTTAATGAGGGCGAGGAAGTCTTTGAGCGTCGGTTGTTCAGGTCAAAATGTTGGCTAATCGCGCCCGAGCGAAGTTTGACCACACCTAAGGCATGAGACCTCGAAATTCAACAATCAGCAACACCACCTCACCAGCCGATCAAAGGTTACAGAGTTCAGAAGAATTACGAATGGAAAATATATGCTTCAGCAACACCTTAATTATGACTAGCTAAGCCGCTCGGCGACCGTCAACGTACAGCACAACGGGCATATTATGCACACGGGGTAAAAATGATGCAAGAATTGCAAAAGATACAAGTTTGATATAAAACAGTATGCAAGTAGGGGTATGAGTAACGACGGTGAGAAAGAGAAACGATGATAAAACTAAATTATACATGTGACCAGCACAAAAAAAATGTCAGAAAAGAAAGCATATTACATCAAAATAGACAGAGAAGTGCAATATCAACGAGACGGGCAGAAGCGAAGCGAAGCGAGAAAGAAGATAAGAAAAAATATGTGAAGAGAAGAGAAGAGGTAGGGAGGGGGTAATAAAATCAAGTACAAGAAATGGTTGATGGTTGGTCAACGAGGGAAAACGAAGAGGAATGATGATGAGGATGAAACAGCCGTGAGCTGAATTGAACAAGATAACCCAGCCAAGCCATGCGATGCGCTCTATGATTTTGATCCGAATCCGATCCGACCCAGTTGTTGCGCCCCTTTCTATAGATAGATAGCCCTGAAATGATGATGAAACGGGCGTCCCAAAACACCGCTCCGCTTGTGCCGCTGTTTTCTCTTTCTCTTGTGACCGGAGAAGTGTGATGCAAACCGTACCCAAAAATGATGATGATGATGATGATGATGATGATGATGATTAACGCCGAACCAAATCCAAGTCAAACCGACCGACCAGACCAGACCAGTGTGGATGTCGAGGCTGGTGTAAATGCAGGATGTTATATAGTGATAGGAAAAGCTCCTGGTCGCATAGCGTTCGTGACAGCTTACGTGATGCCAGATCACGCGTTGCTTTCCTCTCGCTTGCGCTTCTTGAGCGAGCGTCGGTCGACAGGGGGTTCTGTGCTGTCGTCCGATGCACTGGCGGTCGACTTGGTCGCTGCGTCGTAAAGGACACCCATTGTTGATGAGTCTCGCTCGTCGTATGCCTGGGCGCTGTTGGTATCGATGACGCCCATGACGACAGACGTCGTGGCAGCGTGGGTCCTGGCGTGCTGAGCGAGGTTGTCGCTCCGGGAGAACTTCTTGCCGCACTCACCACACTCAAAAGGCTTGTCTTGCGTGTGCAGAGAGCGGTAGTGGCGCTTGAGGTGTTCCTGGCGGCGGAAACGGCGGGAGCAGAGCGTGCAGACGAAGGTTTTGGAAGGGTCATCAGTCAGGGACTGCTTGCGACCGCGGCGGTTGACCGAGACAGGAGCGGAGGCAGTCTCTGACCCGGATGTGCTGACAACAGAGTTCTGGCGTTCGCACTCGGAGTGGTCGTGGTGGTCGTGGGCAGGAGACTCGACGGCGGTCTCGTTGACGACCACCTGAGCCTGCACACCGGCGAATTCTGACTCGGTTTCCTTCTTGATCGACCTGCGGTTTCCACGCTTCTTGGTGGCCATATCTTCCGAAGCCTCACCACCATCCAGCTGAATGGTGGGAAGACCGGAAAGGGCGATATCCAGATCATCCGACTCGTCCATGCCGTGCTCACTGAGGAACTCATCCTCATCCAGCGAGTATGTTCCCATGCGCTGTCGCTTACCACCAAGGTAGAATGTGCTGCCGCTAGGGTGGAAATCCACCAGGCGGTTCACGAATTCGTCATCCGAGTCCAGGTCCGTGAAGCTGTCGAAACTTGGGAGGGTGCTGAGTGGGTCCTCACTGGAGGTTGTGAAAGAGGGAGTGGGGTTCTCGTGCACGGGCAGAGTCACGGCCTCGCTACCGAGCACCACCTTGGGCTCCTCATCATCGCAAGACAGAGAAGGCAGAGGAGGGAGCTCGGTAGGAGCGTGGTGTGCCGACTCCACGGTAAGCTCCCGGGGGTCGCAGAAAGAGGCGGAGTGCTCGAGCTGGAGTGGTGATTGTGATTGACCGAACATGGAAGAGACAGGAGAAGGCGATGGAGAAAGAGACGGGCACGAGCTTGCCGAGAGGAGATCTGAGCCCTGGCTGGAGATGGAAGGGTTGTGGAGGAAGACTATAAATGGAATCAGTATTGGCCCACCTCTTGATACCCGCTCCGAGCACAATCCACTCATAACTTACCAGGTGTCATGGCCGGCGAGGCCGAGCGTTGCCAGTCAACACTGGCCAGAATCTCAGCGTGGACATCCCCCTCACATCCCTCCTTAACACCCTCTACCTTCTCCAAAGCGAAGAAACCCTCGTGCATCGGAGTGTGGAGGGCACCGGTTGTCGAAGGCGGGCTGCTCACGGAGCTACCCGAGGTGGAAAGAGGAGGCGTGGAGGGGAATGCGTAGTAGTCGTTGCTGACGAACCGGGTATCCAAGGGCATCAACGCAGGCGAGCCTTGCACAGCAAGCGACGCCTTGAAGTTTGACGGCTGAGGAGAAGCGATGGGGGTCATGTTCATAGCGCCGCGGAAAGCGTTGGCGGTAGCCATCTGGTGCATGTTCATCATTGTCGGAGCGTAGTGCTCTGGCATGCAGTGTGGCTGTTGCTGAGCATGTGTGTAGGGCGAAACCTGGCCATAGTATTGCATCTCGGAGGGATGGCTGACGTATTGCGGCCTCGGTTGTGAGTCGGCAGGGTAGTATGCGAATTGTGGCTGGCCGTTGGGGGCCATTGTGTATGCGTCCATTGTGCTAGATGATTCTGACTGCTGTATCAGTATACCATAGCCTGCGTCACCATGACGAGTGAGCTCACATTAGGTGTAGGTCGAATGTAGAAAGAGCAGGTGTCTGCTCTCGACCAGATATTATTAGATATAGCAAGTATAGTTATTGTTATCGGCAAGGAGCAATGAATGTATAGTCGGAAGTCTTGCGCTCAGGTAAGGAATGATTGAGGCAGGAGGATCAGACAACACTTTGGCAGGTGTAGCGAGTTGTGTGTTCGAGCTTGTACTTCTCTTGTCGCAGGGTCTATGAAGGAAGGACAGGGACCTTTGTAGTCAGGTACCGGAAGACTGATGGGAGAAGAGGAAGTCGAAGCAGGAAGTCAGAGAGTAGAAAAGGAAAAGAAACGAAAGACGAGGGAATAGTCAAGTCTAAAAAAGGAAAGGAAAGGGCAAATTGAAATAAGGATAGGAAGAGAAGATGAATTAGTGAAGTCGCGGGGGAGGGAAATGAGAGAGAGGGCGAGTGGAAGGATGGTGGAGGTGATGGACGGGCTGTGGATAAAAGAGTGTGATCTGCCTGTGCTACGAATTGCTCGGACTGGAGCCGTACTTTTACTTTGACTTTTGCCAATTAATTATTATTTTTATTATTCCCAAAACGATGCCCCATGCCATCTGCTGATTCGGCCAGATGGTGTCATATAGCATAACGCCTAACAATCTTCCTGCGTTGTTATCTGCTCAGATCTATCGTCGAAATTTTGATTGATGCCCATCGCTGCCGCCATGCAACCACCCAGTTCCTGGGATTCTCCAGCACAAGACCGTGGGACTGAGTCTGGATTGACACTCTAGAATTGTGCACGCAGTACACTGTCCCAGCGTCCCAGCGTCCCAGCGTCCCAGCTGGCCGTTGCCATCGGATGTTGTGCTCCTGCCTAAGACAGCGAATTAAATGGACCAGAGCGAGCAGGGTGTGGCCCACCGCAGAGGACGGCCGGGAAATCCCAAAAAGCGTAAGTCGGTGGGGGAGCGAGCACGACGAGCACGAGTGGGCTTCAAGCCCCATTTCCAAAACCAACTCAAATATCCATTCATGATCCCATTGTTACGGTACGGATACAGAAAGCGAATGCGGAGGCCTATCTAGAGTAAAGAGCTGGAAGTTGAATCACCGCGTCCTGTTGGTGGTGGCCGTTCACCAACAGCAGCGCTGTGTTGGACAGTGGCAGCTGACGCAGGCTTGATTTGTCTCTTTCTGCAGTCTCAGCTCAAAGCAGACAGTTTATGTGCTGGCTGGTCGAAGGCTGAGCCAGTTGCCACACTGCGTAATTCTCAGTTCCGAGACCTAAAAACTGCCAATGATTTTCGCTCCTTCCTAAAATAGCTCACCATTTGATTAATTGCCCATCCTCTCCGCCAGTCACGCTGCTTCCCTCCCCTCCAGCCGGACCCCAGCCAGCAGCAACCAGCATGTACAGTCTCACACCTCCACGGACTTGTCCGCGTCTACTGACGAACACCCTTCCAGCAATGGCATCGCACCAACGGCCTCCAGGCGTGACATGCTGGCCTGATTCTGTAGAGACGATGGCTTATCAGCGATGTGCACCGCCCCTCGGCGAATCAGCATGCCCGTCTAAATTGAAGGTGGAGCGCCTGTTTTTCTTCTTTCTGAGCGAGAGCGGGGAGCGAACACAAGCCAGCTGGCCAATAGCAGAGCACGCAGCGATAGCACAGTCAACCGAAAAGTTGGCTGCTGCTCTGGGAAGGATTGACTCGCCGGCCCCACGCTGTGCGCATCCCGTCCGTCCTTTTGGGGACGATTCTCCCCCAGGCCCAGTTTGCGCAAAGAAAGAATTCCGGTCGGATTTGGGCCTATGAGCTGCCGGCTCCATCGCTTTTTTATTACGCTCGAGCCGCTGACTCGCTTTGAGTAAGATCAGCAACAGAAGGCAGAGAGCGACTGAGAGTCTGAGAGAGAAAGAGGGTCTCTGTGATTGTGAATAACAATGGCAAGGTCGATCAGAATCAATTCCCCGTGCTCGCCGCCGTGGGAGGATTGGTCAATGGTCGCACTGTTGGCTAGGGCCAGTGCCACAATCATCGCAGGCTTTTCCGTCGGCGGCGCGGAGGACAAAGAAAAAGAGTATACACCGACCGGAGTAATCAATCTACCTGATACCTATATCAACGGGTATTATTGTGGCGACGAGCGAGGATGCGAAACCGTTTCCCCCGCCCACAGATTCCAGCGGGCCATTGATATTGCATACAATCCCTGTCGGGATATCGAATATTTGCAGTGTTCGATGCGGGCTCGACTTCGAGGCGCGTTTTCATATGATCCTTCTGCAGCCGGCGCCATGCCAATTACCTGTGGTTTCATCAGATGAGGGGCTGTACTCCAGACCAAATTTGCTTATCATATGCCAGGTACGCTGCGAGCGCGCGCCTTGCATACAATATTGCCGCGGTATCCCAGCTTGACAAATACCTGCCAATGAGACAACAAATGCTCCGACAAGTGACATGATAGTAGAGACAAGTTTCAGAGTAAACCAGGCGAGGGTTTGTCTCGTCCGGCCACAGACATACTTCCAAGTTTAGGTTGGACCTGTTCGACACCGTCTAGACCGATCAGTTTGTCCGGCCTACTGCAGGAACAACTGCGGAGAGAGCGCAGCCTTGCAGCAAGCCAGGGACTCGTCGGGTCTGCCCACCAGCCAATGTCCGCCGCAGCCTGCCCCATTTTCAGGTTGGCAATTGCTTCATCGGAGGCAACGGGCATCGATGTCGCTCAAAAACGCGTCAGTCTACTACATCCCCCCCAGTGGGCGTGAGGACAGCGTTGCACAAAAATGCCCGTCAAGATCCGGATCGCTCTGATTTCCTCAGCCAAACCCCGGTTTCTGGCGTGGTAACAGTTTGCTCAAGGTTCTCTTTCTTTGTCTCGACGTTAAAGAGAAAATAACCCAAAGCTTACTCCGGACTTTCCAAAATCCCTTCCATCGTCAACAGCTGCTAGCTCGGCCAATAGTCTACCGGTAGTGCATGGGTGAAAACTCCAGGCGGACTTCCGATCAACAACTCCGTATGACGAAGTAGCCCTGAAGTTGGGGCTTCATCTTTGATCTTCGATGGAAAAAGCAACCTTATCACACCGCTCGCTCATATTTTAGATAACAGCGATAGTGCAGCAATGACTTAATCGTCATTCGCGATACATACTCTATGGAGGCTTGAGCGAATCCTTTGAGCACCCAGTGATCAACAACGCATACCTCATTGTTCATCGTGACTCCAATCCCAATTCTCCAATTCCCTCGCAGGCGAAGTCACAGTCAAAGCTCACAGTCTGGCAGGGGCACTGACAGTGACAGCTCCGGTGCGGCAAGCAAGGGAGCCTGAGCTAAGCTAAGATGAAACTAAGTGAGCTGTCAGAGCTCAGAACCAGAACCAGAACCATGGATGAGATTGAGCGCCAAACTTATACTCTCTCGCGCAGTCACCCGTAGGCGCAAGGATATGGTAGGGCTTGATGATCCCACGCCCGAGAGTTACCACGCTTTGTCGCACAGGTATCATTACGCCGAGTAACAACTTACGATTCCGCAGAGTTTTTCTCTCGCTATCTCAGCCCATTGTTTGTGGGACGCAAACTCGGGCCTGCCGCATTGCCTGGGCTCGCGCTGCATAATTGTGAGTTCCAGATGCATGAAGATGCATGCGGGCAGAAAAATATGACGCTGCTGCCTAGGCACTGGCTCCAATATTGAGCCTTCGGTAATCGACTCACTCTTCCTGTTTCCGACTTGTGAAGCATCGCTCTTTGTACAGAGCAGACCTTACTCAACCTCTAGTCTAGACTGCAGAGAGTCTGACTCTGGCGGTGGGCAGACTGGACCACCACCTCGGCCTGCAAGTGGGGGGACCTCTCAATGCGTTACATAAGCCCGAAAATCAGCGACAATCCATTGGCCACGCTAAAGATAGAGCGGAGCGCAGTGCACCTCTATTGGTCCTTTGGAAATAGAGTGCTTTTTGACAGGATGGTTCGCCGGAACTGAGATCATGATTGATGAAGACGAGGAACTTCAGACGACACGCGTCGGAGATGAATGACGATATGGGTACGCTCGTATGAGTTTGAGTAAAGCAAGATATCGAGGTACTTTCCCTCGGCCCGGGCCTGCTCCCCCAAATTAACAACGGCCTGGAGTTCGAGATTTCGCGCTTGGAATAGGAATCCTACCGACGGCCGTTACCCACCTTTTAGATTGTTTGCCCGTTGACGTCGTGCCATACAGGGGCTACTTGAAGCTAGCAGTTTTCTAGCTGGTCCATACACAGAGCTAGAAGAGCTAGAAGGCTTCGAGAATAAAACGGCGCGTCTCGCTTACTCTGCTGAAGAATTGCAAGTTCCACCATAGCTATCCCAAGCGAATCCACACTCCACACTGTTGATGAAGCGCCGGAGATGGCAAGTCACTACTGCCAGGTCCCGTCCTGGATCCAGTATCCAGTATCCAGTATCCGGCTCCGACGTCAAGTGTCTCGCGGGCCGCGGCAACCAGAGATGAGTATGGAGCTTGACGCTGATTTCGAGCTCCCTAGGAGTGGTATATGGAGACCGAAGCTCCCGGCCCATGAAGCTAGAAGGCTTCTAGAAGGATACGGAGCAGCGCCCTTCTCTCATCTTCTTCGGATATTGGCCGTAAGCTTCTATCCACTCTCCTTCCACTGCACTGATATGGCAGGCAGTCCGAGACCGATATCTCCGACGTCAAGCCATATGGATATGTATGTATGGGACTCGGAGCTCCAGTCAAGCTAGAAGCTAGAAGCTCCCCTCCGTAGCTCCGCGACGCTAGAAGGCTTCCAGAAGGAAATGGTGCAATCATTTCGATGGAGTCCAGGTAGTAGGTTGATTACGTACTTGACCGGCAGACGGTGGCACCGCGGCTCGACCTGCTTATTTCGACAGGACTACGAGCAGCGATGACTCCGTACTGAGAGTAAGACGGTCATCTTCTGTCCGCGCTAACGATTCGAGATTTCAGAGTCGAATCACGAATGCCTCCACTGCATCTCCTATGCTCCGGGCCTTCGCCGAAGAACCGAGATTCATCCTTCTAGACTAGTTCTGTAGCCTTGTAGCCTTGTAGGGTAAAGTAGACGGTACGGTAACCTAGCAGCAGCAGCAGCAGCCGACGGCCGTGATCACTTCAGCCTTTGAGTCTTCGAGTATACTACCGTAAACATCCGGTAGTGAAAGCCGAGGAGACGTCGTCTCAAGATTCACCGTCATTTCTTAGCGCCAACGCCAAGCGGAAAACCGTTGTCGCACAGACGGCGCAAATGTGACCGGTCAATATCATACCCTGGTCGGTCGGGGTGTCGGGGTATGGATCAGATTACAGGGTTGGGGAACAAAGAAATGGCGCGGCGATACGAAGTTTCTTGATAGATATAACGGCCGTTGCTTTAGTGGCTTAGTGCCACTTGCGCGTATCAAACCAAAGCAACGGCTATCACGAAGTTGATAGGTGATAGGCATGTCCCGGCGAAGGTGAGAGAGAGGTGGGCGCTCTGCCGCAGGTACGGAAACCGCGCTGTAAGGATCGCCGCCGTCACGGCCGCCTTGCATGAATACAGTATGACATGACGCCCATCGTCTGATTTTCGAGTCCCGCGCTGTGGGTGCGGAATTGGATGACAGGTCACAAAAACCCCACTCGCGGCAAGGCAAAGGCAAAGAAGCTGGCAAAGGAAAGAATGTCGAGCCCCAAGTTGTAGACGCAAGTGTAATCCGCGTATAACGCACTCCAACAATGTTGACGGCAGACGAAAGACCTTGGGAGGTGTTGCTCTTGGTGATCTGGCCACGAGGGCCTCTGAGGGCCAGTGATACGCGAATATGACAGCTGCCCTCCCGCGCGGGTGGGTGCCCGAGACCCGCCACGGGTCCCTTGCATTCGTTTCACTTGGGCTTTTTGACGTCCACTACCGTTCAAAGACGAAACTTCTGACGGCCCTTGTTTGTGCTGACATGCTGCTGATGATGTCTTGACGCTCAATTCGCCTCTCGGTGTCGAGCAGTGCCGAGCATGCCGTCGGCCCGTGAGTTCCAGCGAGAGTGGAATGGGATGGTCTAAGGATGATGCAGACCCAGCACCATGGTGGACGAACGGGGCGGGTTACTGCCGTGGTGTAACGTCCACGGGTTTGAGGGAAGGATTCCGACCGAAGATAACAAAGATACTCTTACGAAAGCCGAGAAATCGTGGTGTCATTCGATATCTGGTACTGTTCGAGGATTGCCGGTCAGGGCCGTGATCCGAAGCAGTGCTTGAATCGCCTCGACAACGCAGTTGAGGTGAGACTTGCGGGTCCCAATCTTGTCTCGCAAAGTCGTACCACAGCCAGCGACGGCCTGTCCAGACTCGACTCTCAACTATCGTTTTTCAGAGTCAATCGACCAGCAATGACTTGCATATTCACAGACACAGCGGGCGGAAGGAACCGACCGTACCAGAGATGCGATATGAGGATCAGACGTTGCCATCCAAGAGACCTGCCCAAGGTGGGATACGATGCGATGTGGATGTGGATAATAGACTCTTGCCACAGCAGTGCAGCCACACTGTTCACAACTCTGATGCTCGTACTGCGAGTCGCCAAGACGATAATGCAGTGGAGAGACGAGACACATGCGACCGAAGCGAAGGGCGAAGGGCGAAGAGGGGAGAAGGATAGAGTTGACAAGCCACAGTCTGAAACGCGCTATCGGCCTCATCTCCGCGCCTCCACCGCGTCCGCCCTTCGACCACTCAGCGCTGTCCCTGCACCGACAATCGATGTGACCGTCTGTCAATAGAGTCGCCTTAGGCTTTGTATAGCGGCATTCGATTCTTCCACGAATGTTCCATTACCACTGCATTGGGTCTGTCCTCCGTCACTATCGCCATCTGATATTCATTGCCACCGTCCAATCTCGCACAATAATAATGTCAGTGCTGCGTCAATTCCAAATCCTCGGCCGCAAGGAGCCCGCTTCCACGTTCGAGAATAACACAGCCCATCAACTTGGAACCATTACCAACATCGGTACGTATCACGGTATCCTAGAGTCAGTACGAAGTCTGAAGAGTCAGTGGCGCTAATAATAGCCTTTCTTCTGGAGCCGTCCTGACAGATTCGTGCCCACTACTTGGCAATGTTTGACTCGCTTCGACAGCACCATCGTGTCGGTTACTGCCATAATCCTGATATCAGCTTCATCTGATACACAGATCGCTTCAGATATCGAGGCCGAGTCAGTTGCTATCCACTGGCTAGGGAAAAGAGTCCTTGGATGGACAAACGGCGATGCCAAATCCTGGGGAAGACCCGAGAAATTCCTTAGCGCACCACGCCCAAAGTTACGTTCATTTGCCGATTTAGGAAGGTATCACTCAACCTCGTGGGCCTTGTGGCAGGGAAAGGATCATCTTATACCCGAGAGCTATTGATTTTTGGTTCAACGCCTGACTCTCTTTTGGACCCTCGTGGACTGTGAAGTTAGACATGGTGCTAAGGGTTGATCTCCAGCATGAAAAAGCAACGAGAGACCCAGCGAGAGATCACACGTGCAACCCGGTTGGAGTCATGATTGACAGTGGATGCAGGACCGGCCAGTGCAGCCACACAAAAGAGCAGAGAGGCCCGTGGGTACCGTCGAGCTCGTTCCTACAGTAGCGCGGACGGTGGACTCGGTCCGGAGTCTTTAGCACGCGTGCTAAAACCCTGCTAAACTCTTCTAAGCACAAGCGTTGCCGTCTTCCAAGGCAGTGATCTCGATCTATTCCGCGAACGGCAGGATGTTAGCCGTCCGACCCGCGGTTCGAGCAGAGAAGAGGAGACGTGGGACCCGGAATCTTGGTTGCGCTGAATGTTAATCCTCAAGGTCCCTCCAAGCTCGTGGCCGCAAGATTCTGGAGTCTGCAGAGTCCAATTCTTCTTCACAGCTTGAAGAGGCATGATTTGCGGCATTTCACGGCAATCCACGGTCCATTGGCTACTCCGAAGAGCCCGATATCTCCAGGATTCTCGTCGACGGTCGGGAACTTCCGCGATAGGCCTCCAGGCCAAGAGACCCAAAAATTGTGGACAAAGCAATCTCCAGATAACAACATGATACGCAAATACGCAAGCAGCAAGCCATGGCTGACATCCCGCGAACCTTTGCAATCCTCTACTCCGGAGTACGAACCTTGTCAATGCGCCGCCACCAATCGGCTTTGTGGCAAGACAGCGTCAGATGAAACAACAAAGTACAAAAAACTCCGACTTGACACCTGTCTCTATTTGTCCGGCGATCAGTATGTCTCCGAGCAGCCAGTAGGGTCAGCCTTTGGAGAGCCGGCGAGTTGTTGCTTTTTCCTTCCTCTAACGAGTCCTCCAGCCAACATCAAACGCGAAAGGGCCGAGCGAAAGGTGATAACAAAATTCGCAGTGTCAATAAAATCTCACTGGACCCAAGGCTGCGGTGGCCATGAACTCTATCTCCAAGGGATCCAGTCACCCAGAAACTCCACAGAGAACCCAATTTGCCATCTTGCCATGGACTCGGCACCGAAAGCCATCTGTCCAATCGCGGAGGTACATCAATTCCGCCGGTGATGTGTTCACGAGAGACTCGGAGCTGGACCGTGTCCGGGACGTCCCATTTGCTTATCATAACCGCGTGGGTCGCCGAGTCAGCGTGATTATGCACGTCGCGGTCGCGGTCGCACGGAGCAGCGCAGTTCCTGAGTGGGATTTCTGCACGGGGATTATGCGCACGTTCGAGGTTTTGTGCCGCGGACGGCGGACCAGGATCGACGCCGGCCGGACCATGTCCAGCCTCTGGATCTTCAATTTGTACCTGTGAAGATCGACCGATGTGATTGCTCAGGCACGATCTCAAATCTCTCCCAGCCCATGAGAACGAGCTGATGAGCAGTGATGTACAGGCACATTTTCTCGGCTTTGCTTTCTCGAGTCATTTGCTTTGTAGGGTGCTGCAGGGCCGCGAGTCGGTCACTGTCAAGCGAAGCTAAAACTGGCATATCGCGCCACTGTCGTATGACAGCGAACCAAGGACGGTTCGAGTGATTAGCAAACATGACCGGGAGAGTTCTACCGCACCCATGGTTCACACTTGCCCGCCGACCGCGGGTGGCTGGAGCGCGCCAGCGCTTTCTGAAACAGTGACAGATACGGGCGTCCGGCGTGCACTGTTCACTGCTGTCCGTAGTCCATGGTCCATGTTCCGTCTCTGCGTCGCAGGACCTTGGCGGCTGGCACGAGCCACGACGAGCCATGGTTCATGTTGAATTCGACTTGCACCAAAGTCCAAAATTAAGACGGCATTGCGGGGAGCAGCTGTTGCTATTCAAGCTGTATGACTCGGTCCTCGCCATTACGCGCGATTTTGACGCCAGAATCACGGGTAGCCGCTGACGAGGTTTTCGGTGTAGTCTATCAGAGATATGTCCGTGACGCCATGAGTCCATGATACGATTCGAGCATTGACCCGTTTGAGCTGTGGTGGGATTCCCGGAGCAGGATTTCTCTGCTGAGCGTGTCGAGGTCATCGAGAGATATCCGCTCATGACTCATGTAGTTTTTCGGCAGCCGTAGGGCCGTAGCACGCAGTGTGCTGTTTATGCAGCCATTTTTGTAGAAACCTGTTTGGCTGGTCTTGTATAAGCGAAGTATACGTCAGGTCTTTTCTTGCCGTAGCGTTAGGGACTTAAACTAATAGCTCAATGAAAGTTTCGTCTGTTAAGTCACGGTAATTACTTTAATGGTAGTAGAATTGGTAGGTTAACTGTTTCAAAGAGTTATAGTATATCGGTACGCAAATATATATTTCTGAGGAAACTCCAGAAAACAACGATTCCTGACCCCAGCAAAAGATACGTATGTCAGTAAGAGAACCATTTCAACTCATAGAAATTATGGCTGTCATTCAGAACATTCATCTTGATTAACGACTATTAAATTAAAATCGAAAGTATCATCAATTGCTCAGGGGCAGCCCTAGTTCCCTGGGCTTCTCGCTTTCGCGCTGTTTGCTGTACAACGAACTAGCTACCTCTGGAGACAAACCTTCTTACTTACAATTAAACTTCCTTACGTGTGATCTATTGGGAATAGATGCTGTGATGTCCTGATCACGGTCAAAGAGAACACGCAAGATATGGTAGCAATGACTTCTTTCGATTCTAAACCAGGAAGCACGGCGCAATGCCTAGCTGTTTGGCGATCGACTGGAGCTAGAAAACAAGAAAGCGGCTAGCATCGCTGGGAAGACTAGGCGCTTGTTCTCGGTGATATTGGTAGTACTACAGACAGCCAAGATACATGGTGTGTTGCAGGAGTGATTAATGACAGAGGAATAGTTGAGTGAATAGAGAATTCGCTTGCTGTGCTAGACGCACTACACAGTCTCTACGTTCAGATGGCATTTTATCTGTGATCTTCATCTACGCACGCACGCTCCAGCAATGGCAGGCGCGGTCTACAAATTATCGCTAGTGAAGACATTTTTGCGGCGGAGGCAGGTGCGACCAACCATCGCTTCGTCTGGTCAATGGAAAGCCCGAGCCTGGAACTTGAACCTCTTCTATCAATTTCATCACATACTGGAAATTCGATAATGCCTTGAGCCAGAGCTGACTGCGCTGCAGAGGGTACTGATGGCTTTCAGACATGAGCATGGAACAATCCATGATTGAGCGGAGGCGAGCTGCCATGTCAACCGCTTACACGTCCACCCATCACCCAAGGTTCCTCTCTCCACCACCAAACAATCTCCAGATATAGCTCCTCTGCGCGTCGATTGCAGCACGCGCGACCGGTACTTCCGGCTCAAATGGAAACATCCCACGATACGAGCCCGGCCAAACGTGCAGCTCCGCCGTGCCGCCACATTGCCAGATGCGCGACGCATACACAACCGCTTCATCCCAGAAAACCTCACACTCGCCGACATCGATGAATGCGGGCGGCAGACCAGACAGATCCGTTGCTCGGGCGGGCGCCATTAGCTCGTCCACGTCCACAGCGTCGCTATCCCCTGCACCACGACCGAGCACATGGTCCCAGGCCACACGATTCATGGCAACCGACCAGGCAACACCCGCTTCGAACTGCTTCGCTGAGACGCTGTCGTGGCGGTCATCTAGCATTGGCATTGAGAGCATCTGCGCCCGGACGGCTGGGTGTTCGCGGTTACGGGCGAGGATGCATGCCGCTGCAGCAGGTGCGGCGCCACCTGAGCCCGCATACATTAGGATCTTGGGCGCGTCGATACCCAGCTCCTCGGCGTGATTGGCGAGATAGACCAGGCCTGCGTAGCAGTCGTATGCTGCGGCGGGGGCACGGTGCTCGGGGGCGAGTCTGTACTCGACACCCACGTGGACGGCGTCAATATTGCCATCGATAAAGAGGTTGATTGAATGGTCGAGGCCCATGAAGCGATTTCCTGCTATTTGGCCGCCGCCGTAGGTATGGTAGAGGACGGGCCGGCGGTGGCTCTTCGTGGAAGACTCCTTGGACTGGAAAATTGGGAGCGTAACGCCTGGCTGGTTGGGGCTTAGGCCTGGCGCGGTGTGCTCGGTGTGTTCGAGGTTAGGAAATTTTTGGAGGATGTCGTCTGCGGTGGTGCCTTGTGTCATGGAGCGTGTGGTGGAGATGAGGTCTGTGTTTCCGGTGTCAGAAACGGCCGCGACGATGGTCGGGTATGCAAAGGCCGGATCCAAGGGGGGTCGAGGAATGGAAGAGGGAGGAGCCACGTCTTCCTTGAGAGGCGGCTCAGAGTGTTTGCCCGACATGGAGATCGACATGGTGTTGACTGTGGTGTTGTTGGGTTGAGATGGTGGGACAGAGACTGGGAGACGAGTGACTTTGTTCAGTGTAACAGTTGTGTACATTAACAAGTGGGAAGAAGGACAGGGTTGCGAAACAAATAATGAGCCTGGGGATGATAGGGAGAGGGAGGAATGTTTGTGACTTCGCTAGATGAATGACTAGTCTGTTGAGTTTCTTTGTTTGTTCCTATCCACTCATCTGCAACTCGCCGGTTTTTCACTCAATTGCGCCGATAACTGAGAGGCTCGAGCCTGCTAGTCCAGATATGGGCTTACTCCAAATCAGGAGTTCCTCTTCTCTGAGATCTTCAGAGGGTACATAGCTTTGACTACGACAGATTGCTCCCTCAAAGGCCATACGACATTCGAGTTCTAACAGTTTGAGGCTACCTCAACAACATGGATGTTTCGTATGATCTCGTTCATCCGAGAGTCGTGCTCTCTCTGAGTCGACGAGTCTTTGGGGACCGGTGCCGGTTTCAAATGGTGTGTATTTATCTATGAGGCAGTACAGGTCATCGTAGGCCCTAGTCACGGCAACAATAGTAAGCTTCATGCGCAGAGACGGGAGTACAGAAGAAAGTTTACACTTACATCTGCCGAACAACAAGTCCCTGGTCCCGATTAATGACCGAGCAAAGCAGATTATAGTAAACCGAGTACAAGCGGTTCCTATCATCCCACTCCTCCACTGGCTCACTCGGCGGAAAACGTCGCAAGTAAGTGCGTGTGTACACCTTGTCGTGGATCTTGTTGTGGTTGTTCCGCCACTCCCCAAGCTCCATCTCATTGTGCGCGTAGTACGCGGCAGAGTCAAAGATGTAGATCTCCCCTGTCTCAGCCGACGTCCCGATATTCCCCTCCCAGATGTTGCCGTGTATCAAGCAGGGCTTTACCTTCCGTCCTTCGGACTCGAGTGCGTTAAGGAGACGGGGAACAACGCGGTCCAGGGCCCTTTCGGCGAGTGTCTCGAGGTCCGTCCAGACCCCGTTGCTTTGCGCGTGCGAGGCCAAGACATGCCGGAAAAGCTTTGAAAAGAATATCGTCCAGCTCCGTTCCCACGAGACAGCCTGCGGTATATGCCCCTGGTAAGTCGTGGTATAGAGTCCGAACATCCCCGTGGGCGAGATGCTCCCACGGTGAAGCTTTGCGAGCTTCTCGCAGAGCTGCTCAGCATCAGGACGCTGTATATCGCCAGTCTTCATGTCCACGAACTCCGAGAGGAAGAAGTAGGTTTCTGGTTGTCGCTGCTGGAACCGACTCCAGCCGTATGGCTCCAGGACGAGGTCTGGCATTGTCTTGTATAGCTCGGACTGGGCGGCGTGTTTACCTTCCACTAGGGCTCGTCCGCTTGCCAACACCGCGCACTTTAGGAAGTAGAGCTTTGGGGCTCCGTCGGGGAGTTGGATGCTGAGTCGGGATGTGGCGGTCCAGGCTGAGGTGCCGAAGGACTCGGCTGAGATGAGTTTTGAGCCTGGTGGGAAGTACATCTGGATGATATCGTCCATGCGGAGATGAATGAGCTCGCTGGGGATTGGGGGATTGGAGATCATGATGGTTTGACTGACAACTTGGAGATGTGAGAGGGTATCTGGCTGGGAGAGTGCTTGTTTAATGGTGATGGGCCTGGGCAGGACAACAAAGGAAGCTTCCACCCGTGGACCACCCCGCTCCTCTCAGTCTTTCCCACTTGACAGATCCCAGAGGGTTGCATCCTTTGTGCTTCTCTTCGGTTCACCCAGTCGCTGTCATTTGTATTTCCAGTATGAGCAACATCTGCTGTCCCTCGAGGAGAAGACGCGAACCATGCAGACCCCGATCTCTTCGGCCATGCCCTCGAGTGCTACCCTAGAGGCATATACGGCCTTCACACCCTGACAAAGACTATACATCTTCCTGATCGTGGGCTTCGCGACCATCACATCCCCTCTAACCGCCATGATCTACCTCCCGCTCCTTCCAACCCTCCAAACGCAGTTCAGCGCCTCCTCACAAGCCATCAACATGACCCTGACCATCTACATCATCTTCCAAGCGATCTCACCGTTTTTGTTTGGCCCACCTTCTGATAATTGGCCGACGCCCCGTATACCTCCTAACGCTGGCCATCTACGCCCTCGCCAATCTGGGCATGGCGCTGAACAAACATAACTATGGTGTCCTTCTGTTCCTCGGGGCTCTCCAGAGCCTCGGTGCTAGTGCGGCATATGCCAATAGCTACGGGATCGTTGCCGATGTGTGCGTTCCTAGCGAGAGGGGTAGGATGATGGGGTGGGTGAGCATGGCGTTGAACTTGGAGACTTGCTTGGGACCAGTCATAGGCGGGCTGGTGGTGTACTTCAGCGGAAATGTCCAGGGGGTCTTCTGGGCGCTTTTTGCCGTGGGATTGCTGTTGTTCCTTCTCGTCGGGATGTTTCTACCCGAGACAGCGCGTGGTCTTGTTGGGGATGGAAGTGACCTGGGCAGGGTTAAGCTGTGGCATCGGAGCGCGGGATGATGTGAAGAGCATACGGCGGCGAGACTCACATAAAAAGGAACGCGAACCTGCAGCTGCGCGTCAATCCGGACAAGAAACCTCCAACTCAGCCTGAAAAGATTACATCCAGATCTTCATCTTGCCTCTCCGAATCCTCACCTTTCTTGACGCCCTCCTCTGCCTCTGGATGCACGGCTCCTTCTACGCAGTCAACTATATCCTCGCCGCAATTGTTTCTGACATTTTCACGAACATCTATCACTTTAACACCGTCCTTACCGGCCTCTCCTATCTCCCTCGTGGCGTTGGAATTATTAGTGGTGGGTATATCAACGGCCGAATCATGAACCACAACTACAAAGTCACGGCGCGCAAACATAATCTTCCAATTGACCGTGTCCGCGGCGACGACATGCACACTTTTCCGATTGAACTCGCCCGTTCGAGGGGGACACATTATCTCCTGCTTATCTCGACAGCGACGCTGGTTGCATACGGCTGGACCGTGCAGTACGAGAAACACTTCGCCATCCCGCTGATACTCCAGTTTATCCAGGGCTTCTAGGGCACGTGCTTCTACACGACATACAACACATTGCTGGTTGATGTATACCCGAAGAATCCTAGCACAGCTGCCACGACGGCGAGTATTGTGCGCTGTGCGATGGCTGCGACGGGAATTAGTATTATGCGGCCTCTGCTGGATGTTGAAGGCCTAGGCTGGTTCTGTACCAGCCTGGGGTTGTGGAGTGCTTGTTTTGGGGCTGCGGCTGTTTGGGCTATTCGGAGATTTGGAATGAGGTGGAAAGGGAAGAGAGATGGGGCCCAAAATGCCTCGGAAACATGAGATCTAGTTGCTAAGGGAGCAGAAGGATCCCCTCAAGCACGAGGGGGATGGAACCCGTCAAAATGTTCTCGAGGTTGGGACTCGGCGGCGACCGTGACAACGCCCCTTCGACTAACTGAGCCACCTCCATAGTCAATGCCGAGGCCAGAGACACAAAATGGGAATGTGCTATCGGCAAATGCCTCGAGGTACTCCGTATGTCTAGTGGACCCTCCTGATAATATATCCAGACGCACTAATGCACGCCCTAATACCCCAGCCACTGCCCGATGGTGCACGGATAACGAGGGTCCAGTACGGAGTACCATACAAAATATGGAGCAATTCGTTAAATAAATGAACGGACAGGTTCCTCCCTCAAGCTCCGTGCCTCACGAATCCTCCTTTCTAGTTTACTACTCTGGTTCCTCTTCTACACCTACTGCCGAACCCTGCTCTGGCGCGACCCGCACTCCGCCTTCTTCCAGGACTCGCACGTTTACGATCTAGATTACAGCCTGCACCGCGAGCGCGAAAGCTGGCATTTCATCGCGCGACATAATGCGGCGAGCAATCCGCCCAAGTACACGGAAGCGGGAGAGAGGCGCCCGTCGTCTGTGCGGCTATGGTCACGGTACGGCGCGAGCAGGACACGTACTTTGAAGCATCGGTTGGCTCGTTGTTGGAGGACTTGAGTGAGAAAGAGCGGGCGGTGCTCTACCTTACGGTTCTCTTTGCAGATACAGATCCGGCGGTGCATCCCAGTTGGGGGCTGACGTGGGTGGATAGACTTGTTGACGAAGCTGGAGGCTATAATGTCTCTGAGGAGCAGCTGGAGGATTTGCGGATGCTGGAGAAGGAAAGGAACTTTTATAAAAAGGGTGTTTTGTGAGTTCCTATCTCACCCTACTCAACTTAGAAACATTCTGGCTCGTGGGAACGAAACTAACCTTTGCATGTTTTGTGGCTATAGTGACTATATCTATGCGCTGCGGGCTTGTCAAGAGGTCAACGCGCGTTACACCATTGTCTTTGAGGACGACATCATCCTTGCGGCAGGATGGTTCGCAAAGACGCTGAAGAGCATGGCAAGCATCAGCCAGGACCATGGCCGAGGCCAAGACCAAGCAACAAAGAAGCCATGGCTGTACCTGCGCCTCTTTTACACCGAAACCGCGCTGGGCTGGAACGACTCCAACGCCGCATACCGACACATGCCGATAATCTTCCTGGCCCTCATGGCCTCGACATTCTGCCTTCTATTGCTCCTCCGCCGATCGCGCTTTCCGCTTCTGCACCTCTACCTCGACACCCTCAGCATCGCGGTGATCTCACTGCTCTGCGTCCCGGCTTTCATGGCATTGATCTACATGGTCGGCAAATACAGCCTCATGCCGCTCCGCGGCGTGGTGGAGATGAACAAGTATGGATGCTGCACGCAGGGACTACTGTTTCCAGCAGATCAGGTCGACGGTCTGATTGCGTACCTGGAGGCCAGAGGGCACGGGCAGACGGACTCGCTGATCGAAGAGTATGCAAATTCAAATGGACTGAATAGGTATGCGGTCGCGCCGCCAGTGCTACAGCATGTGGGGTTGAAGTCCAGCAGGGATAATACGGATATGAATACGCAAAGTACGTGGGCTTTTTGGTTTGAGGCGAATGAGCCGGGGGTGTTGAGGAGGGAGCATGCGGAGCTTTTGGAGGATGAGGATGTACAGGAGTTGTTGAGGGCTTAAACTTGGCACCAGGAGCTATCCCATGCCAATGTATAGTCCTACACAACGCCGATTCTACACTCCATTGCTTCATCGCTATCAGACGCGAAGCGAAGCAGATCAGCTACACTTGAAGTCGATGACGCCCGCCCTAGCGTTCATCAGGAGAGCAACGATTAAGCCGTACAAGCCTGCCATGCCAGCCCGTATTAGCCCTCATATCATATGGTATCATTCTTCAACCACCGGGACAGGGCCACAAACCAAGAACCTCGGCAAAAATCAAAACAAGGATCATGCCGACGTAGAGCCTCGGCTGCTGGGCCGTTCCTCTCACGCCTGCATCGCCGACAATCCCAATAGCAAATCTGACATCATTTAGCCAGCAGCCAACAGCCAACAGCCAACCGCCAACAACAATGATCCAGGAGTCCTTACCCAGCAGCCAGCCCGCAAAGTCCAACTGCCAGGCCAGCGCCCAGCTGTAGCAGACTCGAATAGAGGGCGACCTCCTGCGCGAGTGTGTTTGCAATCAGCACCGACACCACCAGGCCGTAGATGCCAAGGATGCCGGCCATGACGATAGGCACGATGTCTTCATCACAAAAAAAAGCAGAGGCGCAAATAGAATTAGCCTATGTGATTAGATCCATTATCTGGCTTTGAGTGGACGTACTCTTGACGATCAAGTCGGGCCGCAGCACACCAGCTGAGCAGACACCCACCCCGGCCTTTGCGGTTCCATAGGCTGCGCCAAAGGTTGTGAAAACGATGGCGCTAGTGCACCCGAGAACTCCGAAGAGCGGCTGATAGAGTAAAATCAACCGCTACGCCAAATACTGTCGAATGAGAAAGGACTCACTCCATAGCTCGGACTGCTGCGCCGTCAGCTATCTAGACTCACAGGGGCTTTTCACATAGAGACGCTCACCAGAATTCCGATTGCATCTCTTCTTATATTATCACCTTCCGTCTTCCTTCTTTGAACGGCGAGTTTGGTCTCCGCTTCACGTTCGCTAGGTCAGGGCGGGCTAGGTATAGGGGCGGTCTGAGGCTGGAGCAGGTAGATTAAATTATCAATCAATTATTGACGGGTGGAGAGCAGGCAGCAAGCCAGGGCCCTTTATATGCCTCACCGACTGTGGTCAAGACGAACTGGGGTCAGAAGACCCTTTGCCCCGTCGGGTCGGGCGGGTCGGGCCTGCGCCGGTGTGCATCACAAAGAGCTCCCTCGCCTCAGGATCGAGTGCGTGCTGACAGACGAAACCAGCCAGGAATAACGATACCACACTCAGAGGCTCCTCAGAAGACTTTGCAGTGCACATACCCTCATACCGAGATTTCTTACCCTCAGCAAGATCCCGGGTTTGGACGACTACCTAGAATAGGCAGGACCACTTAGGTAACTCCAATCCAGCGTCCCACGTCATCCACCTCGCTTCCAATTAGCAGTCTAGCACTTCCCCTCCTATTAATCGGCCTTTGCTCGTGCAGCAAATAGGGGCGTCTATAGGGTCGAGGCAGAACGGGTGTGAGACACCCCCACATCCACATCGGTCGGTATCTTCCGCCCCATCGATGAGAATCAATCGCGGTTGCCTGCGCCTCCTGGGCTTATTATTAACCGAGGTTCTGAGCGAAACAGTCAAGCAGCCGCTTACGGCCGGTGTGTCTACCTGTTCCTGCGGCCGTTCGTCGCTTGGCCAGTGCGGCTAATGTTGGCAGACCCTTGCCGGGCTCTGACAGATTAACTGTGCGGCATATAGGGAAGGTGAGGCGAGCGCGAGTGAATCTCGGGGGCCCACTGATACAGAATGAGCTCAATGTGCAGTCGAAGATGCGGTATAATAAAGCCATTCAAAGCCCTCCAGCTTTGGTTCGTCCCGTCCGATCTGCCTGCCGCGAGCAAGAAGCAAACTGACCAACACTGCTTACTACAGAGATCATAAGGGAGACCCGGCTAGTAGTCTTTAGGTTGGAGAGAGAAGACAAAGGGCAAGAAGCATTGCTCGATGAGGACCTTGTGGCCTTGGCGAACCAGCGTCTAGCTTCACAGGCCCCCGGGGCCACTACTGCATGCTATGCTATGCTGTCTATGGAGTATAGCGTTAGTGTTTCTATAATGAGGCTGGAAGCGTCAATCTTCCTCCCTTCTCTTTCTTTCTATTATCAATCTCTTTACGGTACACACTTACTTTTCTATCCCTTCATTTCCTCTTCCCTTGGCGCGGCAAGCAGCTCGGGCTCGCATAATCACTTGCGTGAAGCTGATGGTGGTAAAGGCAGGCCCTGCAGTACGGTGGTAGTATCTTGTCCCAGGTTGATAAGGAGCGTAGATTGGCTTTGCAGTGCATTTGCTGAATTGAGAATGGTTTTCTTCTCCGTCAGACCCCTGGTCTCTAGATTATTGAGCTGTTAGATTAATCTTTCATAGTGCTTCGTTTTTTACTATCGGACACGAGACGGTCCCTCGTCTATGGTACTTGATTTCAGTCTCTGTACTATCGACGCCCAGAGGCAAACAGTAACGCCAGTCTGGGGTCATGGGCCTTTCTTGAAGAGACCCGGGCTAGATTTCTTGCTGTTGTAATGACTCAATGAGATCTTCCTAGGACTCGACAATGGCAGCAGCAGCAGCCCTGGAGTGGCAGGGACATTCGGATAGAGTGAGAAACTTTCCCGTAACAACCCGGAGACCTTTCATTCCCTGAAATCTTGACTGTGCTACGGAGGCAATGTCTTTCAGTCTACTTGTCTTCTAGCGCCTCCGTCGACTCGTCTATCTCCAGTCCACCGTTAACGCCGGGCTACTGGCCATGGACCTATTGGACAAGCCAGTACATATTTCTGTCTCTACGAGTCTTTCGAAATCCTTCCAATGTAGCATCAACCAGGTATGCATGAACTATCCCTCCTCGGCACCGTCAAGAGCATCGCAAAAGACTCGAGGAAAAGATATAGAGAGGCCCTTCTTCCCTGCTCTGACCAGTCTCATCCAGCTCATCAACACCACCAGCCTCCAGCCCTTTTCCTTCTTCCTCTTCCCTAAGTCAACCAGCAACATGAGACGCGCCACTGCCCTCCCTGCCCTCGCAGCAGTCACGCTCGTAGGCCTTCCCCTTCCCTCCCTCTCAATCCTCCCTCTAATCTCCCACAACACCCACAGGCCCAAGCAAGCACCTCAACTCTCGAAGCCCCTATCCCTGGCTACGGCGTCGAAGAGTTCACCTGGGAAATGGACACGACCCCCCAACGGGCCCACTGTGCTCCTCAACGGCACAGTGCAAGAGATCTACGCCGAGCTGCTGAAGATAAACCCCTCCTACGACGGCGACTTCGCTGAGACCCTCGCCGCCGCACAAGCCGCCGCTGAGACCGAGAGCAAGACCTACGAGGCCGCTGATATCGATGCCGATGCCGACGCCGGCATCGCCTCCCTGCACAAGCGCCTCCCCGTCACCTGCAACAACTACGACGAGGCCATCACGCGCCGCATCCGCGAGGGCATCACGTACCTGCGCGGCGTTAGCGGACGGCCGTCAAACGGCCCCGGGCCCGGTAACTGCGGCCGTGTGAGCTGCTCGTATAACTCGGCGATTTGGTGGTGCAATGATGTATGTGCGTACTCTTTCTGTTCCTGTACTCCCAGACAACGGCCCCAGGGAGATGGAGGTACGACGAGGGCGGACTACTGTGCTAACATTTCTTTTTCAACGGCAGAACACCTCGTCCAAGACCCTGCCGGGCTTCAACAACATTGCCGACGGCGCCCAGGTCGTCATTAACCACTGTGCGCCCACGGATATCTATGTTGCGGGTGAAGAGGACCACAATGATAACTGGCGTGCTGTTGTTCGTCGCAGCCCGTGCTAGACCCGTTACCCGACCCATCCACCCTATCTAGGACCAGGGGTTTCCGTATGGTATTCTGGAGTCCTTGCCTACCGTAGCCATTGGGCTTTCTGATTACTGAAATTTGGTCTATGGTTTATGCTCCCTCTCACTTCCGCTCATCACTTACTTTTCAACAAAGATTGATGTGGATAGGACGGGAGGGAACGCGGCCATTACTGTTTCCATTTGATTTGTACATGCTGTATTTAGATCAAATTACCATAGATATCTGACCTCATTCACTCATTTGAGTCTTGTCACAGTCTTCGCTGGACCAGTAGTATCTAGGATCCTATACCTGCCTACCATAGGCAGGACGAGAGCTCTCCCCACCGTAGCATCTCTTGTACAGCCTATTCAAGCCTGCAGGCCAAACAAGAAGCAATTTGGGGATGGAGTGGCAATGCTTTTTCATCCGTTCTGTTCCAAGACTACCATAGCCAGTTCGCTCTGAGACCACCTTCTGTATAGACTGCAATCCTATCGCTGATATAACTCTGTCAGACGCGCGGGAGGAAAAGAGTGAGGTGGGGGCAATGAATCAATTGCCGAAAATGCCTGTCTCCGACGCCAGTTCAAGAACGCCAACAGCCAGACCGGCCGGGCCCCGTCTCTTCCATCTTGCTGCAAAAGGCCTTCCACCGACGTAACCGGAACCGTAGCCGCAGCGCAGGCCTACACCCACGACTCGCTCTTCGCAACAACCACCTCCTTATTCACCTTATACCCCTCATCCATCTTATCAAGGATCCCCTCCCCCTCAAAATTTCCCAGCACATCCAGCACAAAGTCCTGACAACTACAAGCCCCCTCCTCATTTTGGATGCGCGTGTTATACGCGATACCCTGATCGCCTCAATCGTGTCTTCGTGTATATCGCACAGCGGACACAGCTTGATCAGCGCGCCCCCCAAGCTCTTGATATCCGACCCCGTCTGTATAGAGTGGAAGTAGCGGTCGCGCGCGCCGAGGATCTGGATACTTGTTTTCTTATCGGGGGCTGGGGCGTCGATGTAGAGCGTCCAGTGCGCGATGCCGGGGTTGGTGGTTATGGCGATGGTGAGGGGGCGAGTTGCGGATTGGGGGTTGGAGGGGCGGTCATGTTGGACTGGGCTTTTTGGGCGTAGAGGGTGGTTTGGGTAAGTTGAGAGGTTATGTTTGGATAGGTAGGCGTGAGATGCTGGAGTGTGTTGGTAGGTAGTGCGTGGTGCGTTTGTGTTTGTGTGAAGAGCGCTGGACAGGGGGTTCTAAGTTCTTTAGCCTTGGTGATGATGAAGGTAAGCAGAGCATTTGAGGGGAACGAGCATGATCGATGGAAATATCTTGAAGTGCGGATTGAAGTCTGTTTCATCAGGCGCTGAAGTTGGAGGTTGTAGGTTGTTAGGTGGGATCCCCGAAGTTGGGCCTTACGATATCTCCCAATGGGACAGACAAAGCCATGCAAGGTTGAAGTCACCTGGGCGCTTACCTATCTAGGCACCTGTCGAGGGTGGCCTAAAGAGCTCGGAGTTCCGAGTTGCACGGTAAGTCTCAACTGGCCTGGACCACTGCCATCGGAACCGAAAATGTACCATTCAGCTCAAGCGGCATCCAGAACCTGTGGGACACCAACAGCCAAGCACAGTATTGCCGCTAGAAACATGCCTGGAGCAAACGCATTCTGCAAGTCCTTTGAATCAACAAGTATTAACCACAGCGTCATAAACAAGAGCCCAAGAATTGTAAAGGTACTTATTTATAAGACTATCTTGTATAAAAACTAGCCTTAAACCGCGTGTAATCCCCATTCTTTAGCCCCTTTTCATTGCTCTAGCAAAGTGTTAACCTTCTTTGGTATTATCTTCACGGTGTTACTCCTATTAACCAGCGAGGAATGGTGTATTCCCGCTAGAATCTACTTTAAGGTAATTACCATGTGCATAGGCTCGGGTTGAAAAAAAAGTATACTTATACTCTGGTAACTTAGGAAGCCTAATGCCCATGTAAATAACCTGGTCTTTGCTGTTATATAACTAATTAAACTGTAACCATGCTATTATGAGCCGAACCTTACCCCGGATAAGGGAGAAACAACTCATGCTAATAAATTTAATTCCAAGGCAAGTTTTCTAGGACAGGAGCCGGCCATGATTACCTTTTATATTATTATATAACTTTCTTAATCAGGTACAGAGAGCGCGGTTATCCACTATGTGTTGCGAGTTCTTAATGCATAGCCAAGTCTTTAAAGGTTTTATCTAAGCCCTGTTAACACACCAGTAGATTTAGCTTAGTTTGCTTGCAGGGGTATTTTATGGAACTAACATCATGGCGCCTGAGCTACCGGTTCCCTGCTGCTGTCCGCTATTAATATTGGCACTTCCTTGGGGCGAAGTAATTGATGGGCAAGACTGGACTGGATTGGTGGTTGCCGATGGTCCTGGTGCCGTGACAAACCGTGGGAGTATAGCGCCTTGTGGGATAGTTAAAAAGGCCTGCAGTAACTTTTTTTATAGGTTTGTACAAGGTTAACAGGCAAGTTAATATAAAGGTTATGTTTGTATTATTAAATAAATCCCCTAATTAGCATAATATAAATAGTCCTAGGCTTGGTTAGCATACCCTCTATTTAATCTATGTTAAGCCAGGTGGGCATCTGTACTGCACCGGGGGCGCGGGCCACTAGCAGATTAGGGTTCCTATAAGTTTCTTAATAGTTACTCTTGCCCTATTAAACCAAAATGGCTCCGGACAGTCTGCTGACAGAATAAATTGAACAAAACACTTGCTGTCCAAGAACAGCACTGCACTTGTCTGCTCACGTTAGCATGAATTTGTATCAAATCCCTTTGGCAAGACTCGCTTACCTTGGAAAATGCTGCGACAACGTCTGCAGCCGAAGGAATTAACGCGGCCGTGGACAACATTGAGATTATCACTTTCACGATCTTGGAAGCCCTTGTGCTATTCCTCAATAACTGCCTTAGCCACTTTACTACCTCAACTCTAACTTGACCACGAGAAGGAAAAGGCTTATTTTCCTCACAAAAAATGCTCTACTTGCAAAAACCCAGAGACAATAAATGTAGTCTTACTATGCCCCTGTGACCACCCATAAAAAACGTCAAGAGTTCTGCGAAAACAACACCTAAATATAAAATATTATTATTATAAAGGTGTTTTGACTGAGTAGGTGTGCTATTGCTAAGGTCGCTTGCCAGACCAAAACCAGTAATTTAAGCAACAAGAGTAGAGTTCTCTGGCCTCTTATAGAGGAGGATATTCAAGGCTTTGACATCCCCGTGAACTAAGACGCACTGATCGTGAAGACACCTGAGTGCGTCCGCGAGGCCTTCGAACTGCCCCCATAACGTGTACTTCAACCGCGAGAGCGGTTCTCGCTTTATCGAACCATCGAATAGCTGTTCCAGATTGCCGATAGCCAAGGGAAAAGTCAGATTATGACTAATCCTATTATTCTTGACCAGCTTGAAAGTTCCGAGCAAAGCAACAATATTGGGGTGACAAGTACGAGCCACACGACATAGGCTTCTATACTCTTGAACAAACTGCCGGCCAGTCACATTTCTGTTCAGTCGCTTCACAGCAAGCTAGAAAAAAATACTGAGTCAGTCAAAACAACCACGGCTGATCAGTATCACCAAGTTTGATATGTTTCCTGCGTACGTAGCCTGCGCCCGGAGACAACATGGCGCCAACCTCGAAGACTTTGGATGTATCCCCTCGACATATGAAGTGGGAACGACTTTTTGGGCCACTACTTCTCCATCCGATTATCGACAGAAGATGTTGTTTATCGTTGACCTGCACAGTCATTGAGAACGAACTGTCCCTACTAACATGGACCGTCGGTACTTCAGGCAGACCCTCTGCAACCGCAACTGAAGGAACATCATTCAAACTAGAATGAGGCGCAAAATCTTCGCGAAATGTAGCATATGGATTATAAGCTGAAGGTAACGGCTGGCTAAACAAATTCTCGGCCACGTTTACAGAGTTGTTCTATATTCAACATACCGTATTAGCATTGGCCACCGGCAGGGACTCGTCGCAGACGCCCTGGACCTCAAACGGGGACGTCCATTGCCAGCTTAGGTCGATACTTACCTCTGCTACAGATTTCAGGGCATAGGTAATTAGCCTTTCGTCGTCCGGTCCAGTCTCCCAACTGTACACTAGTCAGCTTTTCTTTCTACAAAAACAGTTTGCACAAGTCTAAGGTATTTCGCCGGCGCTCCGCGGCCAGGGGTATTCCAGGATGGTTAGACTTCGGCAGTCCACCTACCCGGGATGTCTATGTTCGCCAACATCGTTCATCTCTGCAAGTCTTGAGAGGCTTTAATGATTGCGTTCGAGGTCCAGAGATGAAAGAACCTGGTAAGCGAGGCGCGTAAGCATGAGGCTGATGGAAGTTAAGTTAGACGGATGACGTGACACCCGCGCCCCGGCGCCCCGTGTGCTGTGCGGCGTCAAAATCGAGATGTCCAGTTGGCTAGCTCCTACCGTACTGTATATAAAGCGAGTGATAAGTGATTCTGTACTACGCTCACCTGTCCGGCTCTTCAACCTTTAACCAAGCGAATTGAAGTGGCTGATAGCGCACACCTGCACAAGCAGATGTGTAATGATGACCCCCAGATCCAGATGTGCTCCGATAGTAGGAAATCGTCAACCGGTCTTCAGAATAAGCAACCCACAATCAAGAGGGTACGCTTGTAGATGTGGCAGTCTATCGTCCTAGAGCTCTTCTCCGGTAACTAAGCTTAAATACTGAGCCAGAACGACTCACGAAACTCTACTGCTTGCCTTAACGTACCGCTGAAACAGGCGAGCAGGCGACTTAGATAGCTTATAGACACTCTGCGTCTAATAATCTGCTTATGACATACCATGGTTGCCGCATAATGAAAGGCTCAATAAACCAAAATCCAAAAGCCGTGGTCACCGGGTACCTATATTACAACCACGAAGTATCTTACATATAAGGTCTGCGGGACCCCGCTGGATTACACCTGGCGAGCTGAGATGTGCTGAGCTGTTAGGTTGTAATAGAGGTCAATGCAACCAGATAAATGCAAGTTCATGACAGGATAATGGGAGTGAAGGTACAGGTACACTAATCTCGAGACCTTGAGACTACGTACCGAGCAGAAAACTACGAGCGCCAAGGCCATTACTCTTCTCGTTCTAGCAGGTGAGCAGTGCTGCCCTGAAGTCGCGCGACCGCAGCGAGCGAGGTGAGTTGGGAGGCTGAGTGGATGAGCTGTGGGGGGTGAGTATGTATCGCGCGATGCTCACCCCGACTGCGCATGACTAGGTGATCAGGGAGATCCTCTTGAATTCAAGTTATAAAGGTCTATGTAAAGGCTCTATTGCTAATAATATATACTAGAGGTGTTAATAATGTTGGAGGCTTATTGTACCGGACAAACCCTAATGCCCTTGTAACCAAGATGCTGTAACAGCTCTTCAGATAAATCGAGCTAATTTATGCTGGTGGCGCTCGTAGATTTACGCTTCTTACCATTCCATCTACACAACACTTGTTTGTATTATTTCTCCTTGATGCAGCTAACAAATAGTCCATCCCGTCCGAGCAGCCAACCGCTCCCCCCATATTACCCAGGGCGAGAACGCAGATTACACGGTAGCACGCCTTAAGGCAGCCATCGCAAGCTGAAACACGCAGTTTGATAAAAGAAACAATCACCTTTGACAACACGCACACTGATGCAATTGTGAAGGTCATCGGCCTCAGCCCGTGTTCAATAAGCTGGCTGCTTGATGCCGGCGGCGAAGCAGCAAACTACTACAACGAAGACGGGGTGACCTGCCTCTGGTTCAACAACTATGAACCGGGACCCGTCATCCAGGACGCCGTTGCACAGGCTGTTGCGGCAGCTTGGGATGGATTCTTTGTTGTTCTATGGGGTTCGGTAGCTATACCGTACCGGTATGACCAGATAAATCAATTCGAATGGCTATATCTCAACGAATAGGAAGATATTGCGTTTTAATATGCGCACTTGGCCCTTAATTCTATCTCTCCATTCTTCTTAGTGTTTTGTATGTTGCTTAATCTATTCAGGATCGCAGCAACTGGATATAAGATCACTAGTCTGTGTATATTATCTAGAAGCAGACGCATGTTCTTCACGCTCCTTTTAGGCCTCAGTATAGCGCTTAACTTAATCTCTAAGGGTCTTTGAGTATGGCGCCAACTCTGCAGGACCTTTGACTAGTCGGTGTATATACTTAATAAACTTGCAATATTGGAACCCATATGCATAACAATCTTAGCCGTTATTACACTAATCTTTCAACTCTTGTAGGTATACTGCCAACAGATTCAAGGTTGTAGCTGCGCACTGCAAGGCAGGGTATATCCCGTTCTCTTTCCCGAACAGGTCAGCCAAGGCTATGGCTAATCCGGATGCGATAGAGACAAGAAAATGTGTTGTGATCTGGCTGATAAAAGCCGGTCTATCTGCTAAATGCGCATGTAAAAGTAAATCCCCTTACGATTCCTGTGATATTGCTTGTGATGTGATTAACACATGCAATTAAGTGGCAAGGCACAGCCCATGTAGGAAAGATGTACTCATTACTGAATCTGGAGCTGGGAAGGTTTCCCGAATAGCAACACTATTATAGAACGCACTTCAGCAGGAACCTAGTAGCTCATAGTGTGGATTTCGCAAGAAGGCATCTCTGCGTATCATGGAACTATATTGTTTCCATCGGCTGATATGGTATTACCCATTTCAAACTGTTATGATTTGCGCAGGAAAGAAGGGCAGGAAGACGCTGCGTCACCTTCTTGCAGAATAGAGATATGCAGTGGAACTGTCAATTGCGAGAGTGGTATATCAGATGGTTGAATCTGCTATTGCTCCTAACGTGGGACTAGATATTCCGGCGGCTCCAGTAGAGTCAATAATCCCGAATACTTCAGCTGTTCATGAGGGGTTTTCACCATAAGGAGCAGTGTGAGTCTTCACGTGCAACGCGGGATATCTTTAAATGACTACGTTTTGATGGGCATCCTTTGGAAGAGGAAAAGATACGACTGGATGAATCCTGATGCGTCGGAGTTAGCTTCTGAATTGGATGATGATGATGTCGAGTCGTCAACGGACAGAACTTCAGGAAAGAGTCACGAAGGGCCAGAAATCAATGTTGAGGAATGGATACATAACAATGTCTATTCATTGATGGCTTCTATGGTAGGGTTAAGCTGGATGGGATAAGAATAGTAGAAGGCCGAAGGAATTGTCGACTCATACACTCCGCACTCTTTTATAAAGAGAGACAGAGGTATAACATTAGGTATTTGGAGCACCATTTACTACTCGGTCGCACCCCTAGCTAAACTCACAAAGGCAAACCACGCGTGCAGCGCAGTGTAAACAGTTTACATCTCAGTCCTAAAACTGACCGTACGGATCTCTCACAGTAGTATCCTCACCCCCAGCCAGAAGGTACGGGTTATAAACCGGTTCGTTCGCCGGCGTGAAGCAGATCTCTAGTCCCTCATAGTTGCCGCAAGCAACAAACCCATCCTTCTTGATCGAAGCAGCAAACTCTGCTTGCTTACGCCGCACGACCGAGGGGGAAAGAGATCTGTCGTACCTCGGGTCTGAACACCATTTCGGCGGGACTGGGATGCATTTTCCCGGAGAGGATGGCGTTGGGTTTGTGCTGAACCGTGATCCGCGCCTTGACCCCCGCCCCTGCTGGCCTGGGGCCAGGCGTGCCGTACGAATGTTGTCAGTCGTGGCCGCCGCCGCCGCCGACGCCGACGACGACTGTGGGAAAATACAGGTGCCGATTTGGCAGGACCGCGACAAGAGCTGGCAAGATCTGACGCAGCGCTTCTGGACTGTTACTACGCCGTTGTGGCAAACTGATATGGCCTCGCACGAGTAGTGGCCGCCGCCGTTGCAGTCTTTGTGCTCGTTGCACTGGAGGAGGTCGTAGTGCGCGATGGCGTCTAGCGCAGAGAGGATGTCGTTCGAGGGATCTTGGGCTAGAGGGTGTTCTGCGGATCCAGCTGTGTTTGTGTTCGTGCCTTTGGGGGAAGTGGATGGTTGGCGCTGGGCTTGGGCCGGTGGTTGTGAAGGTGTGGGTGGGTGAGGTTGTCTGGAGCTGGAGCTGGAGTCCACGATGCAGAGCTTCGGATTGGTCCATGCAGCGTCGAAAGCGTACTCCCACAGCTTTGTATAGTTGTACCACGTGGTAGGTGTGTAAAAGATCCTGCAGTCGGCAGCTTCGTAATGTAACTGTAGCAGCGTGGCAGCCACATTTCCAAGCCGGATCTGGTCTTGGAGATTAACGTTTAGGACAAAACTGTACAAGCTATTCGTGCGATCGGGAAACAACCCAGTTGTCAGATTGTCAATCTGCTTTGCCAGTTCAATGTCCTGGTCCAGTCGGTTGGCGCTGTAGATTGCCGCTCCGCGCGTTCCGCTGGCGGCTTGCATGGGGCTGGTGTCTGGCCGGCCGCCTACAGCCACGGTGCGGACGCCGGCTTGCTGGTGCATGAGCTCCATGAAGAGCGCACATGCAGAGGAGCACAGACTGTCGGTCAGGATGATCATGTCGTCTGCTTGGTATCGCTGCGGGCCGGGATTGTTGTTGGCTTCGGTATCAGCTGCCTCACGGATGAAGGTCGTGTCGGTGATGTTATATTCCTCGAGCTTGGTGTACGTGTCCCCCTCGTAGGCAGCTGCTGAAAAATAGTAGTCGTCCCAGGAAGTAAAATGGAGATGGGTCTCTGCATTGAGTCGATTAGCCACTACCCACTCGTTGGTCGTCAAACTGCGGTAGAACTTGGAGGTGTTCGTGAGGTTCTGCCAGTAGGGTGTCAACGTCGACCCCAGGGCGTCTGCCACCGGATGGGCTCGTCTACGGCTGGGCGCGGTAGGTTTAATCGAAGGGAAGAACTGTAAATGTCAGTGGACTGGTATAAGAGCGTGGAGCATCGTCAACTGACCTGCCTGAAGGTCTCAATTGCCAGCAGAGCCTGCCCGCCCTTGTTTTGCTGGAGATCGATGATCACCTTTTTCAATCCAGCCTGCTGGCTTTGGGTCAGGAACTGGCGCACAGTGTCCGTGAAGGCCGTGGCGTTATTGCCGTGCGAGAGAAATAGTGGAATGGTGATAACTGCCAGCGATGAGCCGTTGAGGAAATAGCCCTGTGGTAATCCTTCGCTGTAGCTAGGGTCCGACAGCATAACATCTGGGGTTGGGGGGTATGCTGTGTCGAACACCTCTGTTTCACTGGCGACGGCTGACGATGACGGTGAAGGCATTGACGAGGAGAGAACCGCGGAGATATTGGGGGTTGTCTGACTGAAGGACTCGAGAGCATCATCGTATGATGCAGGATAGAATCCGAGCACGAAGAAATTGTAAAAGTCACCCCCAGTCTGCAGCGGGCCGGTGTCTCCAGGACTGAAGTATATTCCCTTCCATGCCGAGGGGCCAAGGGAAGTGCCATTCTCAAAGGCGAATGTAATGCTCTCGCCCGGATAGAACGTAGCAGAACCCCAGAACACTTCGTAGTACCCTTGTGCATCCAACGCACCGCTCTGCATTAGCATATTCCATTCCGCGTGGGGCTCCAGTTTGCCGACGGAGTTGAGCGCAGCGAAAGCTGTCAGGTACTCGACGGCGTCCTGGCCGTTGATGGTTGCAATTGCCGATGGTGTCCAGTCAACATCGTCTGTCTCGTTGGCGAACAAGTCGTCTGGAGACAAGGGCAGCATAATCAGCAATGCTGGGTAGGGACACAATCTCTCGCTTGAGAAACTTACCTGTAACGTACACCTTGGGTAGCTCTATGCCATCGAGCGATACGGATGCGATGGCATAGGGCGACTGGAAACCAAAGGGCGAAAGAATACCGCCAGACAAGGAGAGGTGATCGTCGTGGGCGGCATTGAGCAACCGCTGGACAGCGGTCTCAAAGACATACTCATTGTCAAAGACGCCATCGTTAATATCACTCTGTAGCTGAGATAGACCAGCGACCAAGTCAACAGCCGGCTGCCGGTATCCTAACGGTGGGTTTTTAAGATAGGCGAGAGTGCTCTGGAACTGGATTGTGTCGTTGATATAATTAACAAGGCGACTGCCAACCGCTGGGTTGAAAGGGACGCTGATCAGGCAATCATGGACTGCCTTTGCATCAAACACGGCGGTATCTATCAACAATAAATACATGTGAGCCCTGGATGGGCATGTGGCGGTGACGAGGGCGTACCTAATTCCTGCACGATCGTACTGCAAGCGGTTGGATTTGGGATGGAGGCTGAGGTGATGGAAGACGGAGGGGGCCGCAGCGTCGAGGCCAGGGCTGGCGAGAGACTCAGCAGGAGCGCGATCAGGGGATTGCGTGCCATGGCCACTTTCACTGAAACCCGTTGTGGTCTCATTACATCCACTAGAGGCAGGGGAACGGCAAGTTATATCGACCATCGTTCAGACATGAGCTCTGTCGGCTGCCGAGGGGGTCAATCCTGTATGGCCTGTTTTATCACCAGCATCTCTCTACAACGTCCATATTCGAAAAGCCCGAGGCTTGACTCATGATGTTTTACTCTGGTGACACACAATCCCTGGCTCGTCAGCGACGGGCAAGCGGACTGGTCAGCCAACCCGCCGTCCGCGCCCTGATTTGCAGCATGGAGGGAAGCCCAGCTATGGTGGAAATAAAGGCACCACTATCACCGAAGTAGCGGCTCAACTGCTGCCAGGAATCCGGTCTTCTCAGTCCTGATTTGTGGATTTCCCAGCATGATGTCCATTTCAATTTGCCAAAGCTTTCTTTCTTGGGCTTCATATCTATTGCTTCCAGGCCTTTGAGTAATCCAAATAAGCACAAGACTGGCTCACCGGACTAGCGACTGCATATGGGACCAATCCTAGGCCTTACTTTCGTCGTTGCACGCTCAGCCTTGTCGTCTCCCAATACCCGGAGCCCCCGCGTCTTCCGAGATCTTAAAATCTTTCACCCAGGAATGAGCTCCGCTTGACCGTCTCATAAAAACAAATACAAATTTTTATAATGAAAACTCTAGCCCCCGAGGCCTATACCGTTGGGTGGTTCTGCGTTCTTGAGAGCGAAAAAACCGCTGCAAGAGCCCTTCTTGACGAGGAACACAATGTTCCACCCACGCCTGGCGATGAGAATATATATGTCGTCGGCCGCATGGGCTAGCATAACATTGTTATTGTCTGTCCCGTCACGCAGGGCCGGACCGACACCGCCGCTGCTGCAGTGAAACTGGTTCACACGTTTGAGAAAATCCGTTTTGGCTTGATGGTGGGCATTGCGGGTGGTGCTATGACTTCAGTAGGTCGCGATGGCTCTGAGAAGGATATCCTGCTAGGGGATGTGGTAGTTAGTAGGCCGCATGGCAATCATGGTTTGTTATCACCGTTATGAGGCTCTGAATGGGAACACTGGCTTATCTTTTATCGCGTGTCACACGCAGGTGGGATCCTTCAATATGATAAGGGCACAATGTACCCCGCCGGATTCGAGATCAGATCGCATCTAAACAGGCCGCTGCCGATACTTATAAGCGCTACTGGGAAGCTTCAGTCAAAACACAACAGAGGACTGGGGAAGATGCAGGAATACATCAACGAAGCATTGTTGCAGCCCCACCTAGACGACTTCTCATTCCCTGGGCGAGAGCATGATCATCTTTTTAAAACACCGTATCACCACGTGTCTGGCGGAAAGCTGAACTGTTGTGACGGATGTGATGAGAAACATTGGGTGGGTGGACGAAAGACGAGGCCTAGTCCGGCCGTGCATTACGGATTGGTTGCATCGGCTGACACGCTGTTGCGGAATGGTGAGGTGCGCGATAGAATGCGTGAAATTCATGAGGTACTATGCTTTGAGATGGAGGCTGCAGGACTGGTGAATCGATTTCCCAGCATTGCTATTTGCGGGATCTCCGACTACACTGATTCACACAAGAATATGTTCTGGCAGCCTTACGCTGCACTCACGGCGGGTGCATATGCAAAGGAACTGCTTGCAGTCATGGAACCCGCTATCATTGATGGGTCTGACTTGGCCAAAAACCAGTGTATGTACGGGCCCTGGCTGGTGTAGATGATCAGGCTAATCTCGAGTTTGTGATGCAGTAAGTAAGACTGTGGATAGACTAGAAACCATTCTTGATGTTGCTCTTCTCGATCGACTCTCCACACTAACTCCCCCGGCTGCGCTGCCAACGTTAGTGCCTATCGGGCAATGGGTCTTAGAATCGGAGGAGTTCAAGTGCTGGGTGGATGGCCGTGATTGGCAGCTCCGACTCTATGGTGAGGCTGGGACCGGTAAGGCATGTTTGCTCAATGCATGATGACGGCCAAGACGAGAGCTGGAGACTAACTATGCTGCGTTGTTGCCCAGACTGCTCTCTCGACCATCATTGCAGGCCATCTCCGGAAGACCTTTCCATCACGCCCTGTCGTCTACATTAGTCTCAGCGACGAGCAACGCGAGGTACACAACCGTGCAAAAGTCCTGGGAAGCTTCATCCGGCAACTGATCCAATTTGACACCGCGGCACTAATACCAGCGAAGCTCAAAAAGGCAGACATCAGTCAAACGCTGGGTAGCGAACAGGTGCTGAAGGAGGACTTTGAAGAACTACTCTTGAAATACGACCGGACATACCTGATCGCCGACGGGGTCAACCAGTGTTCAGACGACGTCAAGGATGTGGTCATGACATATCAAATGAACCTTCTTCGCAAACGCCTGCCGATCAGTCTTCTCACGACCTCGCTCGGCTACAGAGAAACACACAACCTAGTGAGGTGCGCGGAATGCAGGGAGCGCAATCTCAACGTCTTCTTCCGCTGTCGCTGCAACAACGTGAGATATGACGTTTGCCTGCAGTGCAAAAGCGACGGTAAATGTAGCCCCAGCCACGATTTTATAGAGCCTTATGATACTGTTCGGCTTGAAGTGCGCGCAGGACAGGACGAATTGGAGAGATATTGTCGGAGCAGGCTTGCACCTCCTCCGTTGGATGAGGTCCGCGATGAGGACATACACCCTTTCCCAAAGTACGAGCAGTCAAGCGTGATCGAGTACCTGCGTGATAAGCCCGATCTGGCAGACGCGCTTGCCCATGATATTGCCGCACAGGCACAGGGCAAGATAATTCTTGCAGAAGCTTGGACAAAAGCGTTGCTCGACCTGCGCAAGGTACCAAAGAATAGCCAGCAGCTCTTCCGCATCCTGGATACCGTGCCAGGCGACTATCTAAGGGCATACTGCAACAACCGAACAGAATTGGTCAAGAAACACAAAGGAAAGAAAGAGCATCAAATGGCAGTGCGCATATTTGCGTTCATCATCGCCGCCTGCCAGCCGTTAACCTTTTCGGCATTGCAGCAGGCATTGGCTTTTACCAGTGACACCCGCATCATTGAAGAATCGAATCTAGACCGTCGCACGGACATCCTGCGCGCGGCCAACGGGCTGATCACCATCGACAAGGGTGACGCGGAGCATTCTTTTGTGCGGTTACTCCATTATTCTATTAAAAAGCTCTAACAGGCAGTGGCCAGGATGCGTGCTTGCAGGATCCCAACGCCTTCATGGCCACTGTTTGCCTAGATTACCTCGGTGATGAGCAGTTCTCCAAGCACTGTGCTAGTATCGAAGCATATCCTTTTCTGGCTTATGCCTTGGAGCACTGGGGGGACCATGGCCGTCTCGCTGTGGCGGAGCATGATCATAAGGCTAAGGGAAAGGCATGTCAGCTACTACAGGCAACTGATCGCCGTAAGAGCATTACTCGGGCAATGGCTCACGTCTATGCAAAGAAAACCGTCAATCTGATCCATGCCGATGCCAGTATCCATCATTTGTGTGCCTGGTTCGGCCTATGGAATCTCCTCCAAGAGGTCCACGACGAACACCACGATAAATATACCGATAAGCCTCGAAACAATTACTCCCTACTACGTCTCGCCTGCCTCAAAGGTCATGAAGACACGGTGCGTGATATCATCAAACTGGGTGGAGTAGACAACAGGGCGCTGGTTGACACAATTCACGGTCTCCCTGGGATAACATCCGTGGGTCGAGAACAGGAGAGTCGAGTGGGCATTCTCAAGCAGCTGCTCACACAGGAGAACATCGACATAAATGCCCGATTTGGCGAAGGGAAGTGTACGGGGCTGATGATTGCTGCTAGACATGGATATCACCAACTCGCTGAATGTCTTCTGGAATACTCTCCTGCTATTGACGCCGAGGACATATTTGGTCACACCGCGCTGTGGTACGCCGTATATTACCTGCGAGATTGTCCCCCGTTGAACGCAGACCGGAGAGGCACCACCCGCGATACTGAGTGTCTGAGATTGATTGAGCTGTTGGTGCAACGGGGTTCCAGCCCTAATCACAGGGACCGAAGTGGCAGGACAATCCTATCCTTAGCTGTCACAGTCGGTGAGCTGACAGTTGTCGAAATTTTAATGAAGTACCAGACATTCCCACTGAGGAATGGGAAAGACCTGTTTCATATCGCAAGCGCAGCTGGACAGCCTGCAATGATCCGTCTACTACATTCGACCATGTTGGCTAAAATGGGTGATACCCCAGACATCAACGCCCGAGACGTCTATGGCCTAACGCCGCTTCATTACGCAAGTCTATCAAATAGTGATGAGGCTCGCGATGTCGCAACTACATTGATAGAGTTAATTACAGACCTCGATCAGTTCGATGATAGAGGTTGCACTCCGTACACACTCGCCGTCCTTCTGGGCCACGAACGCGTAATGAGCGCCCTATCTGACACATGTGATTACCTCAACAGCAATATCAAATCACTCACCGATCTGCCCGCTCTGTCCCTCGCGAGTGCTCGTCGCTGGAAGATACTGGAGGATCTGCTAGAATCGGATCGGCCCGACGTGATGCACCGCGATATCCTCTCAGGGAACAATCTGATCCACCTTGCAACAGCGGATGACCAGATCAAGATTCTTTCTCTCATTCTTTTGCAAAAGTCCGGAAAACGGCTAGTTTCCGAAATAAATTACGACGGCCAAACACCGCTTTATTTAATACACAGCCTTGACGCCGCTAAAATCCTTGTCCAGCACGGCTGCCCCTTGGGTCTTAGAGACATCAACGACAAGACGCCTTTGAGCCTCGCTCGTCATAGACATCTTGGCCGCGAAGTGCTAGTCTATCTCGAACAGGCGCATGGTAAACAGCCTGACAGTGCCAAGAACAGAGACAGCAAGCCATCAGGAGACTCAGAGGGTACGAAGTTAGATACCATCGAGAAGCCTAGGGAAAAAGAAGAAACACATGGTCTGCTGGCCCGGCTAGCGCACCTCATTCCATCCGGTCACGTTGATGGTCCTCCTATCCCCGGAAATGCCACCGCAGTGAGGTACACCTGGCTGAGAATTCTTTTGGACTTTCAGCTGGTTGTGACATTCGTTGGGATGATTTATGCCGTGAGTGTGTAGTAGGGAGAGTCAGTTAGAAGTCCCTTTTCTCATAAACGATATATAAGAGAGAAACTTTGATCAATTCTTTGCCGCCCAATCGACCCTGTCGCCGGGGCCGCTGCAGGTGCATAGTCAATGATTTTGTATGTTGATATTCTATCCATGTACCCATTTCTTTTATAATCTTGGTCCTTTCTAGGATTGCTACCACTGCTAGTATAAACTACAAATGTATGGGAGACCTTGTTGACCTATAAACTCTGCATAAGATCTATCGTCTTGAGAGTGTCGAATACTAGGCTACAGCATTATATATGCCCAGGAATCGTAGCCATGACCATGTATAATTTGGGTTATTTTAAAGGATGTCTGCAATATGTCTCCGGGCTTTCCCTCATATGGGGCCTTTTTCTTTTTCAATATATACACAGACTAACTATGCGCAGCAAACTTACCGACTATGATCTACTGCAGAGGCTCCACGTCCGGACGGAGATCAGGGAGGCCTCTCATGCGTTTGAAATCATCATCGCCGAAGTAATAGCTTGTTATTGTGACCCCCTCCAGATTGGACCACTAATCACACGGCGTACAGAGCGGGCAGTGGAGCTAGCTCAGCTGCTCCGCATACACAACACAGAGGCAAAGCCTACTAACAAGCTAGGATAACTAGGAGTGTTCCTGGATCCAAAGCTAAGAGGGAGGCGCACCTAGAGACACCCCAAGCAGAGGCAGTACATAGCTTCTCCTTCTAGTGTATTTTAAATGTATTTAAAAATCCCTAGCAGAGCTTGCGCGCCGCTAGACGGGGAACTTTTACGGTAATCGGCCTGAACCTGACAGATCCGTCATGCGTGTATGAGTATTACTACTATTACTCGCACCATAAGTCCAAACTCTCCCTGCTCGCCCTCTGAGACCAGAAACGTCCGGTTGAGGCAGGAAGGTGGCGCCCGTAGACTTCTATACGGTAGATTTACCTACCTAGGTACTCCCCATAACTCTGGGCACATCTTTACGAAAACAATTCAATCAACTACGACCTGATAGATGCTTCCCGGCTTAGACATGATACCTCAGGTTACAAGAATAGGGTACCGACTGCGTGCTTGTGGCCGTATTTAGTAGTAATATCGAGTGGGTTTGAGGTAGCCCACCCCCCACTACCAGGAGGTGCTGCTCATTGTGAAGTTGAAATCTAAGTCTATGAAGGAGTGCATGTTAGTAGCAGCCGATGGTCCCGGGATGCTGATGTTCAAGCTTGATTGGCCGTTGACCGCTGGGATAGAGTAATGGAGGGGCAACGGCCGGCTACAAGATCATGTAATTCCATTGACATGAGGAAACCTGATTCTTCGTGGTGCGGTGTGGAATACCATGCCTCCTACATAATCCAAAGCAAAGGAAGCTGGGGCCCATACCTCCACTGACTATGGTAATGAGAGGGCCAGACTAGAGAGCCTGCTCGCATCACCTGCAAGACGCCTTCATACCGTAGGTAGCATGGACGCAATGCAATTGAAGACGGGCGCTGAACACTGCTATCTCACCCATGTTGTTGTTAGTGCCGAGCAAGCGTGCATTGATCTACTTGTTCGGGCCATTCAGAAGTCATAGCTTTGATGCTGCGGGGGATAATACTAATTCTGTCCATCGCCGCGTTGCTTAAACACTTGAAGATGGATGGATGCCCCAGAAGCTCAGCGCGTGGCCGTTTGGAAAACCCGGCTTTTTCAACTTGAGCCGAGGCACCGGTACAAGATGTGCTGACTCTGCTGGAGTAAGAGTCTACCAGCAGAGCTGCTGCACAGTGTCCATCTCCCTTTGGATGGTTGAACATCAAAACTCCCGAGGTATGGCTATTTATCACAGCGTGCTGCATGGAGCCTCCCCTCCGTAGACACCAGCTCTAGGTATCAGCACGGGCGCACAAAGCTGCTCCTAGCCGCTCCTCGCCCAAAACACTTTCTATATTCGTAGTGTACGGTATCCTGCATACCATCCAAAGCCGTCTCTCAGTACTAAGCAAGGCTACAGCGCCCCGCTGCGGTGGCGGCATCACAGTCAAATTCCATGTACGTGAGAGCCCCATTGGTGTGTCCAATAACCACCCTCTTATCTCGTACAGCAATAGGCCCGCGATATTCATGCGGGAGCCAGAGCGCTTTCTCGCCGTAGAAGCAAATCCACTCGCCGTCTTCTACGGATACCATATTACGACGGCATACGCACGATCCTCTCGCCTTTGATGCGTCGAGGTCAATGAAGCCGAACTTGGTTATCAGGGAACTTCCGTCCTCCAAGAAAGAGAGGTCGTCAATCTCCTCCTCACAGGGGAGGGTATGTTGTAATGTTCCGGAGGCGATGTCCCACAGCCTGATCGCCTTGTCGCTAGAGATCGAAGCGAGGATCCTGGTATCCGATGAGATTGCCACGGCGAGGAGGTATGTCGGGTGTTGGAGACAATGCTTCAACTCTCCTGTGTCCGCATGCCAGAGCTTCACTGTCCAGTCTGCGGACGTAGAGGCCACCAAGCGCCCATCCGACGAAATCTTGACAGTCCAGATTACATCTGCGTGGCCGCGTATGATGCTTTGGATGGCCCCGGTTGTGGCTTTGCGGATTTTGATACCTTGATCACTTTGCCAGTCGCTTAGAGTTCTTTGTTCTTTGTTCGGTTTTGGCCATGTCTGTTGATTTGACTGGAAAGGGAATATTGAATATGTGGCAACGAAGGTACTGCAAGGAGAAAAAGTATAAGTTGCCCTAGCGAGGATGTTTCTGGTAACTTTCACCGAGAAAGCTAATTCCTGTGAAACTGCGTGTCTAAATTCGAAGGCGTCCGGCAAGTGATAGGCCACGATCTTACTATCTGGAGAGAATTGCGCCCTTCCAGGGCCCATGGAGAATTCGCGAGAGGGACAGGAATGTATTAAAGCGCCGGTCGTAGTATCCCAGATCATGGGAATTGCGGAACTCGTACCAATATAAAGTATCAGTGCGCCATCCGGGGAATACAGCAAAAGTCCGTTCCCTTCTAAATGAGCAAGTGAGAGTATATGCTGTAGGCGCTGCGTATCCGCGTCCCAAAGCCGAACTGTGCCGTCAGATGAGGACGATGCGATTTGTTTTCCGTTTGGCGAGAAGCATACCCTCCTCACATCGTCCGTATGTGCAGCTGGTTTGCTCTGGTGGTGAACCATGGTCGCGTCCCAGATCCGGACAGTGCCGTCGCCCGATCCAGAAGCTATGAGTTTGCCGTCAGGTGAGAAGGCAACGCAGTCGATGTAGCTGGAATGCCCTTCCAGCGTGCTTTGTAGGGTCCCGGTGCTCAGCTGCCAGACTTTTGCGATGTTGGCGTGCGCCGAGACTAGCTGTTGCCCGTCGGGAGAAAATGCAAGCTTGCTCGCCCAGGTCTTGTCACTGAGGGTGTGGTTCAGAACCCACTTGTCCGTCTGCCAGAGGCTTATTATACCATCGCTGAATCCGGTCGCAACCAGGTTGTCTTTGGGAGAGAAAGCCACACATTCTATTCTCTTGTGCATTTCGCCGAGGGCACATTGTAAAGATCCTTCGATACCCCAAAACTTCGCCTCACCATAGATCGAAGTACAGACAATTATGCTGCCGTCTGGGGAAAAAGACACAGTTTTCACCTGCCCGGTTTCATTTCTTATGGTATGCTTCCAAGTCCCGGTGGTGCTCCAGAGTTTGACGGTATAATCGGCGGATCCCGAAGCAATTAGCTTGCTGTCTGGAGATATAGCAACTGATTTGACCGAGTCGCCGTGGCCTTTGAGCGAGTGCTGCAGATTCCCGTTGCAATCCCACAGCTGTATGCTTCCGTCACTGCAGCCGGAAACTATAAGTTCTCCATTAGACGAGAACACGACGCTATTAATCCAACGCTCGTCTCGTGCTATGCCGTAGTCCGGTTCCACCACGGACCAAAAGGTCTCCTCACGATCCCAGTAAGTAGAAGGTACCACGCTTCCGGCGTGTGAGATACAAACATCTTCCATTTTTTCATCACGCAAATCAAGTTTTTTCTGTAGGGTCCCCGTGCTGCTCCAGAGGCCGATCGTACCATCACGAGACGCGGAAACTATTTTCTTGCCGTCTGGGGAGAGTGCGAAGTCGACGACTGAGTCTTGGTGGCCATCCAGGGTTTGCTCTAGGCCCGCTGTTGTAGTCCAAAGCTTGATTGTATTGTCGTCCGAAGCAGATACCACTGTTCTTCCATCTGGGGCAAAGCGCACGCAATTGACCTCGTGAGAATGGCCCTCGTGGGTCTGCAGCTCAGGGCTCCAGTTCTCTTCAGTACTCGGTGGTCTAGAGATCCAGAAAGGGGTGTCGTCTTTGAATGTCATTCGAATTAGAGATTTTTGGGGTGCAAAAGTCAGACCAGAGCAATAGAGCTGCAACGGCGCTCTTCTGGCGATGTACGCATTTTTGAGTATAAACCGTTTGGCATCCGAGAGAAAGACGAATATCGCATTCTTCGGCGTGGCCTACAATGTATTGACGCCTCAGCCGCTTGCTTTGCCGTGCGCTTGGGAAGACACAATACTCACATGCGGTAGCCCTAGTAATGTAGTGACAGCAATGACGGCCTCCGATATCAAGCCCAGAATGCTCATAGCCTCTAGCCAATGAAGAAAATGCTTCTCTAGAAAGGGGAGGATCTGCTTCGAGGTCCTTGCTGATGCTGAGCTTTGGGTTAGATGATAAACCCAATAGCGACAAGCGTATTGGAGAGCATCAGGGAGAAAGCTTGTGACAGAAACATGGTCGGTCTCTTCCCGGAGTGTTCCATAACCTGAAAGCCCGCAAATATTCTTTCTGAGTGAGTAACTCATGAGAGTGAGGCAATGGCTGGCGATCAAGCCATGCTTTTCCTCTTTGTCTACCCAAAATTGAGAGGTAGCTTCCTGGGCCCTGGTCTGCTCATCAACAAGATAATCATGGAAGGAAAGATGCAGAGTCTGGATAGGTAAGTGTGGGTCATCAGGTATGCTCAGAACTGAATGGAATGAGTCCAACAGATTACTGATATCTTCTTCTGGTATCTCGAGTAGCTGTCCAAGGGCGCTTAATGAGAGTGGCGCAGCAAGAAGAATAACCACGCCGATGACTTTTTGAAACTCGTCGATCAGCAACTTCATGTCATTCGCATTATCTGTGAAAAGTTGATTTAGGACTGGACGGTACGTCCTATCCAGCTTAGATCCCGAGGGTTCGGCAAGAAACTGTTCCAGCCGCTTCTCTGGGTTGAATCTTCTATCGGCCACGAATCGACACACGGTTGCTGCGAAGATAAAGAGCGGAACAGCCATCGTTGCTAAGGCTTCGATCCTTTCCTCTCCAGGCCAGTCCTGCGGAAGAGCACACTGGCGCTTCCGTCGTATTTTGGAGAATTCTTCCTGAAGGTACAGGGTAATGTCTCGCTTTATCACGTCATCGCCAATGTTTTGAAGGATGGTCTTCTGATAATGGTTCTGGTCAAATTGATCGAAGCCAAAGCGGATGGCTGAATCTGGCCGGGCTGTTATTAAGAATCGGATCACCTTGGAGGCCTTGGGTAGAAGCTCGAGGATGATCTCAATGTCTTCCTCTCGCGCACACTCATCTAGCGCATCGACGAGAATCACGGGTGGAGTTGCCGCTTGCGGTCGATGCATTGAGTGCAATGGCTGCAGAAGGAGCTTGTCAAACTGCTCCCGCAGCGACTTTGTTGCAATCAAAGGATCTTTCTCTATCGCTTTCTGGATACCAGGAATTGTCTGCGGAATATGCGTCGCCAATTGCTTGACAATGGTCGGGAAGAACCCTGCTGCCGTGCCTCGATCCCCGTCACCTCTCCTAAAGAAAAAGCTTGCCCCGAGGATGCCGTTCGCCATGAAAAGTCGAGCTGCTGTCCTCGAAATAGTGGACTTGCCCGTTCCCGCCATGCCAATTAACCAGAATATTGGCGTATCGCTGGAGTTTCCCCAATCCTGTATTTGCTGGAGCAATCGTGTTCGCGTTCCAAGGAGACATTCATCTTCATGTTGATCTTCGAAGGAGTTGAAACATGCGCCGTCAACAGAAGGCAGATTGAGCATGGCAACTACTTTCCCCACCTCTTCAACAGCCACTATCAACTCATCGACTTGCCTAAGGATAGCCTCTGCCTCTGCTTTTCGATGCAGGTGCTGGTCTAGAAGCAGCCAGAGTTGCAAATATAACTCCTCTTCCTTTATGGCCGACTTCAGCTGCGTCAGTGGCTGACTCGTTATCGCTTTTATACTTTCTACAATATCTCTCCCAGTATTGAACTGTTGGATTCTGCGGACCTCGGCCGCATAGCGCAGTATTGCTGTATAGGCCCGGACAAGCGATTGACTCTTTTCGGCATTTGATGGTACCACTGCGTTACTCTCACGATAAAGCTGTTCTTCGATAAAGACACAGCGCGTCAGAACATCCGCCAGGTATGCTGAAGAGTCGAAAAGGGCATCCCGCAGGTCTGCATGGTTCTTAGCCATCTAGATCCTTAGTTGAAGCAATCACCTGCGTCGGTAAACAGGGACGTGCCGACAACCCAAGTGAAATAACCTCCCAGGCGTTTGAAGCATGGCCCGTTGGATCGAATCGAACGACGCTACTAACAATATCTTGAAACGACAATGTGGAGTTCAGGATTCTGTCTGCTGTTGTTCAGATACTGTTCCGGCTCTCCTCATAACCCTTGTACTGCTGTCTAGTCGTTTCTAGGACTCGGTCCAGTATTTCTTTCGTCCGTGAATGACTGCTGTGAGATTGAGTCGGTGTTTCCGGGAGAGTCGCTGGCAGTGTAATTCGCTCGGCCTCGCTTAACCGATTATACGCAATCTGCCAGAAATCGCTTCCACTGGATATATTATCTTCTAGTTTGGTAAAGCCACTTTCTTCGGTCACACTTCCCACAGAAATGGACGAGCTTGGTCTCGCAGCTGTGGTTTCCTCTTTGCTCCGCCGCCCCAAGACTTTTTTGAATCGTCCAAGCATTGTGTGTCTTTTAGAATAATTCAGTATGGAAGGAGTGTTTGTAATAAGAAGTAGAAGCAGGCCCTTTAAGTGTAGCTTTTGGTCGCAAAGGCCATTGTTTGTAGGAGTAGAGGAATTAATTTGTAGAGAAGACCTCACTCAAGTGAGGGGTAGGAGGCCGCTCCTACATAGGTAGTCTTTGACTCCGCTGTCGTGCATACCTACCAGAAACAATCCACGTGACGTACGAGAACGATGCCTTCCTATTGCAGCTGAGTCTAGTGCAAAGGTTTGATTCTTCACAGTTTTCCTATCTCACCCACCTACGCAGAGCAGAATACCACACCAGAGTGCTAGAGCCAGCGGGAGCGAAGCATATACATAAAGATATGATCCCTAGAAGAAAACGCTTTTTTAAACAATACAGTCTTAGAGATCTTTCTTCCTTCTAATCCGGATTCTCCCGTTCTTCGGCGGCAAACAAAACTCACCGAACCAACCAGCTTGCGGTCGTTTTCCGTTATACTCGCTCGGCAATTCCAACTCATAGCGCCGAACAAGATACGCAACCAGCATCTTCAGCTCAACGGCCAAGAGAAACCGGCCTGGACATGAGCCGGACTGGTGCCCAAACGCTAGAAACTCCGGGCCCGTCTCAACTAGCCGCTTCTTCAATTGCAGGTGCCGGAAGGGAACAAACTTGTGCGGTTCTGGATAGATGTTGGCGTCCATCTGTGGGCCTCGTGCGAGCAGCGAGACAGTTGCGCCTTTTGGGAGCTCGTAGCCGTCGGGTGTCTGCAATCCGCTCGTCATCACCTTCCGCGGCATGCTTTGGCCGGGCAGGTTATTAATCCGGAGGCATTCGCGCAGAATGCTGTCGATCTTGGGCAGTTTTTCGGTTTCTAGTCGAGTCCAGAATTGCTTTTGGTTTGGATCTGGGTATCCGAAGACTGCATTGAGTTCGGCGTGGATTTCAGCGAGGGTGTTATACTCGGGGTCAGATGCGAGGATGTCGTAAAAGACGTGCGATGCGAGCAGAGAGGTGCTGAACGTGGCGCTGATTGAGAAAAGAATGAGTTGAATGGTGACAAAGTGGGTGTTGAGATCGGGACTATTGCGCTGGTAGAGCGATCGCATGAGGTGCTGCAGAAAGTCCTGGGGTAGGTGCGTGGAAGAGTCCTCTGGCTGCAAGGCGAGCAGACGCAGACGCTTGTCAAATGTCGGGCGGATAAGGCTCTGCAGCTTCCGGAGAACGATCCAACGAGGTAGTGAGAGGATGTTGCCGACCACTGGGCGCATGATACTAGGGACCAAACGCAGAATCTCGCTTGTTGGAAATACGATCCGGATGTAGATCCGATACCACCGGAGGAATGCTTCATTGGCGCCTAACGAGCACAGTCAGCGTCGGAATGAGTAGGATTGAGGTCTTCATACAAAGAGGAGACCCGACAATATAGCGCAGAGAGGATTGCAGAAGGATCGAATCCATTGCCGGTGCTGGGTCGACTGCCTTCCAGGTCTCGTAGTCATTACCCAGGACACGGTCAATGCTGTGCTCCAGCTCATCCTGGTACTGGGGAATCATGGTACTGGATGCGGCACGGATGGCAACATGCTGGATGTGAAGGATAGAATCATCGGTGCCATAGCGTGTGTCTCCCAAGGTCCATCTTGCCTGCATTGACTCCACTGCCCACTCATAAAAGCTGAGGAGATCTAGTGGCTGAGCTAAGAGCCACGGTATATCTTTGCTTGGGAGGATGATCGACGTGCCAAATGTGTTGCTTGGAAGCTGGCAGATCAGGCCATGCTTGGAATACTGCAGTGGCCGGTCAGTTGGTTGTTCATATGAGCGCAAACCCCTTACTCTGTGATACGCCTGGTATATGGCCTCATTCGCGTTCGAAAGGTAGGAGAGGTAGCCGGACAACCATGGACGCTTCCCTTTGGTGACTTTGACCAGTGGAATGTTCGATGCACATTTTGAATCCGTGCAGAGATGCAGAGCAATAGAGAAGAAACAGATGAAGACTGCCAGAGTCAACCCTGCGCCCATCAAGGAGAAGCAGATATCTACTAGCAGCATTGTTGCTCCCTCACCAGCCTGGAAGCATACAATGGCCGAACGAACCTTTTTTATGTCCCATCACCATGGTTTCCATCTCTCCTGGTTCCACCGATCACAATTGACATAACGACCGGTTCCCCGAAACCCGGTGACCGACCAGTGGTCCCCTAAGCTCGGGCGCTTCTTACGACAACGATGTCGCTTATGTCACTGATAAGGAAATGATTGAGAAATGAACCGGTCTCTATGCGAAAGAGCAAGGGAGCCGCATGGATGAGAGTCTTGGATGTCATCACTACGCTTGTAAGTTCCCAGCAAAGCAGACCACTCTTACTGAAGCAAGGGGTCAGTCAGACACGCTTGTCCACAGCCAGCCACTGATACGGAGTAGCTTCCGGAGACCTGCAGTGCTCAGCTGTATTGGAAGCCAGGAGGTCAACTGTTACCAATTCAAGCAAGATGCTTTGCATCCCCACTGATACTCTGCGGGGGGCTAGTTACATTCGGATGAGCTTTGACACCAGCGACCTTTTGCTCTGCGCGACCAGTTCCCAACCCTCGTAATGAAGCCTGGCGGGTGCTACAAAACAACTTCAGGGCCCCAATCATCTTGCTGTCACTCTAGAGCACCTCGTCTCGTCAGAATTTATCCGAGCTTCGTGCCAGTTCGCCTGATTATCATCACCATGACTAGCAAGTATGCTCTGAAAGTCAGAGACCGTTTGCAAGCTTTTCATGTTCAGGATGGAGATGACCCCTTCTCAGCGCAAAAGACCAGTCGCGACGGCTGGCGATTGACAGTGGAGGAAGACTTGGGCCGATTGAAGTGGAAATATCTAAGGTCTGATCATGAAAGGGCTGCTCGCCCGCAAGACATGACGTCCAGATTCTATCTTGGCTTGCCAACAGCACGTTTCCTATATTGCCCCCACTCTCGTTGTCATTTGCTAACAGGGTTAGAAAGCTGCGGAGCAAGCTCCTCCATGGACACCCTCGGACGCGATTAGGAACGGGGCGCTCTACTACAGCCAGGTTCAAGTGAAAGAGCTCGGCTGCTGGGCGGCGGATCTGAGCTGCATCTATTTCGTTACGCCGATGCTGATCATCTCATGGTACATTACCCGAACGACCATTGACGAAGCGCACGCGATTGAGCTCATGAATTCCATTTTGACCTCTCAGAACCCAGATGGGGGCTGGCCTACTTACTGCGGCGAGGACACCACGCTCATGGGGACTATCCTTGTCTACGTGGCTCTGCGGCTGATGGGGGTATCAGCGGACCAACAAGCTCTAGTCAAAGCGCGTATCTGCCTGCTCGATATGGGCGGGGCAGTCCGCCTTCCCTCATGGGCCAAGCTCTGGCTTGCCCTACTCGGACTCTACGAATGGGAGGGCACCGACCCGTACCCTGTTGAGATGTGGTTACTTCCGGAATGGGTGCCCATAAGTCCTTGGGGATGGTACGTCCTCCCGCGGCAAGTCTACCTGGCCATGAGCTATTTGTCTACTAAGCGATTTACTATGCCATCGAATCCGCTACTCGACCAGATCCGCGAGGAGATTTTCGTGCAGCCTTATGACGAGGTGGACTTTGTAGCTTGTCGAGGAGCTACACTGCGGAGGTCTCGTGAGCTACGCAAGCCCTGGCCGCTGCTTCTGCTCAACTGGATTCTGATCAACATCTGGATCCCATGGTTCCGGTCAGACTCCCTTCTGAAGCGGGGCCTAGACCGAGTCTGGAGCATTATCGAGGAGTCGGAGAAAGCAACCAACTCGGTTGGCGGCATTAGTGTAGACTGCTTCCTCAATATGATAGCCTTCTACGACAAAGAGGGTCCGGATTCCGAGGGTCTTCGCCGCATCCAGGATGCCAGCCATGAGTATCTCTGGATGGGACCGCGCGGAATGCAGATGATGAGCATTCACGGCGGACACACCTGGGAGACAGCCATCGCAGTACAAACCTACGCCGAAGTCAGCCTCATAAACTCGCCAGAATGCCAACCAGCCGTGCACGCCGCATACAAGTTCCTCGTTGAGCAGCAGTACACCACGGATTTTGCCGAAGAATCACCCTGTCTTTTCTCTTCTCGGCTTGGAGGCTGGCCTTTTTCGATCAACTACCATGGCCTCGCGTGCTCCGACTGCACAGGCGAAGCCCTCAAGGCCATTCTCCTGGTCGAGAACAACAGCGATTTTCTCCGCCTTAGCACTGAACACAACCTCCAGCTCGGCGTGGACAATCTAATCATGGTCCAGAACCCCAGCGGCGGATATAGCAGCTTCGAACCCATCCGGGGCAGCCCGCTACTAGAGTACGTGAACGGCACCGAGATCTTCGGCAAAGTGATGGTTGAATACGACTACGTAGAGTGTACTTCTTCGTGCATCACGGCACTCGCTCTCTACCGCCAGCGGAATCCTCACTATCGGCGCAAAGACGTCGCTCGGACTATCGACCGCGGCGTGGCATACATCCTAAGTCAACAGCGATCAGACGGTAGCTGGATGGCTTATTGGGGCATTGCCTGCATCTACGGGGCGTTTTTCGCCATGGAAGCACTGGCGTGCGTGGGTCTTACATATGACAACAATCGCGCCGTGAAACGCGGTTGCGATTTTCTTGTCAAGCAGCAGCGGGATGATGGAGGGTGGGGAGAGACGATGCAGGTACGTTACGCAACCATACCTGACGCCCAATATCAATCACAAGGAGCTAATTGTCACACTTGCAGTCCATCATCGAAGACAAATACGTCCAGGCGGATACCTCGCACACCGTGCAGACCGCCTGGGCCTGTCTAGCCCTAATGCACGCGGAGTACCCCGACGCCGCCCCCACCCGAAGAGGAATCCGGCTAATAATCAGTCGGCAACGAGCGAGCGGAGAGTGGCCGCAAGAGAAGGGCGTCGGATGTGGGATTGTCACTTGGTGTGTTTTTTTCCTAGCGTTCCTGTGCCTTTAATTCCACTCCGTTATGCGTATGCTGATAGTGATGAGTGCAGTGAGCTGCTATATCATAGCTACCTCTACGCTTTTCCGATCCGGGCACTTGCTATGTACAGGGATAGATATGGGGATAAGCCGTTGATGTGAGGTGAATGAACCGCGTGAATGTGATAGCAGGCCGTACCTACAGGACAACTTGAGCAAGCAGGTTGCTGGATATTTTCAAGGTGGAAAAGTTGTCTATGGCGTTAAGAAAAAAAAGAAACATACTTACGTCAATACCATAGTACTGTACCTTACTGTGTTACCATCGGGACGCAGTCTGACGCCGTCTCAACACCAGGGCTAGGCAGGAGGGTTGTAACTGGTGCAAAAGATTAAATAAATAACTAGTGGCAAAGCGTACGCGCTATTACTAAAATATCATACTGGGAAAAAGAGAGTTTTTGATATTAAGATTATACTACCGTAGTAGTCTAGGGGGCTAAGAACGCATGGTAATCCCCTATTTGGCAAGGGGTCCTTTCCACATCCCGGACCTTATTTGAATTAAAGGGATATTATTTCCTGGGATCCTTCTTCCTTGCGATGGACGCCTTGATGTGGTGTGTTAAGCATGCGATGACATGGCCAAACTGATTCATGTGCTCCCGGATGAGAGTGTTCCATGGCCCGAAGGTGCGCATGCGACAGTATGCCTAGGCAGTGATGGCATCCCCCTTCTCCAGGTATTGGAGATAGTCCTCTCCAGTGTCTACCATTGTGAGGAAGATCCGGTGCTTATCTTGAGAGACCACCAGGCAGCTATAAAATGGTTTACATATGTCAGCCTCGAAACGCCGATTGCTAACAAGGGTAATAAAAAGCGTAGTGACTTACTGGCCATTGAATATTGGCAGAGGCTGGAGCCGAGCAAAATACCAGGTGGCAGCCACGCTCCCCTCTTGCATTAGGATCCGCCGTGATATCTTGCTCCGGAAGGAGCCGTCGATCCCCGCCTTGAACTTGGCTTGCTTGAATTTGGCCCTGAACTTGGCCTTCGCAAAGGCCCACTCGAAGCCCTGCCTTCAGACAGGTCGTTCAACCCATTCAGAAAAACACATCAGGGCTGCCTGAGGGGTCGTCTCGTCCTCCGCGTCCGGAATCTCCGGAAAAGTGGCTCCATCGTCGTGGTATTCTGATCCGTCTTCTGAGATGACTGATTCCATCTCAGTGTCATAACCCAAGTCCTCGTCGGGTACAGGTGCCTCCCTGCCCTTCTCCTGTCCACGGGTACCCAGGATGCCGCCCCAACGGTCCTCCTTCGGCTCGTCGAGTTCAAAGCTGGGGATCATGGTGTCACGGCCCTTGACTCGGACAACTTGCTCCTGGACCTGGCGCACACCTCGGAACTGCCCCGCGTGCTTCATCGTGGCCTTGCAGTCTTCGACCTGCTGGCAGCCCTCTATAATATCCAGAAAGCTATGGAAGTCATTGGTGCCCTCCTCTTGGAACGTCTTCACGGCCGCTTCGCAGGAACAATCTACTCTGAACTCTTCGAGTCTGTCCAAAAAGTCCTGGCGGGAATACAATTTTTCACAAAAGATTCGTAGCAGCAGGAACTGCTGTTAGTTCATCTTTGAGCCAGATTGCAGCCAGCCTTCTTCCGTATCATGGAGGGACATCCCGTCTCATCCGAAGATAGCGAACGGAAGGTTCTGCTCTTGATATCGTGGAACTTTTCGGTGGATTCAGACGAGAAGTCTAACTGGCGGGATTTCAATGTAGACAGCTCCCACGGCTTGAAGAAGTCGGTGATTCCATCGTGCTCTGATGGCGACTTCGTGAGGTCGAGCCATTGGAGATGATTCTAAACTCCGCCGGTCGATCTCGTCGGTAGTTGCGGCCTCGACCTCGGTGAAGAGGTATCAGCGGCAGGATCGGCGGACTTCCTTGTTGCTGGTCGTGATCGGTTCTCTGCTCAATCAACGGGTCTAGTGCTTTTTTGCCTCCGGTGTGGTGGGTGTGATTGTGGGAGAATTTGCGGAAGCAAAGTCCGAGGATCGGTGAGTCAGGTACAGTACGGGGCAGAAGGGACACTGCTCGACCGTAACAGAACATGACCCCGTTAATTCTAGGCTGGCGGCCATGACCGACGTCCAAGGGAGCATATCCTTCCCACCAATGAATGGAAGGTGAGAAGCCGGTACCGGACCTGGCCCGACACACGCAACACATCCAAACGGCCATGGCGACACGGTAAGGTGCGTAATTTGCAACAAACCAGGAACAGACCCAACTGATCAGCATCATGCAACCCAATACAACATCCACAGCACAGCTCCACCAATCGCTCTCATTGGCCTCCTCGACTTATCTCTACCCAGTCTCCTTGAAGCCCTACAAACTCCATCTCAACAAAAACTATACGTAAACTGACATATTCTGTCAAGCATGGCTGTGTACCCCATCTAGCCTATACATCTATTTCTACGGTATGGATCCATACGTTCATATTCCATCCTGGCATTGTACTACTCCTTCAATGCTATCGCTACCTATACCGCTACCACTGCCGCTGACTACCAAGACTTTACCGTTCCATGCACCCACCCAGAAAACAGCAACAGCAAGCCATCCTGTCTCTATCTCCAATCCCTTCCCTCGAAGCCAATCCAAGGCGCCCCCAACTTTCCCAATCCAAGCCCACCTCCAAAGTCAAGAATCCAAAAAGCCAAAGTCCAGATCACACACATCAAGTCCCAAATCCAAAGAGATGCAAATCCCCCACTCACGCCATTGAGTGAGGGAGAGCAAACGTTAGGCCGCCTCCGTGCCACTCCTCATCTCCCCCAACGGCCTAACATCTTGATTCCTGAGGGCCCTCCGCCGATAAAACACACGCTTCGCCCACTTCCACGCCTCAACACCAACGAAGAACAAGACCGCTTCAACAAACACAATGCCCCATTCCCAGCTGATCCCGGTGTGCTTGAAGACAACGGTATTTAGGACGGGAATGTAAAGAATTGGGAAGGTGGTGATCCAGCCGGCCATAATACTCCAAAAGAGAAACTTATTGCGCCAGACGTCGTACATCCACTGCGTGAAGTATTTCTTGCTGTCCGGCTGCATGCGGAAGAACGAGAGGCGGAGATTAACCATTTCCCATGCCAGGAAGAGCGCGAACCACGTTAGGCACACGAATGTTGTGGCGCGCGCACGGAAAACCAAATCGCAGGCTTCAGAGTACTCCCTATTACATCCGGACGCGAGATTCCCGTCGCCGAATCCCCACATGCGCAGAGAAAATGCAGAAAGACAGAGTGCGGCGGTCCAGATACCATAAAAGATGATATCGACGATGATTTCCCAAGTAAAGATACCTTGCTTGGCTTGCGGTGGTCGATCCATGATATCCGGTGCTGCAACTTCCATGCCAAGACCCATGTCCGGCATGCCCGAGGTGATCATGATAATCCAGAGGATCTCGACCGGTGCAAGCGGGAACACGGATTTGCCGTCGAGGTCTTTGAAGGCGAGGCCGATGAGCAGCGTGCATGCTTGCGCAATGTTCTCGGACAGCAGGTGTAGCACGAACTTTTGGATGTTGTCGAAGATGCGCCGGCCTTCTTCGACAGCGTTGAGAATCGACGCGAAGTTGTCGTCGGTGAGAATGATATCCGATGCATCTTTAGCAACGTCAGACCCAGCTTGGCCCATGGCGATTCCGACGTCGGCGTGTTTAAGAGAGGGAGAATCATTAACTCCATCACCGGTCATGGCCGCGAATCGACCGCGTCGGTGGAGGGCGTTAATCATGCGTACTTTTGTCTGCGGGGCACAGCGAGCAATTACCAGAGGAAGAGTGGGGAGGTCATCGATCTCCTCCTCAGAGAGTCGATCGAACTGGGCGGCCGTCATAACCATAGCTTCTGCTACATCTGCCCCTAGCACTGACATGTCCGTCGGAAGGATGCCGACCTGCTGGGCAATGGCTTTGGCCGTTCCTGGGTGGTCGCCGGTCACCATGTGCACCGTGATGCCTGCCCTGTAGCAAGCCGCAATTGATCCTGCAGTCTCAGGGCGTGGCGGGTCATACAATCCAATGAGCCCCAGGAAGCAGAGGTTCTTCTCAACTTCATCACGGCTGATATCAGACCCCTCGAGGACTCTGCTTTGCTCGTTGTACGGCCGATGAGCCAGTGCCAGCACGCGTAAGCCCAACTTGGCAAGTTCCTCCATGTTTTGGAAGATCTCATTGCGCATCTTATCAGTCAAGGCAACAGGATATGATGACGTCTCGTCCCAGACAACAGTAGTGCAGGCGTCAACAATTCTCTCGACCGCACCCTTAGTGAAAACCATGCTGCGCTCCTCTTCTTGAGTCACCTTGCTGAAGATCACAGACATCCTTTTGACAGTTGAATCGAACGGAAACTCTGCTTTCTGGTGCCACACAGCCTTTGAGCCCTTGGTCCACCGGTCTCGGTTCCAGTTGAAACGAGAGGCAAACACTTCAATGGCAATCTCAGTTGGCTCACCTCGTGCACGCCAGTCCCCTTCCTCAGATTTGAACACATGAGACAGGTTCGCCATGGATGCAACGTCCAGGAAATCTTCGAGTGCACGGTTGCCCTCAACTAGACCTTCGACATTCTCAGCCGAAGGGCCTTCTTTCTCATCGTCAAAGTCCATGGGAGACAGTGGAGTGAAAGTGACATCGCCAACAGTGGGGTTGAACGGCTCGTTCGAGCTACCCACAGAGTAGGTCCCCCGCGAAGGTATCCAGGCTTTCTTGACCACCATCTTACCCTGAGTCAAGGTACCGGTCTTATCGGAGCAGATATTCGTCACCGCTCCGAGCGCCTCCAGCGAATCCAACTTGCGAACAATGACGTTTCGTTCAACCATGCGCTTGGTCCCGACAGCCATGGTAATTGTAAGAACGACCACCAAGCAGGCAGGAATCATACTTAGCCCGGTTCCAACGGCGTATAAGATGACCTCATTATCATCTGAAAAGAGGTTCGCGGCCATGACGATGATGGCAAAGAGCACAGCGACACCAAACAACAGAATAGCGAGTTTCGACAGCTTCCGCTGTAACGGGGTACCCACATTAACTCCAAGGAAGCGGCCAACTGCGTCGGTTCCAGTCAACGTCCATGCCTGGAGGTACCAGCGTTTCTTGGTCTCGCCCTCGGGGCCACGCTTGACTGGACGGCGTTTGCTGTTGGTGGCACGAAGGGCAGCTGCGATAGAACCTATCTCTGTAGCCATGCCGGTATTCACCACCACACCACGAGCACGGCCACGAGTAACAGTGCTCGAACTGTAGGCTAAATTCAGCCTGTCTCCGGGGCCAGTTTCTTCCTTGAACGTAGAATCACATTCCTTTTGCACCGGAAGGGATTCACCGGTGAGAAGGGCTTCATCAGTCTCGAAGTTGACGGCTTCGACCAATCTAACCAAGTCAGTAAGCTTGTCTTCTTTACTACGCCATTTGGCTGTGGTAAGGCAACTCACCGGATATCAGCAGGAACAGTATCACCAGTCCTCAACTCAACCATATCACCGGGAACAATATCCGCCGACGGAACGGAGAAGGTCTGGCCGTCTCTCGAAACAGTACCAGTAGGCGAACTTAACGAATGCAACGATTCCATAGTCTTCTCGGCAGCATACTCCTGGAAGAAGCCGACGACGATATTCAAAGCAATAACAGCGGTAATCACGCCTCCCTCAATCCACGATTGGATTCCGAAACTGACCGCCATGGCCAGAATCAGCACCTGCGACGACGAATTGGATCAGACTCTGGGAGTTCTTGTACAAAAGAAGGGAAGGGGATAGAGTAAAGTGGGCCGCTTAACTAGCATCATTGCGTTGGCCACCTGGCGCACGAGGATCTTAACCACGGAGACGCCTTCGCCTTCATCCAGCTGGTTGGGGCCGTATTGCTGAAGACGGCGGGATGCCTCATCTCTGGTCAATCCCTCGTCAATATTGGTCCCAAGTTCTCTCAAGACAACGTCGAATGGGAGACAATATGCCGGCAGGCTTAGGGCAGCATGACCAGGTTGTATCCCTCCAGAGTCGGCAGTCTTTTCGCGAGCCATTACGAGCGAGTCAGGAAGCTAAGAAGATAGACTCAGACAGCAATAGGGCACAGTGGCAAGCGAGGTTTAGCGATTGATCAAGGTTGATGAGCAATGAAGACCGCTCGGGGGAAGTGTTCAGACTTAAGTGCCCAAGGGGCGAGCACTGATAGACCGATCCACTGTCTGCGGGATGACGGCATTGATTCTTCCCCTCCACCATGATAAAAAAATCCTCCACACCAGATAGTAGCGATTGGTAGAGACGAGGTAATCATCTTGGCGCCCAGGCCGACATCCTTGGCCACGGTCTTGGACTGGGCTGGAAAGGTGGGATGGCACGTTGCGGATGAAACCCAACTAGGAAGGTGAGTCCGGATGCGAGCCCAGGGCGCAGATGAGGTTAGCTAACTTAACCTCATTCCATGTACTGTCGACAATGTTTGGGCGATTCCCAGTATGAAAGCCTCAGCACCTCTCGCTTCTGCGGCCTTCACTTTCTCGCCAGCCTGTCGCTGAACGAAACGTCGATGCCGTTATTATCCGAGTAGCAGTCCAGAAGAACCTTACCCCCACTTGTCTCCGCGGCGAGCCCCAGACTGCAAGAGCACGTGTCTGCCTGCTCAAGGTGGTTGGTGATGCGGGCTCTTGGCAGCTTGCCCGCTCTTCTTGGCGCGTTCTGGAAAAGTCCACTGCATCTCAGATCAGTACCCTTATGCAGGCTAACACAGCATTTGGAGACGAGTGCATTGCCGCTCAGGAATAGAATCAGAACGCCCTAGGCCACTGCCAAACCTACCTCGATCTCTGCTGCCCAGTTTCAACCGCCAAATCGGTTTTTCATGCTAAATCCCCCCCCCCCCTAGGGCACAGTAACCAAGCTAATCAAGATGACCATCAGTATCCAGTTCACATAAAGCAAGCATAATATAACTGATAATCGATTCTATACATGATGGCAGGCTATATACTGTAGCAAACAAAGTCCAGGCTGATCGTCAAGGATATATTGATGAAAACGCCCAAATGCATTGTGTTTTGATGTTCTACACGCCAAATAGATGGTCATGAAATATATGAATAGACATGGCGAGCTTTATCTATGTCTTGCGCTGAGACTAGCAAATGCATCCGGGCTGTGCCGTCCGCTTTGCAAGCCATTGATATCCACGCTTTGCTGGCTCATATGGCCACGCATAAACCCGGTATTGACAGGAGCATTATATGGATTCGCATTCGTACCATACGCAGACGGCTGTGATGGGACCTGAACTGGGTTTTGCGTTCCTGTTGCAGCTGCAAACCCCAAAAATGGATTCTGACTCCCAACCGCCTGGGGAGCATTGGCTTGATTCGCTGGTGGATTCTGACCTTGACCAGCGGGTACACCTCCGAATGCTGCCTGGGGCTGTGGCGCCGCCTGTTGTTCCGGAATAGCAGGAGGAGGCGCAGAGAAGTTGTACAAGGCGAGAATACTGTTCTTATCAACTCGACCCGTGGGATGCGCGGCAAACGGTTGCGCAGGTTGTTGGTACCCGAATGGAGATTGAGATGCAGGCTGAGCAGCGTACCCATTGAATGAGGCGTTGGGAGCTGCCATGGTTGATTGGAAAGGGTTGAATGAACCCTGACCGGGCTGCGGAGCTTGAAACCCGAGCTGCGGTTGTGCTTGCGGCTGCTGTAGTTGTTGTGCAGGTGCTTGTGGTTGTTGTTGCTGTTGCTGCTGGAAAGGAGACGGTTGTCCAAATGGTGATGACGATGACGATAAGGAGGGCATAGTATTTGCATGCTGCAGGGAAGGCGGGAAACCAGCCCCAACGCCAGTTGGGACGGCTGAGTTTTGTGGTTGAAATGCTGTTTGCGGTTGCGGCGCGGAGACTTGGCTGAAAAATGGATTTGTTTGAGTTGAGTAAGGATTCTGCAGAGGAGTGTTCAGGCTAGGCTGAGCAGGAGCCTGAGCCCCAGTCTGAAAGAATGGGTTGTTCCCGCTATCGAGTGGTTGTGGGGATGCAGCAAAGCCAGCTGGGGATGGAGAGAATGGAGAAGCAAGAGGCTGGGTGTATGTCGGGAGTGAGTTTTGTCTGTTCGGATAACCCCCAGTGGAGTGAGGGAACAGAGGCTGTGCCACTTGGAGGTTCTGGAAAGACTGCTCGAGGGATTGGGTCGGTTGCGGTTGGGGGGGAACCTGGGCCGGAGCCTGAGGTTGCGGCGCAGACATGTCAAAAGGATTATAACTCAGTCCGACTGGCTGCGACGGCTGTGTCGGCGGTTTGGCATCCAGTTGATCGAAAGGATTGACGGATGCACCACTTGTTGTAGCAGCCGGTGTCCTGACTTGCGGTGTCTGCCTGCCTTCTCCCAGCCTCCTCAGTGTCTCAACTGTCTTGTCGAAATTACCGTCCAATTCCCTGAGAGCAGTAGTGTTCCTGCGCTCATTGGCGAAACCCATCTCCCTCAACTTTGCGAGCTTAGCATCAAACGATGAACGGCGCATATCGCTGGTGGGCGAGTCTGGACCATGGCTACTGGCAGAGTGGCGGTTGAGGTTCACGGCAGACGAGGCAGACCGAAGGCCGAACCCGAACGGGCGGGCAGGTTTCGGAGGTAACGGCGGAGGTGTGCCCTCTGGTGACCTTGTATAGCTCGGATCCTTTCGGCTTGGTGGCTTTGGCTTCCCATCCTCCAGTGTCCTTGTCTGATATTTCTGCCGAATAAACCGTTCCATGCATGCGTCGGATTCGTCGATATCGGTTGGGACGGGTGGCTGGACGTTCCTGGGGTTGTAAATCTTGTTTACGAGGATGTTTCCATGGCACTTCATATTCTAGCGGCCATCTCCATTAGCAGTGTCCTCCTGCACAGTTTATTTAAATAACTCACATCGACCTGGTCCGAAGCCCAACTGTCCATACTCAGTGATTTAATCTTTGATATATGGGTTCCCATCTTCCTGTGTAGGGCCGCACATCGCATGCATAGGAAAATGCCTAACTGTATCGCCCGTATTAGTTACCTTCGGAGTCGGTTTGGAATCGGTAGAGGTACGTACATTCCAGCTAGCCCATCCTATAAACACGACAATTGGTTAGCTGGGACATGTCCTGGGTAGAACTGAAGAGCCGATCATACCTGGATTCATCGCAGAGCAGTCGGCACAACGGTCATTGCCAGGAACCGACCGGATGAGGTCCTGCAATGCACGCTCATTGCGCTGCTGCTGGCGTTTACTGATACCGGCGACCATGGTGGACTGTTGCGGAGGATATTGAGAATAGGAGGGAGCGCGGCGCGGCCGGGAGATTCGGACAGAGCGGAGTTATCAAGATAGCGGCGGTGATAAGAGAATGTATAGAATTAACGAGTGGATAAGCAGCACATAACTATCAACACGTGTGCTGTCATAAGTCTATTGCAGTATATGCAAGTAAGGGATGATGAAAGGAAGATGAAAGAAAGCGTGGGCAGTAAAAGGAGAGAGAGCAAGTGCCAGGAGCTGTGGAGGTGGGGAAGCCGCCGCCGCCATATTATTGCAGGTCTGGATGGCTCCGAACCGGACTTTTAGGCATGCAGGGCCAGGGCATTTTGGTTTCGTCACACTCAAATTGACAGCCAGGGTCATGGCCCAAGCTTGAATTTCAGACTCTCATTGTCTGTTCTACAGTCTACTGGCACAGAAAACATGCTCTGGGCACTTCGGGAAAATATAGCCCCTGTCTATAAAAAACCTTGGCTTCTTATCAATGGCTTCGAGGGTCTAAATCTCTTGGAGTGCACTTTGTTTATCGCATGGGCTCCTCTGTTTATGACCATTGGATCATAGCGGGTTGTCCACCACCAGAACAACCAACAAAAGGTGATTGATGCGATCGCGAAGAGGCGCAATTCAAGAGGTCCTCGGCCACATCCCAGACCTTCAGCAGCTCTGTTAAGAGCTCTACTCAAGCTCCAGGGGGCATATTACAATACGAAATTGCCGCGGTGATGTGTGAGCAACAGGTGACTTCAGCCACCACAGCACCAACGCTTCCGAAGAAACGCAGCGCGGCAGCGAAGCCATGAAAACCCCATTGCTCACGCCAGAAGCTTAATCTCGTTCGCCAATATGACCTACCATCCTATGGACATAACTCAAAGTTACAGGATTTGGAGGTTGATTATGCGTTCTGAGGTATGAAATGTGTGAAGAAAAAAGGAAAAAGATATGTGCAATTTTTTTTGGCAGATAAGATATACCATTTCGTGAGTCACGTGCTCTTTGTGTGCCTGAGGCTGAAGTTTTTGCCCCGACAGCGAGTACGGAGTACTGTAGCAGTAAAGGGCATTGCAGACGTAAAGGCATTTGAAACATGCTTTCTCGCATCACGCAAATATAGCTGTGAGCGTACCCTGACTGGTACTGAATTTAACGCTATTAACTTAGGCAAGCGGGAATTGTGTATTGTTTATCCATACTCGCTAGGCTAAGGATGGAACAGCAAAATATATTTTGGAATTGTATTAAATCCCGGGGGAAAATCGACTTAGATTGACCGCCAGATCAACTGTAAAGCTTCAAGATATGCTTAAGCAAGTAAGCTTTTCATTATCAGAGTTCAGCTCTCTCCTAACCTTGGGAACTCTTGAGACAGAGCGCTGCTCTACTTCCCATACTACGGACTGCTGGGTCACATGGTGCGCTACTCCGTAAGCGAGGCTATCTGTCACGTGAAACCGCGCTAAGGACAAATCTCTGTTTTCTTCTCGCTCGGCATTTCCAACTTCTCCCTCTACCAAACTCTTGGTATCTGCCAGCATTCGACATCGCGCGAATCGCACTCTTGATGTTGAGTAGCATCCGCGTCGCTGAGATCAAACTGTATTATTCGACAATGAGCATAGCTCAGTAAGCGAACCACACAGTGAGCGTCTAGCCTGACAGTGGCATAGAGGCGTACTTTTTTTTAGTTCGTTCAGTGGAAGATCAAAACCAAACAGTTTTTAGCAGAGCTGCGTCTACTCCACCCTGGTGTTCGCTTTATCGAGCAGCAGGACTATTTTTACGACGGACATTCTGAATTCACTCTTGTGTTTATATCCTTAGCAAGCTGCGTAGACTCGAGTTAAGGCTGAGGCCGCCTGATGGGCGAAGAGAGGCATCGAGGAAGATAGGAGCCAGCGTTCTGGTTGCATTCTGCTTGCTCTTGCATAATGTCCCCCTTTGCTTTTCAGAGAATGGCAAACTTATGCTATATTTCCTGCCCTGATGAACACTGAAGCTGCTATTTTTGTATGGCAGCTAGACCTGCCTGATGATTAAGATCGACTGCGGAGAAGACTCGGAATTTCCCGCGGCCAACGTTGCTGACCAAAGAGGAGGCCGCTGTTACCAATCCCGAGACAGAGCCCCATCGCTCCAGCACCTCGGCAACGTTGGATGTAGATACTCCGTACCTTAAGGTCGAAGAACAGCATTCTTAATCATCATGGAATGCAGAGTTTTATACGGAGTCTTCATGAATAATTCCTTCCACAGCCATTGGAAGCAATTCATGGGTCGACGATGGCCTGATCGCCACGCATATTTGCCCTCTCCAACCGCCAGCCCGCCCACCCCTGCATCCATCGGGGAAACCAAATGCGGAGAGACGGTTTGGAACCAATCTTGACTTCATCTGCTGACTCAATTCGAAGGTCTGGGTCCAGAGCTCACCAATGTGGCACCTTTGATTGGTGAGCGGCACTTCGATGGCCTTCTAAGTTCTGGGGTCAGCCCTTTATAAGGCTTATTTGGCTACTTGTATCCCTGCCAATTCGGATCCTCTCCTTTCCTTATCATCTCCCTCGTCTCTCTTTCTCTTTCCTCAATTCCCTTTCTTTTCTCATTAGCTGCATTTCACAATGGCTTCCGCTGCTCGCTCTGCATCCCGCGCTTTCTTGCGCTCCTCTTTCAGACCAGCTGTCCGCAGCTCTGGCTTCGCTCTCCCCGCCCAAGGCCTCCGCGCTGCTTCTCGCCGCGGCTACGCTTCGGAGGCTAGCTCCGGCAAGTCCTCCAACGCCTTCCTGTGGGCTGGTGTTGCTCTCGCAGGTGGTGCCGGTGCCTACTTCTACCTCCAGGGCGGCGATTCCTCCGTCAGCACCAAGGTCTTCACCCCTACACAGGCCGACTACCAGAAGGTCTACGACGCCATTGCCGAGAAGCTCGCCAACGAGACCGACTACGATGATGGCAGCTACGGACCCGTACGTCTCCACTCCCCATCATTTCTACACTCGAACCAAATCTAACAATTGCATCTATAGGTCCTTGTCCGTCTAGCCTGGCACGCAAGCGGCACCTACGACGCAGAGACCGGCACGGGCGGCAGCAACGGCGCCACCATGCGCTTCGCCCCCGAATCCGACCACGGCGCCAACGCCGGCCTCAAGTACGCCCGCGACTTCCTCGAGCCCATCAAGCAGCAGTTCCCCTGGATCACCTACTCCGACCTCTGGACCCTTGCTGGCTCCTGCGCGATCCAAGAACTCGGCGGTCCTACCATCCCTTGGCGCCCCGGCCGCACTGACAAGGATGTCTCCGGCTGCACACCCGACGGCCGTCTCCCCGACGCCTCCAAGCAGCAGGACCACATCCGCGCGATCTTCGGACGCATGGGCTTCGACGACCGCGAGATGGTCGCTTTGATTGGTGCACACGCTCTGGGCCGCGCTCACACCGACCGCTCTGGTTTCGACGGCCCCTGGAACTTCAGCCCTACCGTCTTCACGAACGAGTTCTTCCGCCTTCTTGTTGATGAAAAGTGGCAGCAGCGCAAGTGGAACGGACCCAAGCAGTTCACCGACAACACCACCAAGACGCTGATGATGTTCCCGTCTGACCTTGCGCTCGTCAAGGACAAGGAGTTCAAGAAGCACGTTGAGCGGTACGCCAAGGAAAGCGATGTCTTCTTCAAGGAGTTCTCCGAGGTCTTTGTTAAGCTGCTCGAGCTTGGCGTGCCTTTCGCCAGCAAGGCTGAGGATCGCTTCGTCTTCAAGACATCTGAGTAGATGCAGCTTCTACTCTGGATTTGTTTCCGTTTGCTTTTTGAGTTGTTCAGCCATGGGTACTTCAGCATACCCGTTTTTTTGCCTTTTGTCATGTTCTCTCGATATCCGACATTTGTGTCACCCTGGATGTTTCTGGCTATTTGCCTTGGTTTTGTGCATACTAGACTGTACTACGATGGGATAGAGTCTCTAGTAGAGGTGCAATACATCAAGATTTCTTACTGTCAACCATCATTTGATCAGTAAACTAGTAGATTAGGGCTCCAACAGTGTTGAAAAGAAGACCAGAACATATTTCAAGAAACTCCCTTTAATAAAAGCTCTCGTCTAAACCTTATCTTTGAATGGGTCAAGAAGGCTGCTCGCTGACTCGGACTTAAAATGCGGCGAGTAGGCGACCTCCATCCACTGTCCAGTTCCGCTCCGCCCGGAGATCAAGATCTCCCCGCAAATATTTTCCAGCAGCACCAAGGTTCAACGTCCACCTTCCACCAACGCCGGCCAGACAGGCCCTATCCATTTCTTCTTACTTTCTCATCCTACGAGAGAATATCCAGATTCAGAACTACGCGATACCAACACCTAGAAAACCTTGACCGATTACAAACCAATTCCGCGCACGCCGCATACCGTAAAAAATGACTCGACCCTCCCCCTCCACAAACCCCTCCTTCTACGAAATCCTGAACCTCCCCTTCCCAAGCACCGGTCTCACAAAACAACAGCTGAAACTCGCATACCATAAAGCGCTGTTAAAACACCACCCGGACAAAGCGCCCGCCGTCGCGAAGGAGAACATCCCCGCCTACGACGCCAACCCCGCGCAAAAGCCCACAGGTCAAAAGATCACAATCGACGCCATCACAACCGCATACAAGACCCTTTCCGATCCAGTCCAGCGCGCCGAATATGATCGCGTCCTGAGGCTCGATCGGAGTCGGTTAAGTGCGGGCGATAAGAGCGGGAACGGGACGGTTTTCCATACGGGGTTAGAGGTTGTTGACCTTGAGGATCTGGATTGTGACGAGAATGATGAGGAGGCTGTTTGGCATAGGGGCTGTCGGTGCGGTGATGAGCGGGGGTTCCTGGTTTCCGAGGGCGATCTTGAGAGGGAGGTTGAGTCCGGTGAGATTGTTGTCGGCTGTCGCGGATGTAGTCTCTACATGAAGATTCTGTTTGCGGTGCAAGACTAGACTGAGGAGGATGGCGATGATGAAATAAGGACTTGATTAAGGGATCAAGGATGCCTTGTCTCTTGGCCCTGCGTTGGACCTACTCGCCGTCTAGGCACCAGTGTGAAGCGTGCTCGTCAGTCGTTGGATTGCGGCGCGTGCTGAAGAGCGCGTATTTGTTGGTTGCCTACCTCGTATACTTATTGTTTGGTTCTCTTTGATCGTCAGACACATCTACCATCACCGAGGCTCTACCCACAAACACCAACACCAACCCCGCGACTACCGCGACCACCGCTAACATCGCCATGGCCTCACCAACCGAGGTAAAAATGCAAACAATTTACCTCATGACCTCGCGGTCCTCCTCAAGACAACGCGCGCATTTCACAATTTTTGTCCCCTCGGCCGCCTCCTCCACCAACACCCAAGCGGATACGGATAAAAGCACCGGCGTCGGCAATCAAACCGGTACTCTAATCAACGTCGTCAGCGCGCCAATGCTCAGCTTCATGCACGAGTTCAAGCAGCGCTATACACCAGCCTTACACAGCAGGCAGCCGTTCGAGATACACCCTCTCGGGGAGGTCGACGAGTAACGTATTGTTTCCTCGCAGCCTGAAGCCCAGGCGGAAGGGGATAAACGCGGTGACGTATATCAGACGGATACAACTCCAACAAACACCCTCGAGTTCGCAGCATTGCGGATTCCAGCGCCGGGCGTTAGTGAGAACTTTCTGGCACCCGCTAATGATGTACGTCGCTCTTATACTGTTGGATTTCATCTACCCACTCAGATAAATGCCCTGAAAATCAAGTCTCATACCGGACTATGTTCTCATATCACATTTACTCCTTACCAATGCTGACTTCCATCGCTTCTCTAGACAACAAACAGACGCTGCCAAGAATGGACAACAGACTACATCCGCCATCTCGTGAACATGGGGTATCTCGACGCAGAGGCACTCGAAATCGTCCAGTCGAAGCGCGATCCGCCGAGCCATGGAATTGGGTTACTTCCCGTGTCTGGTCCTGCATCCGAGCGCAACTTAGCAGCAGCGTAAAGTAAGGGCGCACCATGGACCCCGACCCGATCTCAGACGAGCATTGTTGCCGCTTTAAGAGTAGACAGGCTTGGGGTCATGTGATCCATGTCACCCTAGGTACATTACTTAGAGTACGGCGTCAATGCAGATTCTGCGCTGGATAGCGCTTGGTTCTGGAACAGACGTCACTATATCGAGCTTACTGCCAACAATATATGAAGCTGATTGAAAGGCGCCAACCCATCTCAGCCAACTTTTATCTGAGACTAGTCGTGTGAGGAATCAGACTCGAAGAAGAAACGACATCTGCTGCACATGCAGTTGCAAACATTTGGGCTTACGATACATCCGTTGGTTTTAGACATGTCATGGATCATGCTTTTCCTTCCCTCAATCTGAGCAGCATCAGTCTCAGACTTCCCCTTGTTCCCTTGCAAAATGAGGTCCGTTTGAACCATTGTACTCCGTAAGCCGGGCTAGAATACAACACAAAAATCAACTTCCTTTGGAAGGAAATCTTGCGAAAAAGAACTCTTGTTCAGCTAAATGCAAACACCCTTAATGATGGTTAGGTATATAGTGGAATGCACTATGATCTGACCCGTCCCATTTTCTCTCTGTAGGCAAGACGTGGAAGTCAGGTATCACAGGGAAGGCTCAAGAATCGAAAGAGGAAGACCGGAAGCGAACCTCGGAGTCTCGGGATTGCTTGCCGGAGTCTGATCATTGATGATTGATATCGAGGCCCGAGGGATCTGCCATTTCTTGCCTAAAGGACCAGAAAGCTGGCTGAGACGCCTGAGTACAAGTAACTCCGGTTTCTGTTGCTGATGGAAGACTGATCCCGCCTCTCATGGTCAAGATTATGAAGCTGGCTCACTGAGCCTTGGAAGTATAGTACTAGTACCGTATGCCAACGCCGTCAGATCCATGCGAGCTCGACACGACACCCCTCCAGCTCGACATATCACCAGGCAGGCACACTCTACTCTAGGGCTTCTTTCCTCCGTTGTCAAACAGGCAGCAGCACTGAGGCCGAGTCCGAGCATTATTGAACGCATCACATCAGTCCTCGCCATGCCATGCTGCATGCACTGCAGGAAACAAATTATCATCCACTCAGCATACCGCAGGTCCGTCATCGGTGGCCGGTGACCGGTCCGGTCCGGTCAGCAATGTTCCCTCTTACGGTAATTACTTGCTTTTTCCGCCGCTCAGGTCCTTGTCCTTGTACCCAGAGTTGGTTAGCACTCAGGGAATATTGTACGGATTAGCTTCCACGTCTCAGTGCTCCCTGTCTGTGCTACTGCTACTCCTTTCACGGTTCCGGCTATGCCGTGTAAACTGGGGGAAAGGAGCAGGCATCATGATCCTTCGACTCGGTCTGGCTTACGAGCAAGTCCACTGGGCAGTGGGCTGTGGGACTGAGCACTGATCGCTCGAACAAGAACCTTAGTGGATGATCACAGAACGCAGCTGCCTTTCATTCTCGTATAATACAGCACGGCGGAGGAGACCGGGAGCCTGATCCCGTTCTCAAACTTAGGTCGACGGTCATTACGCTCCTCTGCACCGGTGAACGCGAGGCTGACAAGGCTGGCGAGAATTCTAACGAGACGCCGACCCTTCCAGTGCTCACCGGCATTCGGGGGTCCAGAACTCCCCATTCGACCAGTCAGCCTGATATCAAACTTGGGCAATGGTCCAATAATGAGATGATTAGTGGTTACTGCTTTGTGTGTGTTTCCGGATGTTGCGTTTGGGACGCGCCACGATGGGGGGGGGCAGGCCCCCTGGTTGGGGGCTGATGGGCGGCTGAATGAAGGGAAGAACGGCCAATCAGGGGGTGTGAGTTTGGCCTGCGCCTTTTCATCGCCTTTTTGGGGAACCCGAGCTATCTGAGGTAATGTTGGACGCCGAGTTCGCGCTTGTGCTGCCTGTGTCTACTATCTTATATGCTGTCTTGTGCCCATGGGAAGTGCTCAGAATGTTAGGCATGAATCATTGCATTTTGGTGATGTGATTTTATCATATCAGTTCTCATCATGTGACACAATTCTTACACCAAGAAATGACAACAGGTCGTTGAAGTATAGAAGCAAAGCAGAAGAAAGGTATGTTGCTTGAAGGCCAAGGACAGCAGCAGAATCCAGGGCTAACATTGCCTGCCAGGTCTCTCACCACTCTCTAGGCAAACTGGTGACCCTCTGCCTTTCGACTTCTGCTCCGCCCCTCTTCTGATGCCGCTCGCCCATCCCTGTGTTCGCAATCCGTGTTCTATCTGTCCCTTGAACCTATAACAAAACGTGTTGAGGGGGAACGGATGGTGGATCTCGTTGTCGTGCCAGGAACATAGGCGCCTCAAGTTCTCATCAGTGTCATCTGCTAGAGGATGTCGCCCGAGTGTCGTTGACAGCGAAACCACCGAGACCGACTCTCAATGCAAGACTCGACCCCATCTGTGCCTCTACCCTCAAGACAAACATAAGAAGTTGACTGTTTGGAAGAAGATGAAAGAATGGTACAACGAAAAGAAAGATCATGTAACTGATCTAGTCAACATCGCCGAAGTAACACTAATGGTTGCCACGCAATCCTACAAAACCGGTGAGCCTCCTGGTTATCTTCTGGATGCCTGTTTCTTCGTCAGTCAGGGTCAACGCGGTCCACAGAAATCACTCACCACCATCATCGGTACCCCGGCGGGTAACTACTCCGAGCGGAAGGCTGCAGTCGATGGCAGGGTTGGGAGCTGCCTGGCTTGTTGGAAAAAGTTCATGCACTATGAATATCTATCAGCGCATATCCTGGTCAAGTCGGCACGGAGTAAAGGCAGGCTCACGCAAGTTCTTTCCCTTTCCTTTAATGAATCTCTCCCAGTTTTTCTTGAGCTTAGGTATGTCTTGCGCGAGCCAGTCTGGGTGACACTGCTGGAAGTCGAGCAGCATGCGTCCGATGCCCCAAAGAAGGCTCATTCGATGACGTCTTTGGTGCTCCTTAGGAACCCATCCCCTTGCTTCCCGGGGGAGAAACCGCTTGTTCTCGTAGTGTGGGTCTTCTCGCGGGATCTTATCGTCGATGTAGTCTAGAAGGTACCTCTGCATCGCTGTATAGGTTTGGTTCATACTGTCGCCTGCTAGGTCCGTGGGTTGACGGAACTCGTTTGAGGCCATTCACTATCAAGGAGATCGTCAGTAACGGTGTTGGAGCCAACCTTAACGCTCATTACAGCGGGCGTGGGCTGTATCTTGCAGACCACTTGAAGATGTGACCAAACACCTTGGGGATTGACGTGAACTGACCTTCCACACAGCACAGCACAGTACTAAAGGCTTTTTAGAGTTCAGAGTAGCCACTAAGACGACAGCTATGGAATCCGAGGCTGCGGGTGCCACTTGAGCTGATCAATGATGTCAACGCCAACCGGAAGGTTGAACTACGGGGCCACCTTGAGCAACAATCGGTGTATTAGTAAAAAGCTGAACCAGATCAGCCGTTAGAGTAGATCAGTGGCAGGTCAATATCAAGTACGGCGTCCCCCGGACAGCTAGGGAAAAGATGGGGCGTTTCAATTTCCCTCCGCGATCGGATTGGGGCTTAGGTGGGGATCAGAACCTCCGATCCGGCCTGAACTGTGATATAGACGATGACAATGTGTTGAAAGAGTCAAAGAGCGAAAGAGTACCAGAGAATGGGTCTTGTTGAAGATGAAGAATGAGTGTAGGCTTGCGAAGAAGAACGGATATGAGAGAAAGACAAAGAAAAAGGAACGAGGGAGCGTAAGCTGAACCAGGCACCAAAACCGCCGGACCGCAGATGGGTTCATCCACAGAATCTAGAGTCAATCGCTTGGCTCGGGTCGGCCTTGGGTCCAGTCTTCTGTGCTGTAGTAATAGCAGCCCAGCGGATTTGAAAAAGATAAAAAGAAGATTACAGGCCTCGAATTGATTTGAAGAATGCGAGTTCTGCCCCCGCCTACTTCCTTAGGGTCTTGTCGTCTGGGGAGAGAAACTTATCGAGCTGGAGGTAGATTCCTCATCAAAAGGCACGGCGACAAATTCCTTTCCAACCCGGGCCCCCTGGGGTTGAACCAATGAACCCTACACGCTTGGAGTTATACGGCTTATTCCCGCATGAAACGGTGTCCTGGATAAAAGTCTATCCTGCAGGGGCTCGTCCTAGTGCATCAACCTGCTCGACAGACACCTGAGACGCAGCCTACAGTGAGTCAGTGAGCTCAGGCAACGCGTTTCCTGGTTATTGACTGTTGACCGGAGGGTGTCGACCCAATCAGAGAGCTCCCAATGCTTGAGACCATGTACGAGGTAACAGGGGTGCGCTGCCTCGTGACTGTCAGAAACTATCTTTAGGAGATCGACGGAGTTGCGGCAGGGAGAACGTTCAGACTGTTGCCCATGGAAGATAACAGGAGCCGCACCACTGAGGATAATGCCGCAGGGGGATTCGATTTTCATCATGAACCCACGATACAGCCCCAGCTCTCGACAAATGTTCAGGCTTACAGCCTCGAACCGCAGCTCCATCTGAGCGACCGGCAGCATGAACATTTCCTGCCTTGGTCGGAGACATGGGACCCTTTAGAACAGTTCGTTTATCAGGACTCGCTCCTAGACAGCCGCCCCAGTTGGTGTTATCCCTCCAGTTACCTGTCGGACAATCTGGTGGTTTCGAACCATCAGCCGGACCTCAGCTCCTTCAGTACTAGCTTTGGGGTTCAACATCCACACACTGATCCGCACTCGCATGGTTACGGTTCCGCGTATCTGGAATCGCCCCTTCCTTTGGGTTTTGAGTCAAGGGCAAGGCTTCTTTACTCACGCATGACTTCCTAGGCTGACGCCCCCAGGCCGATGACGAGCTCTATACATTCTATCATCGTCGCTCAAGTAGCCCGGTCGTCTTCGATCGTACCAAGTGTAGCAATGGTAGCCCGTCGTCTGATCCGGCTTCGGTTTCAAGACCAGCCGAGACACAAAAGCTTGCCGCGTGGCCGTCAACATCGTATGTTTCTTTTCCCTCTATTCTCCTTTCTTTTTCTATATCCACATCAGAGCTGATGAGACTTGCCTCCGTGTTCCAGATTAAACGGGGGAGCGCCACTACTACAGTCGGGCAAGCCTTACCGTTGTGACAAATGCCCCATGGCCTTCTCCCATCGCAAAAGCCTCGATCGGCACAAGAGCACAATTCACGCGAACGGAGATCCAAAAAAGGTCTGTCCTCATGATCGCTGTAAGAGGACCTTCACGCGGCAAGACAATCTAGCTGAACATCGACGCCGGTGCCATGGCGACTTCAATCCATCTGCAAGGGCCGCAACGTGCCCGAGCCTTGACTCTGGCTCAAGCTCATCGTCGCCTTCTAGAGGAATAGTGAACATTTTATCGTCGCCCGCTCGGCATACGACAGGAGCTGAATGTGACCGCGTCGATTGTCCAAGACAGGGCAAGCCATTCCGGACCGTCTCTGATCTTCGAAGACATCAACGAAGCGTCCATCGCAGCCCCACCGGCACAGACAGCGACAAAGGGTATATCTGTGCGTCGAAGGACTGCCCGAGACCGGACAAGAAGTGGCCTCGTCTCGATAATCTCCGGAGTCACATATACAAGATGCACGGTGAGGAGGATACCGAGGACTTGATAACGCGGTCGGCCGCATCCAAGTTCGACCTTTTTGGTCGCGGCCAGCATGGCGCATTACCGCCAGAGCACGATTTTGTACCGTCAAAGTACCTTGCACATCCGTGCAGCAAAGGGGCATAATACGCCAGAAAGATCCAATACACATACGTCTTATCGCCCGTTTTGAAAACAGGCAGAAAGTATCAATATCGCCGAGGGACCATAGTAACTGATGTGTAGACCTAAGCTGTTCAACTGATTGCATGTCCAGCAGTACAAAGCCAAGGTTCAATAACCAAGATCATAGAGAATGCAGAGCATAAGAACCAGATGGAGTAGAGTCAAGAAAGAAGATCAAAATCAAGCAACAGAAGGGAGAAAATGACAACCCTCAACGGAAGGGACCAGCAGCCTCACGCTGATTGATATCTCTAAGTTCGTTTTCGAGCGCCTGACCCAGCGTTGAAAAGAGCCTGTTAAACAAACAATGCTCCACCCGGTCCTCAAAATCGCGCAAGATTTCTGCTCTCGAAATCATAAAAGCCAAGCGAAGAGCAGGACTGTCGTTGTCCTCGAACCATGACCATAACGCGTCGATGTTTTCCCGGTCATCGTTATTGAAAGGCCGATTGCGAAGGGCAAGGAGTTCATTGGGTTCCCATGAGCCCAACCAGTAGAGTCGCTTCACTTGCTCTCCATCGCTTGGTTGCCCCCGCGGCGAGAAGGGGATCTCCCAGTCTGTTGCAGGGAAGAAGTCGAAAAACCACAGCATTGTACTCATAATGATCGTGAGTCTCGACTTGTAGCGTCGTTCTTCTCGATGCATGTCCCACCATTCCGGTACGGGTTGGAAGAGACGATTATGTTTCTCAATCACTAGGTGATGCATTACGAAAACTGCGGGCCGTAATTTCAACTCGCCAAAGTGTTGTTTCGCCAGATCCATAGATTTGGAGGAGTTCGGACGGAGGGTCTCTAGAAATATACCAAGATCCTCCTGGCTGTTTAGGCCGGTTTTATCCAGTGCTTCAAAGAGTGCCCTGAGCGAGCCAAGGTCGTCAAGCTGCACATGGTAAGTCTCGGTGAACCACTTGGCAAGGTAGCTTCCGAGTTCATATATATTTGCAAAGGGCTGCTTTTCCTCTTGCCGTCGCTCCTCGCGAATAGAGCTCAACTGATATAGGAAGCTCTCGCTGAGTTCGACCGTTCTTCCGAGAGCCTCAAGGGTGCTGATTTCGGCCAGAGAGAGGTTCCCATTGAGGGGTTTGTAGATGTAGTCGTGCTGTATTTGTGCCCAGGCGCTATGGAGAAGCGACATCACCTGGATTTCAACGGGACGTGACAAGAAAGTGCCATGGACGGCCGAATCTAGTCTGATGATCCAGTGCGTTGCTTTGTATCTTGGGCTTGTCAGCTCGTACGTCGATGTTCTACCTTTCCTCCAATCTAGAGGGGGTGGATAAACGTTGGTGTCGGATTTGTTGATGTTGAAGCCGCATTCATTCTCTATGATTTGCTTTACCTTCGGCTCTTGCTCTGGGCGGTACAGAGAGATACGGACGCCGGCAATATCGAAAACATGTTTGGCGATGTCGTCGGCCGTTCGTATGTTCGGTTGGTGCTGAAGTTTTCTTCTCAAGCTCTCTGGGTCCTTGACTCGGCAAGATATAACATGCTGGATGTTCTCATTTTCGAGGGCTTTCCTGCAGATCTTCTCCACTTCCTGTGCAAGTCGCTCGTAGATGTAGTACAAGCTGGGTTTGTATTCAACATCCACCCATTCATTGAGGTTTAACGCCATCATAGAACCGCCGCAAATAACGGGATCGATAATAAAGACGCGGTGGATGTTAGCTTACTCGAACTGCCGGGCTTCTTTGCAACAAGAACTTCATGTCAGCGTGGTCACGGATAAAGCAGGGATTAAATACCTGGTAATACCCCAAGGCTGAACTGCGCTGAAGCCGCGCGTGAACACCTGGAGGCATGATAGCGATAGAGCCTAGGGTAGTAATGCAAGACAACCCGGTCAACAAGCTGCGGTTACACTAATGCGCGAATCTGACGGGTTATAGCGACATTGATTGGTCCCCAGACGTATTCCATAAGAATGCCCAATGCAGCCTCGAGGGCAACTGAGGCGGTGCTTGCCCCGGCTGCAAGGCTGGAGACACCAGCATCTGTCGAAGCAACTTTTATCCTGGAGGTTCCCCTCCACCCCCGCGGCCTCCCCATCTTACCGTCTTGTTTTGAAAGAGAAAGGTGGGCGAAAAAAGAAATATAAAGGCATGACGTATCACGAATTTGTGAAAGCCCAGCGAAACAACAACCCCTGTCTTGCTGGACTTGATGACTTCCTCTCCGATGCCAACTCAGACCGGCGAGATTGTCGGATCCTGCAGCTGGACTTCCCGCCCGTTAAGGAAGGTGCCGACCCTGCACCCGCCTTCCAACACGTCCGCCTCGAGGACTTGCAAGAGAGTATCTACCCCGCCGGAGGAGTTGAAAGGCGTCGCATTTTTATCATCGAGGATCTACGACGAGACATCATTTCAACGTTTGGAAATGCACACCATATCGATCCAGTTTTTTTCGCGTCGCACCTACACGCCCCGTTCCGACAAATCAAAACCCAGACGCCGAACCTCGCGACGCTGCCCTCGCGCATACGATACCAGAATTTCATCAACTTCCATTACCATCGAGCGGTCGAGCTTAGGGGTCCCATCGAGAATGAACACCGTTTAACGAGGGATATGAATGTCAACCGGAAAATTGCGGTGCTGGTCTCAACTGAGAATACTCGCATCGCACTCGTGCAGCACGCATGCTCTGTGATAATGCTCAACAATTGCACAGGTCTCGGGTGGCTATGTAGGTATTTCGCTTTTGTCTGATTTCGTGCTCAAGAGTTGCACTGACTGAGTCAAATCAATCTAGGTGTCATTCTCGTCGATAGCCCAATCTTCAAGGACTACATCCCCGTGGTATATGACAAGCAGAGGAAAGACGAAAAGCCGGGCCGCATTGACTCGAGACTTTTTCTCGGCGGATATGAGGATTTCATGCCACCCTCGCCTATACCGCTCGATTTCAAGGGAGCATTTTGGGGGCCGCACCTTTCGCGAGAAAGCCTTTTGGAAGACATCGGATACTACTGGCGCCGAGAGATACCAGAGCATTTTGAATCGACCACGCCCACACTCTTCGCCGTCGCATACTACCCTCTCAGGATTATTGCCGCGGAGTGGAACAACTATATGGCTGCCATGAGTTACCATATCAAGAGACACGAGTACGCCGTGGAGAAGTTCATAAAGCCCGTCTCTGAACTAGACAAACTGTATGCAGATCTCCGCATCCTTCAAGTATGGCGCCGGCGAAGCCTAGCTTCGCAACAGAAGATCGCGGCTGTTGAGCATTTCGTAGCTTTGTGCAAAGCATCGCATTCGAGCGATCCTGACAGGTCTCTCGAAAACGCGAGTATACTCCAGGAGGACTATAGACACCTCGCTTCTACTCTGGACGACCTCTCCCGCCGATTGAGAAATATGCTTCCCGTCGTGGCATCTCTAGTCCAGATATCCGATAGTCGTCGATCGCTCGCGGAGTCTGCCAATGTCAATAGGCTAACGTCCTTAGCGATGGTCTTCGCGCCATTGTCGTTTACAACCGGGTTGTTTAGCATGGACGATAGCAATGGGCCAGGAGGCTCGCATTTCTGGGTGTTCTTCGCTGTGGCGATACCCATCACGCTGGTCGTGTTTCTCGTCGCGAAACCGCCGAGGTGGCTCTTGCGCTGGACCTCACATCGCAGCAGGAAGTTACTTAGTGGCTCCTGGGTGCAAGTATAAATGACTAGAGTTGAACGCGACGATAAATGTGGCAGTAGGTACGAAAACGGAGTGCTTGGCCTACCTGAAGACGGAACCTGGCGGCCTGAGGCATGAAAGCAAGCTACTACTCTCAAACCGGCTAGCGCCACACCCATATCACGTGCTCTCAGCGGAATATCTTCAACTTTCCACCCGCAAACTCTTCTTCCCCCTCCCATACATATATCATTCATCACGCAAGCCCCCTACAGCAGACGTTGCAACCCAAAAACCGCGTAAAGGCACCGAACAGTGTAGTATCAGTTCTTTTCCTGGCCGTGGTTTTCTTTCTCATGGCGTATGTGCGTTGGGCTGGCTGGTGGGGGAAACCTCGCCGGCCAGAACTGGGCTTGCAAGACCGATGCCAGCCGGTTTGAGGAGCCCATGACGACTTCCTTTGGAGTTGATTCCGTGGGTGGGCTTTCCATAGATGGTTGGGACAATCTCTTCTTCGTTTATTCCCTTGTTATTATTTGGTTTGTGAGATTACTGGAGGAATGGAGATCTATGCTTTCTTCTAGAGTTCGTTTTTGGTGCTTGTAAACATGAAGATGTCGTGTTGGTCAGTAGACAGGATCCTACGGCAAGCAGCACGCCGTGTGTTTGTTGCCCTGCCCATCTTGCCATGTCATATGGATATTGTCAGGATCAGGAATCAAACCAAGACATTGCAATATCGATCAAATGAGATTAGATTACGCCTAAGACCCTCGCATGCTCGACTCGCTCCGCTTGCCGATGCAAAAACAGACGAATGCGCTGCGTTACTCGTACCTACTTCGCAGACAGTAGATATCTGTCTGTAGAACATGATGGGAATCAAGACAAATGGAAAACCATCCATGCCAGTCATACCATGACCATACATTAATTAGACAATTAGAAAATCACCATGACCCATACATGACATGCATCCATCCGAGACAGGCATCCATGATCTCGCTTAAAATACAAACATATTAAGTATAAAATATATAACAAGAAGCAAGTTAAATCAACCTAACGCATCAATCTAAAAGTGCGCCTCGCCCTCATGCTTCACCCGATTAACCGGCAGTTTGGTAAACACGCTGCGACTCCATCCGTCCGCATCAACAACCGTCTCCTTGACAAGGACATACCCGCCGAATCGGGGCATCGCAACTGCCCAAACGAGGTAGTAGATCGCGCCGAGGGCGAAGATGCCCAGTGCGACAACGCAGTGCAGGTAATACGGCAGTTCCTCGTAGACGCTTTGACCAGCGGAAGGGGGGATATACGGCGCGACGACGAGGTAGATGTTGCTGAGACAGAAGAAGATTGTGACGGGGAGGGTTGCGCGGATGCCGGGGCGCCAGTTGGGGAAGTTTTTCTCTTTGGTCAGGTAGATGTAGATCAGCCCGGCGGAGACGAAGACGTTGACGATTGCGAGGGGGTAGGAGATTAGGCTGGAGTTTGTTAGAAGGACTATTAAGAGTTTGGAATGACAGGGAAGGCTCACTTGACAAGGAAGTTGTATGCATCACCGGGAGGAGGTGCAAGCATGATGATGACGGAGACGACCCAGTGCTCGAAGAGGCCGGCAGCAGGGGACTTGAAGGGCTTGTTGGAGGCCCAAAACTTAGAGAAGGGGAGGACGCCTTCGCGGCCGAGTTCCTGGACGATTCGGCCTTGGGAGAAGATGACGGAGAGTACGTTTCCAAAGGCCGAGAGGGCAACGAACACGGACATGACGCGTTCAGCGCGAGAGCCGAACATGTTGCCGAAAAAAGTCGCTGCGACGATGTTGCCAGATGCAAGGAATTGATCCTTCGGGACAGCGGCGAAGTACGCGATGTTGCAGAGCATGTAGAGGATGCCGACGGAGCCGATGGCGATGGGAGCGGCGATCTTGAGGGTGCGCTCGGGGTTTTTGGTTTCGCTCAGGGCCTGCGGATGTTAGAAACAGACAGCACCCAACAGAGGGAATGAGGTGACATACGTAATTAGCGTTAGAGTAACCAATGAACGACCAAATGACATTGTACAGCGCCATAACGACACCGTATCCGCTTCCAGTGGTTCCCTCAAACGCATTGCTGAAGTTGTGAGGTGTCTCAACCTTTGTATGACCAGCCAACGCAACCCAGCCGGTGACGATGACGAAGACGATGATGATGAGCTTAACGACACCAAGCAGGTTCTGGAGACGAAGACCCCATTTCAGGGCGAATCCGTGAATCAAGAACGCAGCGGTGATACAGGCAAGACCAATACCACGCTGGTTCCATCGGTCGACCTCCACCTCAGCGGCATTGAGGATATACTGGCCAAAGACGACACTGTTACTCGCAGCCCAACCGAGCAGGACGGCGTAGGCGGCGAACATGGCCGTAGCCAGGAACTTGGGCTTCTTGTAGACGTATTCGAGATAGTTCTTCTCACCACCGTTCCTAGTCCGGTTAGCCTGAGCCCTAACATCATATGAATATGGCACATAGAAGAACATACTTGGGAATGGCGGTACCCCATTCCAGGTAGACCGCAGTACCGGCAACGGCGATCAGAGTACCAGCAACCCACATGAAGAGCGAAAGCCCAACGCTCCCGGACAACGACAGGATCGTGCTCGGGGTGGCGAAGATACCGGTTCCGATGACGCGGTTGAAGATGAGGAACGATGCGCTAATGACGCCGATTTGGCGACGGTCCTCGGGCGTCGCCTCGAAGATGTTTCCTTCGTCTGTACTCGTTAGAACAAGGTTAAGCCATCACCATGCAAGGGCCAGACATACACAGCTGAGTAACGCCATCTGCGCGGCGCGGGCCGTCTTCAACGGCTTTGGTGTCCGGCGCAATGTCGTTCTTGGGCAGAGGCCCTGAAGTGATGTCCATGGCTGACAGAGTCAAGTTCTGCACAGGAGAGATACAGGAAGAAGCTGACGGCTGGCGGACAGTCCGGCGCAAAGAGCGGCGAAGGTGTCTTGATATATGAGACGCCGGTGATGATGTGCTGAGGTCAAGTTTGATGCAATCGAATCACGCTCACGCTAGGACCCTGAGGTCGTATAAGATGAAGGATAGTGGTCTCGGCGAAGCGGCGCTGAGAAGTCAAAAAGCTGGGCGTCAGGCAGAACGAGGGTGAATCAAGGTGAAGCGAGCATGGTCGAGACTCGAGATGCCGTGGGAAACCGAGCTGACAGCACTAGCTCGCACGCGATGGGAGGACTGACAGGGAGAAGAGTCGGCCGGGGGCGAAAACGAATGGAGGAAAGATCCGAGAGGATCGAAACTCTAGAAGAAGTCTCGAAGGCCGGAAGGCCAGCCGTGCCTGGGCCACCATCATTTTCTGCTCGGCGGTGGTGAGGTTCGTGGTGATGGCGGGCGTTGACTGGAAGCGGCGAGGAAAAAAACTGCTCGGGCAGCTCCACCGGAACCACTCGAGCTCCCGGACTGAATCGCTGGCACGGCAGGAATGACACACAGAAACCGATCACGCAATTCGCTGGCTTCTGTCCTCATCGCCGATGTAACTCTACGATGCTGGGTTCATCAGGAGATGATGGTGCAAGATCCAGGGCAAGGCCATAATAATCGTATTCTCGCTAGCAATAACAATGTGATATACCCGTATGTACATCCCAACAACTCCGTCCAAAACATGGCTCCAGATCCCTCGTCAAATAGTGGCAATTTGTGTCCTTCCAGCTAGAACGCCATGGAAGATAGTCCAAAAGAAAAATAATAACCCAATATCATGTCTCAATCGCAACGCAAATGTTGTATGGAGCCCCGTAAATCCAGCCGGGGTGTATCCTGTATAAATGAACTCCGAAACCATTCGATAATGATAGAAGAAAAGAAAAGAAAAGTGGCGGGAGAATGTAAGGACCATGCATAGTCTGACATGCAGGAAATGCAATGCACTGTTCACCGAGGAGTGGCCACCCCCGTGGCAGGTGTGGCGTGTGCTAAATTCGAGGGAATCATCTTTCCGCTCGACGGCGGAGTCTGTCGCTTGGCCAAGACGGCCAGCTTCTGTCGCAAGGTTGCCAATCGCATGCGGATTTTCGACACCACTGGGAGCGAGTTAGAAGGCGTATCCTGATAAATCATGTCCGCAAACTTACACTTCAACAAGATTTCACGCTCGTCCTCCTGCACGCCGTCAAGAGCGAGCTTTCCTTGACCTGAACCCTGCACTTCATCGACTTCCAAAACGGCCTCGAGCATTCTAATGGCAGTCACGTAGGCAATCTCGCAACCGGGGAGGTCTTCACCCGTGAGCTCGTTGATGGCCGCTGATCGACTCAATTCCAAGGCGCGGTCGTACATCAACTTCTCCGCCGTAACGCCAGGGCTCACTACAACGTCCACGGATGTAGCAGAGCCGGCCGACTCGAGAGAGAGGTTGTTGGGGTGGGAAGGATGATCGGGCGGGAGTCGTCTTTGTGCTTCAAGCAGCTTTAAACGAACAAATTCGGCCTTCTCTAGCACCTCGTTGAATCGACTGCGGACCCATTGCACAACCTTGTTGATTCGAAACGAGACCGGGTCTGATCGACTAAAGACGGTTTCACCCAATGCTTCAGCTCGATTCTTACGCATCCACCAGGCGCCCGCAAAATCCATTGACTTAGCGAGTAGGGACAGTGCTTTGACGTAAAGGACCAAGGCTTCTTCCGAAAGGGTCACAGCGGCGTCGGCAGTGAGCTCGCCATCCCCGAAGTCAGGGCCCGGCGCATTGGAGCCAGCGTAGCTTTGGGCAGAAGGCGCCAGCGGTATAATCTGCTTGTATTTCACTTCAGCAAATCCGTAGACGACATCACTGCGAGTGGCGCATTCTTCGAGTTCTTTGACCGTTCGTGTATCTTCGTCCGCGCCCACTTGGGGCCTCGTACCGTCTCCCATGGTCAGGAGGCCAGCATGAGCCGCTGGGTAAGCAGGAAAGGGGTTGTAGGCCAAGGGCGGCGAGCGTCCGCCTTTAGTGATGTTCAGCGGCGGAGAGAAGCCTATGCCGAATAGACGCCCACTCGCCATGTTGAGGGCCTTGGAGATTGCCGACGTGGCGGAGGTAGGGCTCTGGCCGTAGCGCCGCTCGTAAGAGGCATGACGATTGTGTGCCGAGTCCGCTCGAGATCGACCTGATACTACCTGAACTGCTTTGCTCGGAGAGCTCTGTGGCGATGCTTGCGTCGTGGTAGGAAGAGCCGGTGTCGTCTGCCGCCGTGGAAGAGCACCGGTGTGTTTACCATGAATTCTGGGATCGTATGCCATCTGATCTGCGAAAGCATTAACTTCGACTGCGCGCTTCTCAACAACAACGTAGTCTCTCTCGAATGCAACTTCTTGTGCTGCCAATTCTCGTTCTTCCTTTATTCTCTCTACCGTCTTGGTTACTGGCGGGGTGCCGGGTGTTTGTTGGCCTGATGACGGTCGACCTATGAGCTCCTGACGTCCCGGTGCCGTTGCATGAGATACTGCTTCTGGCCGTGATGGGACAGCAGCCGGGGGAATTTGCCTCGCCGATGAAGGTCTGTCACTACTCCTGGTCCTTCGCATAGGTGTAGCGGATGTAGGTGTTTGTGGTCTATCATTGTGAGGTACATATCGATGGGGCGGCGGGTAGCGATCTTCGTTATCATTTTCAGTGTTGATGTCTTGAGGCTGCGTGTCGTCGGGAGACGATTCAAGCTCTGCAAATCCATCAAGGTTAATTGCTTGTTGCTGAGATATTGAGACTGTAGAAGGGTGGGTGAAACGGGGTGTTATTATGTGGCCACCACGTACCTCTGCTGCCCTGACCACTGCTTGAAGAAGCCTGCTCTGGTGATGGTTCACGGACTGGAGCAGGGAGATCCTCGGCTGCCAGGCCAGGGATAGGGCCGGTAATAATGTCATTATTAAAGAAGTCTGTGAACGTCGTCCGAATCACGGGGTTGAACTTCAGAAGGCCACGGATCAGCGCCTTGATTTCCTCCGAAGCTGGGTTTTCTTCCGGAAACTTGATTCTGTCTCGGGTATTCTCGATCTTCCGGAGTAACTCGACGTGATTTGTTGCCCTGAATGGCGGTCTTCCAACAAGCATTTCGTAGAGCACAGTACCGACAGACCACAAATCAGCCTTCGCATCGTACTTCTCGTATCGTAGGATCTCGGGTGCCATATATAAGGGGGATCCGCATAATGTCTCTGCAAGTGATGTAGCGGGGAGGGATCGGGCGAAGCCGAAATCTGCTAATTTGAGCAATGGCAATGTTTCTAGCCCCACAGCTGGGGTAAATGATTCATCACAGCCTTTGAGCGGAACGAGCTGATTTTCAGCTTCTGCATATGCTGGTGCCGGGCAAAGCAAGAGATTCTGGGGTTTGATGTCGCGGTGTATGAGGTTTCGGTCACGCAGGAACCTGAGGGAGCTTGCCAGCTGCTTCAGGAAATGTCGGACAACCACCTCGTTTAAAGCTCCGCCGGAGACGTTTGGGTATTTCGAGATCATATGCCGAGTGTAGCTGTGGTCTTTCAGGCTCTCCCTTCTCTTGATGAATTGCGATAGATCACCTAAAGCACAATACTCCATTATCAAGTGGATATGTGAGGACGTTTCAATACAGTCGAGGAGTGCCACAATGTGCGGGTGGAGGAGATTCTTGAGAATATTGATTTCCATGGCGAGGTTTTCTTTGAGCTTCTTGTTGAGCTTTCCGAGGTTGACTGACTTAATGGCCACGAACGTCCGTGATTTCTAGAATGGAACACACATCAGTACGAGTACTTTTATCATCTGAATGCTAGTAATCATGCAAGGAGATAGAAGCAAATTCGTTGTTACTCACCGTATGAACTCCCCGGTAGACAGTGGCGAAGCTACCCTTCCCAATATGATCCATCCTCGTATACCGCCCTATCGTCACCTCGCTATATGTCTCTTTCGAGCTCTTTGAGCTCTTTGCTGGTGTTGAAGCCATAACTACAGCGCCGGGCAAGCCCCGGAGACAACTTCTGACGGGGCCCAACCTCAACCAACAGCTACCTCACAAACAACTGCGGGAACGACGGAGGTTATGAGCCCATCCGCGTAGGGCAAGCCGAGTGTAAAGATCGAATGAAGGAGAGTCGTTATCGATAGTGACGATAACAGGCAGCAGTAAGCGAGACGAAGCTAAGAGGGCGAGAGCGAGAGTGATGAAATCAGGCCGGTCGAGATGGGACGGCTAGGACGGAGCTCGAGAACGATCTGGGGATGTCAGGTCGATCGGAGCGTTGTAGCGGAACCGGGAGGAGCTGCAGGAGAAGATGAGCTCCCAAGGTCGTCGGTGGTTATAAGGAACCAAGGAAAGTGACGGGAAGTAGAAGGTTATCAGTTTGCGAGCAGTAGAGAGGAATATGAGTCGGAGCCGATAAGATAAAGTTGCTCGGGTGTAGGGAGAGGGAGAGGGCGAAATATTGAGGCGGGAAGCTGCAGGGAGTGGTATAAAGATACCAGGCCGGAGAGAAAGGATGAAAAGGGACTCGGGGGATGAGGCAGAAGGTCCAGCAAGCAGGTTGACGATGTTGTCGCTGGGGAGGAGCGGCGAGAGCGTGACCTGCGATAACGGGCAGCAAGACGCAATCAAATGGCGATGATCAGAAAGGCGGTCAGGAGGGCGGCGCTAGGTGGAACCCGGGGAAGCAGATCGTATGGTATTACAGCCCGAACAGTCATACAGGGGATTAAATGAGAAGCTCAGTTCAGTTCTGGAGATGCGAAAAGGATGAGAAGATTACGAGATAACCCTGAAACAATTCCTATGAGTCCTCGAGCAATCTAGCAGTCCCAGCAACCCGAGGCAAGAACCATCACGTTATCGATTAGATAAGAGTCGTCAGCCTTGACGCTCCACTCTCTCTAGCACGATACGGTCCAGATACCGCGATCACCTGAGGGCCCATGGCTCCATATCGGACCTCCATTGCTTGCAAATCGCAATCGCATTCCACTCTGACTCAATGACTCTGCGCTCAATTCATCATCGACTCGAGATTCGAGACCGAGAGTTCTGCGCGCAAGTTCCCCATCCAATCGGACCGCCTGTGCCAAAACACCCCCTCATGAGTCAAACAACCCAACCCTAGGGCGCTTGCCACTTCACCCTGGACCTAAACCCAAACCCAAGCTATGCACAGTGCACACACACCCCTTGATACGGACTGTCACTGGTCGCTCATCTAAACTGATAAGCTAGTGGGCTCATGGACCGTTCCAGCGCCGGGCAGCAAGTCAGGGCTCAGAAATTGGGTGCTCTGGCCTCCACTTTGCGCACGATGGTACACTACTTGACGATCGGCAAGAGTCACCGATTTCTAGTTCTCTCGTCCCTCGTCGAGGATTAGGAGATTCAGATAGATACGGGGTAGATAGGTAGGCTAGCACAAAGGACACCTGGAGTCAAAGACAATGAGCCGATCTCGGGATCTCTCAGGGTCCTCGTGCTTCGGAAGGCTGAAGGCTGAAGCCACTGACTTGGTACGGAATGGCATAAACTTGGCCGGCAATATAAATAGCAAGTCACCTGCGCCTTGCATATGCCGAAGTCACTCAAAGCGCCCACGGTACTTCGTCTCGCTCGCGTATCCTCATAGCGGTACAGGGAGTTGTCGACACGGTATGTCCTGGGGTCGAACTATTACTACTGTAGTACCATGGTTTTTAAACCCCGTGTTCAACGCGCCAAAACAAAGAGGACCTTTAAAGGGGTCTCGTACTCAGTGCGGAGCAGAAATAAATAACATATTTATCATTATCATCTCGGCTATCATAGTCATTCGTAGCATGGTACATATCATATCAAAACATCGCATCGCATCCATAAATCATCAACGTCATCATAAGCATGGACATGACATATCAAAAAAAGAAAATAAGCTTCCCAGCCGCTGAGATCATTCTCACTTCCCAAGACCAGTCAGAGTCAGACGGACGTCAACCTGCCCTACCCTGCCCTACTCTAGCCTATTCCAACCAACACCAATCCCTAAACCACATAATGCGGCCTCCGAGACGCACTACTATGCCGTCTCGAGTGCGTACTATGCCCGCGCCGACTCCCATGACTATGGCTCCTCCGACGGACCGTAGTCGTCTCCTTAACAACAACAGCCGTATCGCGATTACGTCGGTAAAGCCAAAGCGCAATGATTGCGGTCCAGAAGAAGAAAATCACCTCCATAATCCCAATCGCAAAGCAAGCCTTCAGCATGCGACACGTCTTATTCAGATCATCGGCTAGATGGTTATTCGTCTGGCGGCCGTATGCGCCGAAGGGACCGAGCGAGACCCAGATGCTGCCGCCATCCCAGTTGCTGCAGTTGGCATTTGCGATGAAGCGTAGCTGGTATACGCCTGCGATGAAGGCGCCGAAGAAGAGGAGGTCGACGAATGAGACGAAGGAGGCGGAGCGCTTGGTTGTGGAGTGTCGGATCAATGTGTCGATGCACCAGAATACGGCGATTACGGAGACGATGAACAGAACAAGGATGTAGGGGGGTGTGATCATGTTGGCTTTTAGGTAGCCGTCCACGAAGTAGGCCTGTTCGCATAGGTTTGTTAGTATGCCTGGTTATGGTGGGTAGGGCTGGATGTAGAATCAAGGAAAAGGACGCACCATCATTCCAATAATGGGGATGAGGAAGACGATCTCCGTCAGGCGGTTGAAGATGAAGAAGATGCTTCCAATCATGTTGGCGGTTTGTGTAGCCTTGGGCTGTTCGCTGTATACAGTAGGGCTGGGCTGTGTTCAGGAATGCGGGACGGGACGACGATTAGGCGTGAGAATGCAGTCGCATCACAAGAATGCGATAGATCTCAGAATGAGAAAAAGACGAGATAAAAAAATGTCGCGATGCGATCTCGACGTAAGATTTCTCGACACCTCGAGCGCAAGGCAAGGCGCTAGATGGATCTGCAAACCAACGACTCGATTCGGCGGATTCGATGCGATCACCAAGCCAACGCAACAAACGCGCAGATGCACGAGAGAATTCAAATCCAGGTCACAAAAACAGAGATGCAGAGAATGCACGGCTGAGATGAATAAAAGCGACAGCGATGGCTGCAGGATGAGGTTATGGCGGGCTGAAGCGAGGAGGCTGGGCGAGTGAGCGTCGCTGCGGGGGTGGCTGGGAAACAAATAATCCCCGTAGCACCGCGCAACATCCAGACACAGTGCCTACGGATGTACCTAGTACCTACATGACAAGGCTTCCAGACCATTATTTGCTTTATTAGCCGGGTGCTGTCAGACAAAAGAATAGCCTTCTGGCCCAGATTGTGGGACCACAATGCCATTGGTTTCACGGCCATGGTCCACGATTGTTTTGGCCAGCCCTAACTCTGAACAGTCTACAGTACAAAATCCCGACGCTAAGTTCCCAACGCCTTGCATGGGGCATGAAATAACGTAACTGGATGTCTCGGATCCTATGAGGAGCATCATCACCACCCGCCCTTGCCACCAAACCCAGAAGACTCCTCGATCTTCTTGCCCACACCGCGCTGGGGCTTCGACTGAGCGGCCTCGTGCTTGCGCAATTCCTCCGGCACCCTCGAGATGGGAGATTTGATGAGCATTTGCTTGAGGTCGTACCTGAAAAAGTTAGCATAGTCATATAATAGGGAAAGATGAGAGGGACATACATGACATCGGAATCCTCATTGCCCAAGAACGTGATAGCCACACCACTCTTACCGGCACGACCAGTACGACCGATACGATGGGTGTAGCTCTCAATAGAAGTAGCCATGTTGAAGTTGATAACGAGACTGACGTCCGGCACATCAATACCACGACCAGCCAAATCTGTAGCCACCAGAACGTCTGTTGAGCCGTTGCGGACCGAAGCTAGGGCGGCTTCACGCTGGTCTTGTGTTTTGCTTCCGTGCAGCGTAACGGACGAGAAGCCCCACTGTTTGATTTCGCGCGCGATAGCATCACAGTTTCGCTTGATATTGACGAACACGATGATGGGCGGGCGGAAGTCGCCAGACGACAAGATCTCGCCGAGGCGCTTCTTGCGCTTGTCTTCGCCGGCGATCATCTCCACGCGCTGCTCGACGGTGTCAACGGCTTCACCGACGCCTCCGATGGTGACAATTGCCGGTCGTCGGAGGTACTTCCGTGCAATGCGCTCTACCGCAGTAGGCATGGTGGCTGTGTACATCATTGTCTGGCGGTAGCGGTCCTTTGACCCGAGGTGTCGACTCATGGCAGAGGAGTTCTCTGCTTCCTCTGAGTCGGGCTTCTCGTTGGTGACCGGTAGAGCGTCAAGGATCTTGTTGACAGGCTCCTCGAATCCAAGGTCAATCATTCGATCGGCTTCATCCATAATCACGTAACAACACTGACTGAGGACCAACATGCGACGCTCGATACAATCGACGAGACGACCGGGTGTAGCAATGATGATCTCAGCACCGTTTCGCAGACTGTAAGCCTGCTCCTCGAGCGAGTGACCACCAACAATACTGACAACATTGAATCCAAGCGGCTGCGTAAACTTCTTGGCCTCAATCTCAATCTGCTGGGCCAATTCACGGGTCGGTGCAAGGACAATCGCGTACGGACCATCATTCTTACGCCACTCGAACTCGTCTAACCGCGGCAACTCTGCGATGTAGCATAGAAGCGGGAGCAGGAATGCCGCGGTCTTACCAGAACCAGTCACGGCAACACCAATAAGGTCGCGGTTCTGCATGGCGATGGGAATAGCAGCCCGCTGAATAGGTGTCGGCTCCTTGTACCCAACCCGGTCAATAAGCTCCATAAGCCGCTTCGGCAAGCCGGACTCATCCCATGACCGCATAGGGTTCGGTACGCTTCCACCCTTGGTCGCAATGTTGAAATCCTCCTTGAAGATACGCCAGTCTCGCTCGCGCATGTGCTCCAGCTTCTTCTCGCTCCAGTGCTTGTCCAGCTGATTCCGAGTGCTCTCCTCCCGGCGCCTCCGCTCCATCTCCAGGATCTCTCGTGCCCGAATACTTCCCGCTTCGCGATCTCGGTCCTCCAACGCCCTGGCGTACTTCTTCGCCATCGTATCCGCCACGTCGTCGCCGAAACCCGCCAGACGCCCGCGTCCGAAGAAATTGGCCTCGTGTCGGTTCTGATAAAGCGGGTTATAGTCGCCACTCGTATCCTCCTCCGCGTTCCACTCAAAATTGAACTTCCGGTCCGTCGTCCGCTTGCGCTTCTTCTTCGCTGAGAAATTCGACGTCTGGTCCGCACCCATGTATTTCTGTTTTATGAGCGCCGCTTGCGCCGCGGCCTCGTCCTCTTCATTAAACCGCTTATCTCCTCTCTTATCTGACTTTGTAGGCGCCTCGTTCCTTGACCGCGGACCTGGCGGAGGCGCAGGCGGGCCGTCACCGTTGCGCATAGCGCGAGGTCCCGTAGGGATCGATCGAGGGTCTCTGTCCGGTGTATTGTAGTCTGAAGACGGAGTATCTAGGTCCATACCATCAACCCCATTAGGTGTTCCACTCGGTTTCCGTCGCTGCGCTTCGACCTCCTTCGCGCGCTTCTCCAAAGCTAGCCGTTCTCGTTCAACTTTAGACACGAATTTCGGCTACATGACACAGATGATGTTAGCCACCAGACCACTCTTAGAGTAATTTAGCCAAGTAAAACAATAGCAAGAATGAGATAGATGTACCTTGGCCGCGGCTGCATCAGCCTCTCTCTTCTTTCGGACCAACTCCTCGACACTTAGCGGCGTTGCTGCCGGGCGCTTCGCACCCCACCCCACCTTCTTCTTCTTCACTTGCGGTTCGGGAGGAGGTGGTGGAAGGTCTTCAGGCGGGGGTGGAGGCGCGGATACATCTGGCGGCGGCGGAGGAGCGGCGGAGTCTGCTGGAGGAGGTGGAGGAGGCAGTGTCGACAGTGAATCCATGAAGCCGTTCATATCTATGCCGTACACTTTCTAGAAGTGCAAAGCGTTTGTTCTTAGGGGAATACAAACTTGACCGGGGAAGAAAGACCGCGGCCGGCGCGACATTATACGGGTGGCAAAGTGACCATAAGCGCAATCACGTGTTCATTAGATTTCTACAATCAGCTCAATCAGATTTCAAGGTCACGCGAACCGTCGAAATGATAAGAGGCTGCTACTTAGTTATAAGAATACAAGGGAGACAGTGTCCAAACCCATGATATGATGCCCACCCAATCCAAACACGCGTGGTCTCGTTTCTGAGCGCGGTAAGGTAAGACAGACCTGCACCGTTTTGCTCAAACATGGAAGTCGCTGGAAGGTGGTAAATAGTTCAAAAAAAAAAAAGGTAAGAAAAGCAAAAAGGGGAAGCTTTGGTGTTCTACACGGGGTCCGGACAAACCAAGACTTCAGCATGGATAGGTTTGTTTATCTCGCCAGAGCTGAGATGTCTTGCGATGCGATGGCATATCATGCCTAAGCGTTCTCGAAACCACCGTTAACAGGGGTCTGCTGAGGGTAATAGTTGTACGGGTTGGCATCCGGCACAGGAACAGGAACAACGGGCGGGGCTGGCGTCACTGTCACGGGTGCAGCGGGCGCAGGCGTGGGTTCTGTACCTCCCGTCTTTGCTTTGGAAACGGACGCGGGCCCGTGAACTTCCCTGTCAAGGGTCATGTACTCCTTTGCAGCATCCTTAGTGCCACGTTCGAGAAGGTATACCATGTATACCTGGACAAGCTCCCTCGCGACATCTGATGAGAGAGCGCTCTTGGACCGGATATCCTCAACCACCTGTTTTATCCGCTCGTATTGGGCAGTCTCAGTGGCGGCACTTGTAGGCTGGTCCAGCTCAAAGGTGAGATAGCTGTGCCAGAACGGCTGGCTGCCCAGGTAATATTGCTGGTTCTTCTGGAAGACCTGACGAGCCTCCTCGGTCGAGCCCTTGATCTTCCACAGCAAGCGGGCCCACTCAGCCACAAGCGCGGCCTTGGTGCCTAGTTCGCAAGCGGAAGAATCCAATTGTGACTTGTAGACTTCAATGGCAGCCTCAAGACCGCCGTGACGGCGGCACATGTTGGCCAGAGAGACGATCGTCTCGACGTGGTTGGGAATGTTGATGAGGATAGCTTCGTGAATCTCCTTGGCCACGCTCACTCGCCCAGACATCTCCTCGAAGTAGGCATACTGGAGACGAGTTGCCGGGTTGGCAATAGGAACGTATAGATAGCTGGCTCGTTGGTAGATATTCCGCACATCCTCTTCTTTTCCGGGCTGGGCGGACATCCACCTAGCGTACCGCTGCCAAAACTCGTCGTAATGAGCACATGTCACAAGACACCTCTCATACAAGAACTGAGTTCGAGAGTATGACCCTTCAGCCTCTTCAAAGTCGAGGTACTTCCGCCAGTTTGTCAATTGGCCTTCGTCTAACTCAGTGACGTGGAAGTACGGACGCTTAATTTCCGACTCGTACGTCCAGCGCTTCGTCGTCTCGGTTTGTGTCTTGGAGAAGATCTCGAGGTGGTATCCATCCAAGCGAAGACGCAAATCACGCTCGGTCTCGGCATCTGCCTTTGCGCCAGGAGCGATAAGTCCGGCGGCAGCGTCGAGATCGGCGCGGAATTGTGCTACGACATCGGCAGGTGCCAACTCCGCAACAGGGCGCGATTGCGCAAGCTGCCTGTAGCGCTCGAAGTAGCGGGCATACTGGTGCATCGGAATCTCAATGACGCGGGCCAGAATGGCAAAGATCTTATCGAAGCCCTCGACACGCTCCTCGTACTCGATATACTTGTCCCAGAATGGGTGCGAGAGGAAGTCTAAACCGACACAGTTCGCTCCTCGTTCGAAAAGTCTGCAGGACACGATCGTTAGTTAATTCCAAACGGAAAGGGGCAAAGGAAAGAAGGGGTGGAAGGAAAGGGAAGCGAAATGGCAAGGATAGCAAACATGAGCACAGATCTTTAAGTGTGCGCGAGCCCAAACAATTCAACGACTAGGAGGATCAGTTTGTGGAGAGGCTTCGTTTTCCAGCTCTACGTCGAGCGTAGACTGAGTACCATCGAAAAGGATTCGTGGACCATGGTTCCGGTGCAAGGTAAACGGTGCTTGAGCTCAAATCACAGTTCTTTCTACGGGGAAGGGGAACAGCCTGAAAACGCCATGGGTGAGAAGTAAACTCCAGCCGAGTTTGGGAAGGCGACATCTCACCCAAATTAAGGGATGTGCTGTTATTGCGCTCGCGCCATGCGCATTCCGCCCGTCATGATAATGTCGGTGCTGTATCGGTAGTGGTTATGGGGAAGGAAAGGAAACCAGCTCAAGTCTACTTACTCTCGAATGATGTCTGTGTCGTGGGAAGTCTCGGCCTTGAAGGTGCAGTAGTTGGTCCATAGATCGACGGAGGAGGAGATGCTGGCGATACCTCGCTCGTAGACCTGACTTCACATCAGCAATCCATGCATGTCACCGCAGGTCGAAAATGATTCATACCATATCCGCGGCCTCAGTTCCTGTGATGGAGAACTCCAGGTCGGCATATTTCTTCCAGTATCCGAACAGCAACGGGAACTTTGCGAGGAATCGGTCGTAAACGTTGCGCGCTGTGGTGATCGCTTGCGGGTTTGAGTTTCGGTTGACACCTCCTTCAAGGGCCTCTGCAGCACGGACAAGTCGCTCCCAAGTCTCGAAGTTATCGGGATCTTCGATCTACAAACAGTCCGAGTTAACTTTGTCAGATCTAATCAGCAATCGCACCATACCAGCTCAGCTTCCAGCTTCTTGATCTCTGCGTTCTCCTCCTCCGAACCGCCGTAGTTGTAGTCTGCCATTTCGGCTGGTTGCGACAGACGCTCTGCGATCGCGAATAACGAACAGTGGGGTATATCGAAAGGGTGACTGAATGATAGTCTCGTCAAATTGCGATCGAATGCAGAATGAAAGAGAAGCTGACGTGCCCCGTATCAGTATCTGAACGAATGAAACAAGCAAAGCACCTCGGCGCTCCCAGCCACGACCGAACTGAATCCGCGCCGCCAGTCCGCCCTTTTTTTCTTCCGAACCCCAAAACAGTTTAGCGCGGCCTGGCCTTCAATTTCTCAGCTCCAAAGATATCAAGCAATTTTCCCCGGCTTATCGACAGATAATCTACCACATCCACACCGTTTAACTCCAGCACCAGTTCGTACTGGTCTCCGGACGCTCACAATGGCCGCCCTCCAACCAACATCCACCGGCCTCATCGCCAAACTCCCCCTCCGCCTTCGCAACTTCTTCGCCCGCTACCCTCCCCAGCAGTACTCCGCGGCCGCCATGCCACCGGCCGACCCAAACCTCCCCCCAGCACCAACACCAGAGTCTCTACCAAGTCCCTACACGCCAAACCGCGACGCTAAGGGCCACGAGCCTTCCGACCCCACAATCATTTCTCCGTCGCGCGCCCTCCTGACCTCCGCCAACCCCGAATTTCACAACCCGTTCCTCCCGCGCAAGAACTTCCGCACGGGGAAATGGGTAGGCCCCCGGTTTGGGCTGCGACAACAAGCGGATCTTGTGAAGCTGGCTGCCAAATATAATGTCGAGGCGCTGCTGCCGCCGGGCAAGAAGAGCACGGAGTACAAGGAGATGAGGCGGGCGGAGCGCGGTCTCCAGGTTAAGGGTACGGGTATTGGGCAGAAGGTCAAGGGTCACAAGTGGGAGAGGACGATGGAGGGACGTCTGGAAGACAGGAGGAAGGCGATGATGGATATGCCGGAGATGATCCGGTCATGGAAGCAGGTTAGTTTTCTCGTCTCTTCGTTTCGGTTGGGTTGGGTTCTAGATTGCTTTGGATGGCTTGCTAACGGGTTTGCTTTACAGAGAGGTCATGGTCGTGGTTGGAAGAAGTGGCCCAAGAGGTGAAGTGTTCCTTTCTACTCGCCTTTTGGATGGGGTTCGGGGTTGTATGATGTACTATCTACGGTGTGCTTTTCTGGTCCTTAGCTTGATGAAGAAAGCTTGGGATAGCATGGAACCGGGGTTTGCAATTTTTCTATCTTCATTTGTCTCGCGTGTACTGTACCATTAGATATCTGTTGAATTTACATCGTGTGCAAGACACACCTTTCCAATCAACTCAGTACTACTGACTATGTTACCTAGTTTCTACAATCATAAGTATATTAAACCGAAAGTACGTACAAAGACATGATATGTGCAAAATGCTATATAACCGGGTATCTAAACATTCAAAGCAACCTCTAGCTACATCCCCAACAATCATGATGCATCATCCTCATCATAACTCGGCACGACGACATCCCCAACCATGACCGTTCCCAAGCACCCACCATCACCCTGTTCATCTTGATTCCCAACTCCAAGAGGCGAGATATGCCTCCCGAAGAGAACCTTCCGCTCAACCTTCCTCGTCTTCGCCAGCGTCGCATACGGCTCATCGCCCCGCTGCCCGGTATACTGATCAACGCATACCATCTGGCACCGCTCGCACGAGCCCAGGACATTGAAAGGCAGCTGCTCGTTTCCGGAGCCGATTCTCAGGGACGACCAGGTATCCTCGATATATGGTCGTTCGGCGGTGGGTATGTTTTCTGCGACCACGATATTTGCGCGGAAGACGTCTGCCGCAACTGCTTTCTTGCTGTTGGTGGTGTTGAAAGTGCCGTCTGGGTTTTGGGAAGGAGTCGATTTGATGCTCTCGTTGAGACGGTTCACAGAGGAGCGGGAGATAAGTAGAAGCGGACTTTCATTGGAGAGGAGAATGGGTGTTTGTGTTGGTGATGGCGATGGCGAAGAGGGTGCTTGAGGGAACGAACCCGGCATGCTAGGACCTCGGTTATTGCTCCGACTTCTGACAGTCTGGCGAGGTGCATAACATCTCGTCGAAGACTGCGGCGGAAATCTTGCCAACGTACAAGGCACGCCAAGGAAACTGCTGAACAAACTCGATACAACCGGAGACGTATAAGCCTGGAGAACGACTTTATCCCCGCAGACAGTCGACGGCTTTGAGGCGTTCTGGCAAAGCGAGGTCGTAAGCGCATTCGTGCCCAGCCGGTTAAGCGAGATCTCCAATACTTTCGTTTCTAAAGAATGAGCTTCCCCGCAGACTATTCTCAGAACACCACGCTCCAGGTCAAGAGTCGGCCGGATGAGCGCCATACGCGGATACCGTTTCTGGCTGAGCGTCACACCCGTCCCCTGATGCACTAGACACCACTCGCGGTCCCAGGCTAATCCCTGTCTCCGGACCACCCAGCGTAGCCCATCAGGGACCCGAAACGCCCCGCAACTTTTGATCGGGTAGACTGATAGACTCTCGACGTAGAAGCTTGGCTGTTGTAAAGAGATATTTCCCATCAGTGGCACCAGTACCCCCTCCGGCGGCTTATCAACGTAGAACTCCTCCAGGAACGCAACGAACGCATCGATATCTCGCTGACTGCTCATAGCGCCTAGACTAACCCGGAGTATTCCCGTTGGCCGCTCATCCATGATATCGTGCTCGTCGCCGCAGCGCATCCCCGCCGAGAAATGGCGGCGCATGTCGGCTCCGCTCCATCCTAGACTAGCTGCTGTACCGCCGGGGTTACAGAGTGTCCCTGAGCGGATCTGGATGTTCTTGATGCTTGCTAGGCGTTCGACTTCTGATTTGCCGATCCACATGCCGCGGCTGTTGCGGAGGTTGAAGGAGAGGATTGGGCCTTGGGTTGATGGGTCGTCGTAACTTGCGTTCTGGGATGTATACAGCTGGCATACTCTGGCACCATTGTAGTGTTTGAGCGCAGCCATTCGGCCATGCAACTGTTTTGCAAGAAAGCGCGTATGGCAAGCGACATTAGCCATAGTCCCGTATAATCGACAATGCGTCTCAAATGCCGAATCAAGAGCGATGATGCTGTGGAACGGAAGTGTGCCGTCTTCCAGCACCTCGTGAATAGAAGACTCCTTCTTCGCATGCCAGGACTCACTTCCCGCCAAAACCATATCCACCGTGCCGCCGCCAAAGAACTTCCGGTACTTGAACATACCCGCAGCACCCTTTCGCACAATCAACGCACCGAGGTCGGGAAACCCGAAGATCTTGTAGAAGCTGAGAACCGTGAAGTCCGGGGCTGCCGCGGCATCACTGAGATCAAGCGGTGACGTCGAGACCAGAGACGCCGCATCAAGGAGCGTATATACCTTGTTTTCTTTCTTTGAGCATCTCGCGCGTATCTCCTGACACCAACGCATCGGAAACCGCTGCCCATTCATGTTCGACTGCGCAGGGTACGCGAATAGTCCCAGAGATTTTCTCCCCTCAAACTCCAGCCCAGACATCCAGTCTTCCACCTCGCCGTCGCGCACAAAGCATCTCGACTCAGCTTCTGCAAGCTCTCGCACGCCCACAAGACTCGTATGAGCATCAACATGATACCCGTACCAGAAACCCCCTGGTGCGTCCCGGAGAGCGTCTGCAACCAGTTTGATGCCGGCAGTGGCATTCGCCACGAAGACAAGATCAAACTCGGCGGAGTCCGCATTAAAGAAGCGTAGTGCTCGTAGACGGATATCATCCACGCGCTGTGATGAGAGCTGCGACGAAGCAGACATAGAGTGGGGATTTCCATATAGACTGCTAATAAGGTCACGGCTGAAGGAGTCAATCAGGGACTTGGCGTAGAGCGCCGTGCCTGCATGGTCTAGATATGTTGTGTCTATAGTATTGAGCCCGGTTAGCACGACGTTTTTCTCTGTATACGGGGGCGAATGCTTACTGACCTTCCAGCAAGGGATACTCGCGGTCTCGGATAAGGTCAACATCTTCTGAGTACCCTGAGCAGTAGGCCGCCGAGGCTTTCACACTGCCTGTCACTGTACTCATGATCGGATATATGGGAGAATATTTACACAATGTTGAGGCATCATCAAGGTTCGTTGTACATCATTGAGATCGCAGGTGGCGAGGGATCTGAGATGATGAGGAACAGCTGTCGCTCGACCAATAGTGGGGAGGGTCGATGTCGGGGAAGCATGCGCGTCAACCACGGTAGTCAGGAATGTGCATTTCTCCAGCTCTTCCCAGGTTTAATAGATATGAAGACAGGATGAGGTTGTCGTTTCTTATCGGAGGTTGCCGACAGAGAGAAGGTGGAAGGCGATGGATGAAGAGGACGGACCCGACCGAGACTCCGCGACAAAGACTGTTCAAAACCAAAGATTGTAAGGCATTCCTCTCTAGATAGATGATATGCCGCCGATATTTATGGGCCATCTATCCTTCGATACTATCGGTTTCCTACAATACAATGAAGGGCTAGAAGGCTCCCCACTTTTGCCCTCATCGATAAGCCAATATAAATGTTGTGGCAATAACAACATATACGTTCAAATCTACGCGCGTTTCTTATTGCCACAGCCAGGTCGTAGGAAAGTGGTGATTTCTTTTGTACTAGTCGTTATGCAAATGTGATCCGACATTTTCGTGATATGATACCATGACCCCAACCTAGAGCTTCCCATTACCAGTAAGGTATCCCTTCGTCTTCAACCATGATCCAACATCTGCACGGTCGCGCTGCACCCAGCTGATCTTGGCGCGAATAGCGTCGAGACTCTGTGAAATCGCACGGTCGTAACCCTAAAATAGTCAGTCAAAAGAACTTGGGGAGAAAAACTGCAATCGACTCACCTTGGTATCCTTGCTGGCGAAGAAGTCCTGCACATCCTTGAGCTGCGCTTCCGTGCAGAAGCTGGCTGTGCAGATCTGGACGACAGTACCGAGCATGCCAAGTCCAGGGGGCAGGCGCTGGTAGAGAGTGTCCCAGTTGGTCTTCATCCAAGCCCAGCGGGCGTCAATACCGGGGGCGTGAGTGCGGAGGCCACCGAGGGGCATGTAAATGTCTTGGTTCTTGACCTCGTCACCAAGCGCCAAGCCGAGGGTCCGTTGAATGAGCTCAGGGTTTTCGGCCGCACCAAGGCAGCGGAGAGCGGTAGTCTTCTCATCGGACGTGGGAGCGTTAAGGAAGCGGTCGTACACAACTTCGTATTCCTTCTTACCACCATGCTTCAGAACAATCGAAAAAACGCTACCGCGGATGTTGGGATGGATGGCGCTGACATCACCAGCAGCGAAGCGCTGGAACATGTCTTGGGCAGCCTGGACGACTTTCTTGTCCCCAGCACTACCAGCGGCGCTAAACAAGAGAGCCTTGAACTGTTGAACGATGTGGCCATCGTTCTCAGAGAACTCCCAGCCCAATGTGTGTGCCTTCTCGCTAACCAGAGAGCGCTGGAAAGCCTCGAGGGCATCCTTGGTCTGCACATCTTCAAAGATCCAAGCAGCACGAAGAGCACCAATACGAGTCAGGATCTCGTTCCAAACAACAAACTCGGGCTCGCTGTCGAATCCGGCCAGCAGTGACAACAGACCGGAAGTGTTTTGGTATCCAGAGGCAGCCAGGGCACCAGCGTCGGCGATCATACCTGCGCGGTCCTCGACGGTAAGCAATCCGGCCTTCGCAGCCTCACCGAGCTTGGTCAGACGCTCAGGAGTGTACGATGTGCGGTAGATAGCAGAGTGATCGGCGTTGAGCTTGTAAAAGTCAAGGTCAGGAACCTTGAACTCGCCCTCACGCTCCGACAGAAGAGTGTCCTCGTCGATACCCCGCTTGGTGCGCAAGCCAAGCATGATCGGGAAGATGGTCTTGTCCTCCTCAGGACGGACGTCACCTGTGCGAAGGAAGCGGTTCTGCTTGACCTTGATGGACGAAGCCTGGGCATTTTCCGAGACGGTCACAACAGGATATCCGACATTCTTTGTCCAGATATCCATGACCTCTTCCACGGGCTTGCCACTGGCATTGGCAAGGGCAAACCAAAGGTCGCCAGTCTGTGTGTTACCGTAAGCGTGCTTCTTAATGTAGTTGCGAACACCCTGGAGGAAGACATCTTCACCCAGATACTTGGAGATCATGCGCAGAACAGAGGATCCCTTGGAGTACGAAATAGCATCAAATATCTGGTTAATCTCATCCGCACGCTTCACGGGCACCTCAATGGGGTGACTACTGCGAAGGGAGTCGAGAGAAAGAGCACTCTGCAGGTTGTCAATAACGTACGTCTGCCAAACCTTCCATTCGGGGTAGAAGCTGTTGCAAGAGTACCATGACATCCAGGTAGCGAAACCTTCGTTGAGCCAGAGGCCGTCCCAGAAGTCCATGGTGACCAGGTTTCCGAACCATTGGTGAGCAAGCTCGTGCTGAACAGTTTCAGCGATGCGCTCCTTTCGTGAGGCACTGCTGTTTTTCTCATCGAGAAGCACATCGACGATACGGTAGGTGATGAGACCCCAGTTCTCCATAGCTCCGGCGCTGAAATCGGGTACCGCAACCATGTCCATCTTGGGGAGCGGAAACTCGTTATCGAAAGCCTTCTCGTAAAACGCGAGCGTCTTCGCCGCAAGCTCTAGAGAGAAACGACCGTGCTCGATGTCCTGGTCCGGCGTAGCATATACGCGGATGGGGACACGGAAGTTCTTGGTCTCGATATAGTTCAGGTGACCAACAATGAAAGCCACCAGGTATGTAGACATGACTGGAGATGTGTTGAACTTGACGATCTTCTTTCCACCGTCGATTTCCTGCTCCGAGGCGACGTCCATGTTGCCCAGGCAAGTCATGCTCTTGTCGGCGATGAGGCTGACTGTGAACTTAGCCTTGAGCGCGGGCTCGTCGAAGCAGGGGAAAGCCCGGCGGGCGTCGGTGGGCTCCATCTGCGTCGATGCAATGTACTTCGTCTCGCCTTGCAGCGTCTTGTATGAAGAGCGGTAGAAACCAGCCATGTTGTCATTGAGCGTACCGGTGAAGGTCAGCTTGAGCTGAGCTTCAGAACCGGCGGAGATAGTCTCGGGGAACTTGATGGTGGCCTCTTGTTTGTCCTTGTTGAACAAAATCTCGGGTGAAGAGTTGACTACTGATCCCTTGCTGAGGACGGTAGCTGTGTGGATGTCGATTTCGGTAGAGTTGAGGGAAATGGATGTGGTGTCCTCGGCAACCTGTAGGCTAGATGGAGCTATCAGCTTCATGCTCAATCTTGTAAGAACCCAGTGAATACAGCACAACATACTCGATGACTACAGTTCCATCATATTTGAAGGTCTCAAAGTTCGGTTCAAGCGTCAAGTCATAGTGGACGGGCTTGACGTTGGTGGGCAACACCTCACGGCCGGGGACATTCGTCGTACCGGCCGCCTGATCGCGTCGAGAGCCACACATCCTGCGATATGAACAGTAGCGTTTTGATGTCTGGGAAAGGGGGGAGCGGCGGGAAGAAGGTCGATTAAGGCGAGTTGGAGAAGGAGGGGCAGATGAGAGCAAACGAGAGGTGAGGGTGGGGAGCTGTCGGGGGGGTCGAGAAAGCGGTGGCCGTGCTGAGTTCAGCAGTGGCAGCCGCGACGAAGACAGACGACGCATAAATTGAAGTCCCACTTGAATAAACGGTGAAAGGCAGAAGGTACGAAGGTTATCTCGTAATGAGGGGGTATAAAATCTGATTCTGCACAGGATTAGCTTCAATGGGCTCAGACAATGAACCTTGAAACTGCAGGGGAGCAGAATTCAGGTCAAAGAAAGCTCAAACTCGATCCCCGGATGGCAGAACCGCAAGCCGCGGTCCTTTCATTACGGAAGGCGGTCTAAGCTTTGGTGCCTTGTTCCTGGGGCAAGTATTCTAAGTTGTTCCATTATGCTGAGAAGATAGCAGAATAGCAGTAATCTGAATTATCGTGATGGAAAGAATTTGATATCTAGTAGTCTATAGAGGAACATCGGATGCTCTGAGCCGTTCTGCGGGAATGGAATACCCACGAAATGGTGGGCTAGGGCCAGTGCCAACCAGTTACGAATACTCAGAGCAAATATATACCATTGACAGGAATAGGCCATAAGAAAATTTTGGTCATAGCCTAAAACTTGTAACTATGACTCGATAGGTGAACCATGTATAATCATCCCAGGGCAATATTCTCGCCCACCAAGCCTTCGACCATAATACCGTTGTTGCTGGGCGCGATGGTGACACCGCGGGCTCTTCACCGCGGAGGGGCTGATGACATATCCAGACCAAAGCAGTCAACACAACTCTCCCCAACTTTTTTCGTTTCTCCTCTCTAAACCACTCCTCAATACAGTCAAAATGGGCCAACCTATCAACATCACCTCCAGGGAGCAATTCAACAACCTCCTGAGCTCCTCCACCTTCGTGGTCGCAGACTGTAAGAGCCTATTTGTTGATCCCCGCCTTCCCTCCTCACCCCTCCTTGGCCAGGTTTCATCAGCAGAAGTACAACCACTGAAATGCAGAACCCTGTCTAGTTCACGCCCAGTGGTGCGGACCATGCCACGCAATTGCTCCTGTCTACGAACAGCTCTCCGCGCAGCTCTCGCGTCCGAACCGGATCGCCTTTACGAAGATCGATGTTGACCAGCAGCAGGAGATCGCCAAGGCATATGGCGTTACAGCGTACGTCCCCGTCGAATAAGATACTCATATGGTTTACTGCGTTGTTTGGGGGGTTCCAAAGCTAATCCTGCTAGGATGCCAACATTCATCGTCTTCGAGCGCGGCCGTGTCACAAACACCATCCGCGGCGCGGACCCCACGAAACTGAACCAAGTCATCCGAAAACTGGCCACCGAAGCCGGCAAGAGCGAAGCCTCAGGAGGCGCTGCTGAAGGTTCCTCCTCCGGCGCTACATGGATCGGAGCCGCGACCCCAAAAGGCTACAGCGACATAACGGAGGAATATGACGTGAAGGGTCTGGAACTACTCAACCGGGACAGTGACTTCGGCACGGCTAGGACACTCTTCGAAGCGTCGAAGCCCTCCGCACTTGGAAACGGTAAGGGCAAAGATGGCGGCGCGGACTGGGTTGAGAGCGACACCGACGAGCAGCTGATGCTCTTCATCCCGTTTAAGTCTACGCTCAAGGTGCACTCGCTGCAAATCACATCGCTTCCGCCTTCTGAGGGCGAGGACGACGACGAGGTCCCGATGCGACCCAAGACGATTCACCTGTACACCAACCGCTCGCATGTGCTTGGGTTTGATGAGGCGGATGACATTCCTCCTGTGCAGACGGTGACGCTCGAGGCCGGCGACTGGGATGCGAAGACGGGAACGGCCAAGATTGATCTGCGGTTTGTGAAGTTCCAGACGGTTTTTTCATTGAACATTTTCGTTGTGGATGGTGACGGCGATGGGGAGAAGACGCGCGTGGACAGGATCCGCATCTTTGGCGAGGCCGGCGAGAAGAGAGAGATGGGCAAGCTGGAGAAGATTGGCGATGGGCAGGGCGAATGATGCGCCGGCGACAGTATCATAGCAGCGGGCTGGGAGCGCCGAGTAGGAGCATAATTAGACTACGATGACAAATGACCATGACAAGGAACACGAAAGTCAAGATAGAAAAAAAAAATCTGATATTCATCGCTATCAATGATTGATGCAGTAGAGCGACAAGAGCTACGGAGCCCATGACTCGATCCAGACCCAAATCTACGAAAACTCAGAAGAAACTTCTTATCAACATCAAGACTCGAAGTTCAGAGTGTAATGTCCGATCCCAAACCAAATGGTCTCATCCTCGAAGAAAAAATCAGAAAGACCAATAAAGTAAGAACCGGCGTGCAATTCCTTTCTTCTGTGACGCAACAGACACCTGGTTTACATCACTGATTGTAGATGTCCAGGCAACACGGGTGAATAGTTGCGTCGCCGCACGAAGAAAGGAAAGAAAAAAAAAGTCTAAAGATCGGGCGATGAGCGAAGTATTTATGGCTGGGAATGGACGGAGCGGAAGATTGTGTCTTTCCGGATTTTACGTACATTTTTACCAATTTGCTGGGAGGAAGGTGGGCGTGATTACGTGAGCAGGATAGCGAGGGAGAAAATCTTGACCGGGAAAAATTGATTTCTTTCTTCTTCATAAACATAGGTCTATGATGAGATTATTGGATGTTAAACATATGATAGGAAGAGACTGACTCCCGCAAAGCGAGGAGCTTGATCTTAAAACCATCCACTGAGGCCTTGTTCGTTTTCTGTTTTGCTTTCCTTCGCGTTGCTTCCCTTGATCCCAATTTTTGTCTTTACGCTCGACGCCCGGGATGACTCCAGGTCTATCGTTGAGCTCGAGAATTGCTTAGCCTCCATTGTTTTCTTCACCCCTGTCAAATTTCCTGCCGTATCGATTCGGGCTGCTTGCTCTTACTGCCCTTTGTTGATCCCTAAGGTACTGCCCTAGCTGGGCCTCGAACCTCGCAATCGATATCTGGCTCCCGCGTTAGCTAGGTAGATGATACCCATCAATGATAAATCAATTGATTGAGCTTTGATAAGCAGTAGAACGCGGCGCAATGATAGCCTGAATGATTGGTATTATGGTTAACCGTACCGTAGCATTATTGGTTAATACCATGCTGCTCGCAGACGAGTAGGCATCCTGATGTCCTGACGCCTGACGGTGTACTCCGTACCTTAATCGCAAGAAGACATCTACTGGAATCGCTGACAATATGACAGGAGAGGTTTGCTCGAGGTCTCTCGAGCGTTATTGGACTTCCTAGAGCAAAGACTCCGAACAGTGCATGTGGCAGCGCGCTGCAAGCCCCCAGGAGGTCTCATGCCACGACCTTGTCCGCACCTCCTGAGGCGTCGATGTCAATGTCTCTACCTACCAGCATGTGGTTCTCAATATCAACCGGACAGTACAGGGAGTGTGCGGACAGCTCGTCGAAACCAGCTAGGAGTATAGAAGTCGCTTCAACGAGATCGAACATTCTGACAGCTCTTGAAAATGAAATTTCATTGACAAGCGGTTCAAATGCATAAGGAATGCAGCGCATATCTACGGCGTATAGAAAGGTGCCCGTCTCTTCGAAAATATTCAAGGTGCTTGGGGTTGAGGAAGTCAGAAGTATCAAAACATCATCCAATCATTGATCTAATAAGCATTCTAACAAAAGCCAACTAGGAAGAATAGTCTCGTAAACATCGTTAATTCGTGGACCTGACTTCCACAGTCATATCAAGGAAAAGCACCCTCCATCTCCATCTCCATCTCAATATCCAGCGTCTTCGTCTCCTTATAACCACAATCCCCCAAATCCAATAACCTCGCAGCCGGACAGCTGCCCTCTCGATTCGACCGATTCTCCAACAACCCCAGAATCACTTGCCGGAAGTTCGCGCCTAGATCCTCCCAGAGAAACTCCGGATTCAGAGCGTTGACAAACACACGCATCGTGGACACTGGAACGTTCATGATACGGCAGACATCATCCGCGGAGAGGTTCTTGGCCATGGTCGTGACGAAGCTAGACCGGAGTAGGGGCGCGAACTGCTCGAAGTCGTCTTCCGCCGAGGGTTGTGGATTCGTTTCAGCCAGAGACGTTGGTCCTGACTCGATCAAGGCAGTAGACGGGCCAGGCTCTGCAGGTGTTGTCTTCTTCCCCTTCTCCCCCGTCAGCATCTCATGCACGAATGCCTCGTCAAAAGGCTCGGTCTCGATGCTCTCGTCAGGGCCGAATTCACCCTTCTTCCCAACTTGCCAAGGCACACGCGAGATTTCTGCATCGGAGAAGATCCTGCTGCAGAGGGTGGCGAGGTCCTTGGACTGCGTGGTGGCATCCATGTCAATGTCCTGGCTGAAGTCCGTAGCCAGAAGCTCGTCGTAGGCCTTTTTATTCTGAACCTTCAGCACCTCAGGCTTGATAGCCCATAACGCAGCCAGGGCGGCGTGTTTGTCCATGATTTGGCCGCAGAGACTCTTCGCTTTGCTCCAGTCCTGGCTTCTGACTGCTTCGGAAACCTGTGCCTTGAGTTCTTTAAACCCTGCGGAGCGCGCGGTGTACGTGCTCGCGATCACAAGGTCGTTCATGGGACGGCGCTGGCCGCCCGCGGCAAGATGCTTGAGATACTGGATCGTCCTGGTGTACCCCCTACTCTGTTTCTCCAGTTTGCGCGGAAGGTGTTCTAGCAGACGCGCTGAGAGAGCCGCGATGTCGCCGCCGGCATCAGCCCCGTCTGCCGTAGCGGTAAGCATGCGCACGAGAACCGTAATGATGGTTCGCGAATGATGAAGCTGAATATTCCGCAGCTTGCAGTATCGAACCATCTCCGTCGTCCGACTCGATTTCACCGACGAAACATTTTCGTTCGTCGTCACGACATGTACGATCGCTTTGTCCAGCAGCCTCTCCAGGTTCGCGTAGAACTGTTTGCGCGGCCACCCGGTGTACGGGTACAACGCGACGACGGTTTCGTACCAGACCCAGTCGGCGTTGGACTTGGGGAGGTCATTCTGCAAGTTCAGGCCGAAGAGCTGCCAGACCATGCTGAGGGGGCGGACTCCCGAGCCGGCGATCGTGAGCAGGTTGCCGAAGAGGCCGCGCATCAGTCTTGTGACTGTATCTTCTGCGTCCTTGGATTCCACAGGTATTGTGCTCCTCATGCCCGCCAGCTTCGACATGGCGGACATCAGCAGCGCGCTCATGAGCTGGCCTGTTTCCGGAGCGCCGGGCTGCATGTTGTGGTCTCGGGACGAGACGGCCTGGCTGAGCGTTGAGCGCATCATAATTCGCAGAGCGGCGATGTGTGCGTCGTTGCATTTCTCCATCCAGCGTATGGTAAAGGGGCTCTCGAGGTTGACGAATTCGTCCCAGCAGACCCAGGCTAGCATCGAGCCGGTTCCGGATTCCTGGTTCAAATACGGTAGGGCTAGAGTTGGGTGGGAGGGTCCGGACTGGCTGGCGAGTGGGCCGTCGTGATCGCCTTGCGATTGTTCGATGATGATTCCTGCATCGAAGCCTTCAAGATGGAGGACTCGTGGATCGAGATCACAGCATGAGTTGACGTCGAGAGCATTGCTTTTGAGATCCTCCAGTAGCTGGCAGTAGGGATCTGTCTGGATATTCAGCAGCAGGACGCCCATTTCTCCTGCATACGTTTCTAGGTATCCGGCGAGCTTCTCGAACGTCATGGACTTGACGGCATCGACATTGCTCTGGATCTGGGCCTGGCGAACCAGTCGCTGCAGATCGTGTGTTCGCTTCGAAGTCGTTTGGGAAGAGATCATGTTCGCCAGGCTGGAAATCAGCGGCTCCAGAACCGTCTGCATCTCCTTGGTGATCTTCCTCAGTTGCCCCAGCATATGATTCTTCGTTTTCACTGCTACAGGGTTTGTCCTGTCGTACTCTTTTAAAAAGTTGGTGTACCGAGTTCTCAACGGAGCCGCCTCGTTGTTGATCTTCACCGACAATGCAGATATAAGGGTCTTGGAGAGTGCTTGCAAGTCTTTCTGGTTCAAAAGGACTTGGAGCTGGGGAACTGCGGCTAAAATGTCGCCTTCGAGGTGATGGAGCTGGTCGACCGAGAGGTCTTCAAACAGGTTCTCCAGGTCTTGGACTTGGACTCGCTGGCCTGAAGATGGGAGGAGGATGGAATGTGTTTCGCCGATGGTGACGATTCGCTTAATTCCTGGGACTAGTACGGTTTCTACACCAATCGACTGGATCGTGGACGTCACATCTGCGCCGAACTCTACTTTACCCGTGTTGAGGTGTTCTCGATTTGCAACGCCTCGATAGAAGTAATATCGGTCGCCGACTTGAACTAGGACCAACGACTGCGGTCCTGCGAGTGCTGTTACAGCGTTGATATTCGCGTTATTCAGCAAGGACAGCAGCTCTTTTGTTTTCTTAGGTTGAGACTTTGCGGTCAATTGCACGATGAACAGTGCGTTGATTCTGTAGGCGGTTGCGAGATTGCGGGCATTGTCTGTCATTCGTTCGTCGACGATCACCACGGCACTCTTGAGTTGGCTATAGTAATCTCGGAGGGCGTTTTCATCGGCGAAAGGGACATTGGAAGGGACGGCCCCGGTTGCCAGCAGAATTGGACCTTGAAGCTGCGCACCAAATATGCAGGGCAGGACAACCGCGGCTGGAGCTGGTTCTGTGGTAGGCTCCTCGTTTGAGAGTTGGAATTCAATACCCGTCCCGAAACGGATGATCTGCGAGTTATTCGAATTGAGAAATGACGGGAGATCGGTTGACTGCGTCGCGATTATAGCATGTTCCTTTTTGATTTTGTACAAACTCGCTGGGCTCGCGCTTGTTTCGTGAATCGAATCGGTTGTATCAACCCCCTGTAACCCGCCGGTTGGAGCCCGGCCCGGAGGCCCAGAGATCGTAAAATCAGCGCGCTCGATTGCTTCCGGAAATGCAGCGCTCCTCAGGCTCTTACCGGAGCACATTTTCTCTACGTCCGTGGTTGCCGTCGGTAGGATGGAGCAGATCAAAGAATCACCGTCTTTCTTGATCACCATCGGGCAACAGATGGTCGCTTCTCCAATTGTCGCGGCGTCCAAGGGTACCGGAATGATATAGAGCGCTTTATCGACATGGTCGGCAACTAGCAAAGCCGGATTTGTTCCAAGGAACCTCGTAATCCGGGTGTCCTGGTAGCCGGATATGAAGACGCAGATTTTCTCCTCTGTGAGTGTTTCCTGGTCGAGCTTGATGTGGGCTAGAAAGTCCCGGTTATGGTTGATATCGCCGCTATGCTTGATCCCTGGAAAGGTTTTTGTCGCGTTGAAGCAACAAGTGTTGCACGAGGCGTCCGCAAGGCAGAAATCATAGTAGGTGGGCGTTCGTTCGGACACGGCGAAGATTGTGATTTGGCCGGAGACGATCGGTATCTTGAATGTAGGGGCCGGTGCTTGCATGATCTGAAAGTCGTCAAAAATCTCTGCTAAAGTCAGCGTGCTCTTTGGTAGAGGGGAGTCAAACGTACCGAGATGCGACTGGAAGCCAGCCATTCGCTTCAAAAGGGTCTCGCCCAGCTCGCCTAGGTCGACGGCATTGAAAAAGTAGTCTTCTGGGTATGGAGAGATGTCAATTTCGATGACACCGGCTGCTGTCCGACAGAGAAGAAGTCGCTCGGGGCTGAAGGGGTGTGCAGAGCCCACAGGAAGATCTTGGAGGATCTGTCGGATCTGCGACTTGGATGTCGCCAGCGGACTGAAGAAAGTCTTCCTAACCTGCTCCATGATGATGGCTAGAGGAAGAATGAATGTAGGAATGATAGATGGAGAAGAAGAAGATGATGGGGGGATGGAAGGAGAAGATGATTTATTCTGTTTGTTGCTGGCCGTGACTCACGCGGCTGAAGGAACTCTATGACTGCAACCCTAGAAGCAAACGTTATGACTAGGCACCATAGCTGCTAACCTGATTGGGTGTCCGACACAATTACCTACAATATTTCATTTACCATTGGACCAACTTGTATAGACCGTCTTATAAAGGTGGAGCAGAACATCGTTCATACGCAATGACCGCCGCCGCGGCGGACAGACCGAATAGCCCTTGGAACAGAGAATCTTCGCCTAAATGTGAGAACGTGCGCTACTGCTGTCAGTATAGCTCATACAAATGGTCCTAGTGCAGCAGAAATTACTCTCTCTTGATCCCGTGGTGGTTACGGGTGGAAATGCGGCTGTTTACGGAGTAGTTGTCATATTTTAGGAGGAAACAATTGGTTCAGTGAAGCCCAGGGATGTTTCAAAAATGATGTGCCGAGCTACTGAAGATGTGAATTGGACATGATGAGTTTTGCATGATCGTTGCCTGGTGAACCTGTCACAGCCTTTGACGACATCACATTTGTGTTAGTTGAAGCCATCTCTAGACTTTTCTCCCTCTTTCTCTTCGCATCGACCCACGGACCCTTCCATCCCCGTCCCATTTTTTGTCTTTCCAACAAGTTTCGGCTTTTCATTCTTGAACGAGGAGAGTTCTTTCTGGCATATTCCTTGATATCTTCTCAAGCGAGCCAACATGAATACCTCCGGGTTTTCCTGCGCCAGCAGCGAAAACACCGGCTGCGAAGAGAATGCCAAATACATCTGCAGCAACTGTCATCTCGTTGCCGTGAGTTTCCTTTGCTCCTAATCGTGCTGTGCTTGACTTCTTTCCTCTAATAATGCGGCCATGTCGTACTGCGGTCGTGACTGCCAAAAGGCCCATTGGCGTCAACACAAGGAAGACTGCAAGTCTCCTTTGAACACGTCCGAGTGGCAGCCCCAGAATCTGATTAACGAGGCACCCAAGCCAGCCAAACCTGCCGTTATTAACTTGCTGGCCCCCAAAAATCCCGAAAGCCAAACCAATGCCGAGAAGTTTCTTTGGGGCAACACTCCGGCCATCGATGTCCTCAAACTGGAATCATACGAGGGCGTCAGCCATAGCGAGCCTCTGCGTCTTCTCTTCGCCGGTACAAGTACTCCAAACTCTGTTACAGTTTTTAGTACTAAACAGACATTTACTTCTATGCTGCAGCTTCCGGGGACCTTCGCAACGTGGTCAAGACAATCGGCGAGCTTCCGGAGACCTTTCGCGGCTCATTGGAATTCACACTCAATGACCGAGACATTGATGTGGTAGCTCGCAATTTCATCCTACTCTATATTGCTCAGGCTGGAAGTATCTTAGAAACCGACATTGAATCCATTACCCACCTTTGGTATTCAGCTCTAGTACGTGAAGACGAGATGGCCACCGTTCAGGATCTCGTTTGCCCATTAATTCAAGACGCCTGCGATAAGATCAGGGACGATCCATATTACGGCGAACCCAGATCCACTTTTGCGAGGACCTGGGTCTTTTATGAGCGCTCCCTCAAGCCTTTGCTCTCCAAGTCTTCGTGGAACAGCCTTTTGCCGCGCCTTAAAGTACCCCGCAGGCTTGACAGCACAACGCGCACATCAGATGCGCACAGCAACCCTGCTGGAACCGCAAGCCGTTGATTACCATGAGCGCTTCATGTGCCTCCAGCCCCTCCCTTCCGGGTCGCAACGGAGAAGTTTTATGACGACGGGTTGCTTCTCCCATTCGGAGCTTCACGTCGAGACTTTCAATCCCCCAACCCGTGAGTTTACCTGAATCATTGATCATTGATGATTGGAATCAAGACGATGACATATCTGCAGAACTCTATTCCGGCGAGATCACAGGTGGCAACCTCGCTATAATGCAGACCCCTTGAACGGATGGTCTGCAGACGATGTTTGTACCACATCGAGTGGACCAGCCACGGCTGACCTTTACGAAAAGCTATACTACCATCTTCGCGCTGAGCTCGGAAAGTTCTTGACTCGTCTTCGCACACTGGATGTTTCGTTCATCTCGCTACAAGTTGATGCTTGTAGTCTCCGCAACCATCTCAAAGAGGGTTCTTACGATAGAGTAGATGTAAGGACGGGCATGATTTCCACAATCTAACCCCAACTGGCAATTGCAGACGCGAAGCATTACCGCTAATACTTGGCGAGAAACCCAGGTCTGAAAGATTGGAGACCTGGGTTATCTAGGATTACCAAAGACAATCTTCTATACGATCCCGTTGCTCCATTCCCCCCGAGACAACCCCCATGCGACCCTGATCACCAAATTCATGAACGCCGTCGACGAAGTCGTGCGTGACCCGAGCAGAAACATCGACCTGGCCTCCTAGGAGCGTGCAGCAGCCGAGCACATCCAACAGTTCCTCCCTATGGAAAAGCATGTAATGGGATCTATGGTGGGGACAATGCAGAAATACGAGCTTGGCTTGGGTATGTTGACGCACTACGATAAAGCCTTCAACTGGTATGTTTTCGAGTTATCTAGTTTTCATGCCCACGGACCGCACTCGCACTCGCACTATCATAGGATCGCTACGTACTAATCTCGTCCTTCTTAGCTACGCCGATTACTGCCAGTTCCAGAGTACACAGATTCATATGAATGTAGTCCGGAAAGAACCGCACACCGTTGTCGACAAATGGCCGACTAGACCGAAGTTGCAGCCCGGCGAGCCAGGAGCGCAGGAGGTATTCGATCGGCACCTCCTCAGATCGGTGTCGGGCAAGCTCCGGTATGTTGAGTGGAAGCGTCGAGCAGAGTGCACTCGTGAGATGGCTCTCCAAAGTCCCGCAAAGGTACCAGCTTGGCTAGGGTTACCAGTGACATGTGAGGCGATATTTCGGGATGATATTCATGGCCGAAAAGGATATTTTGCACCAGCTACCTATCACCGAAGGAAGTTCCGCAGTCGGAAAAGACAGGGCTTTGGACAACTATCGCTGCATTCATGAGGAACCTGTGGTCGTGATCGCGTTCTGGGTAAACTTTCTACGGCGGAGAGATTTAGCTCTCCAGTTGATCGTGATTTATTGCTGCTCTACATTCAGGTTTTTTGCTAAATGATGATGTACCTAGGATAATAGACATCGAAATAATGTGCCTTGGTAAAGTAGACAAATTATTCACTCATCCTGTTCTGCTACTAGTGTCGTTCAAATATACCTCATTTCCAACCACACCTCTTCCCGACCACGCTTTCATAGACGCATCCACCCGGATCATACGCCACGAGTCCAAATTCGAGATTATCGGTGCCACGTTAATGACGCGAGAAAATATACCGGCCCCCACTCAGAATACGGACAGGAGTCCCACTTTGTGGAAAGACTCAATAAGGTTGATGGGTGGGTTCACACCACCGGCAGTGGCCGGTACCCGAATCTCGCGGAAGAGGACATGCAACACTCTCGCTCAATAAGGGAGACTAAGCAGGCCACCTGCTATCGTCTTGGCCTCAGTCATATTTACTTCATCATATGCAGTAATGGGATTTAAGTACTGCTGCGAAGCTCATAGTTTCAGCTTCGACAAGATTACATTCCCTGGCTGGTATCGTCCTGATCCTCATTGATTTAGTACGGGTACTATCAAGATGCATTTCGTGCCCTTCCTCACTACGTGCCTTCCCTTGCTCTGGCAATGCCAAGCTTGAACGTCTTTCGTCTACACCGACGGAGATTGAGATCATTGATGACTCCGCATGTCTCCGGTCTTGCTTTGAGGGGAGGCCTGCTTGTCCTGGAAATATGGTAGGCCATGCTGACACTGAGATCCATCCCAACCATCTACATCTCGTCCAATTCCTCTCGTGATCATCCTGTAATACGACATGAGCTTGAGCTGAGTACTAATACACTTTCCGCATTTAACAGATCGCAAAAATGCGTCCGGTACGACCCAAGATCCAACCCGAGCCCCGCGAATCACTGATCTGGTAAACGCGGGACAGAATAGCTGCTGGACCTGCTGCCTCCGGCACAAAGACGAGGCTGTCCAGTCTCCGCTGGTCATTGAGGCCCAGGCCAACCTTAATGATCATGGCAGGGGCAGCAGCCCCCTCACAGAGGCAAAGAGTACGTACCTAGTACCCTCACCTGGGACCCCCAGGTCTCCGGAGCTTCGCAATATTTTGAAGAGTGATAGTACTAATACTAAGGGCACTTGCCTACGCACACAGACTGGGTCGCGTACGTGCACGGATGCTGTACTGGCGACAATTGCGACCCCCTGCTGCCCAGGCCATTACTGCTACACTGGATATCGCGGGGACAGGGGGTATTGTGCTAAGTAGCCTGGAAACTAAAGGGCTCGGCGGCATGTCCTGACCTTACGGCAGTGACTGGTGCCCTGGAGGGATACGGGTTGCCGACTCAGTCTGTTGCTTGGGCTGGAAGTGATTTAGTACCAGCATACACCTACCATACCGTACAGTAGTACTGGTAGTGTTGGTTGTTATGTCATACCAGTGGAATGGGCTTAGCCTAGTTCAGTTTACTTAGAAAAGGGAATATTTATTCCTATGCTAACAGATAATTTGATGAGATTATTGATGCTAGAGCTTGCTTATATCTTTAGTGGATGCCGTGTAAGGCGGCTGAGTTGAGACGGCCCCGGTCTAAAACCCCAGGGTATATAAGCCTACCCTGTCTATAGCCTACCTCATTACTCACCGCTATTAGTTTCCTATATCAACTATAGTACAGTGTAACCAAGCACATACGACCACAGGGTGTGGAGAACAGGGCTTCCCGTCCGCTCAGCCGTACTTAAGCCACACGCCGGCTGGTTAGTAGTATGGTGGGTGACCACATGCGAATCCCAGCTGTTGTATGTTTTTTGCTCTTAAGTTTTTGCTTGTTGGGGGTGATTCTACTGTGTACAGGTTGTTTTCATTGACAGGGACTGGGTTTGTGGTGGTTTTGTTGATCGGAGGGGGGTAGACGCGAAGACGGGGAACGGAGTAGAGAAGTTAGGGCTATCATCCACGCATACCGGATTATGGCTAGCTATGTTTGCGTACAACCCCAACTTTGGGATATCGAGGTAGAAGGAGCACTTGAATACATAGTCTAGCTCTCAGCAGAGAGTTCATGCCTCTGCCCGGGGTAGGCAGCATCCAACGCAGACTGGAAAGCCGGCGCCAATCCTGATCCAACCATCCTAGAGCCCCCGCCCAACCAGCAAGCTATGGTACCATTTCCAGTCCAACAGCCACCCGTTCCTGAGATCACTGCCCGCATTGCACCCTCAGCAGTGCCAACGCCGTACCCTGCAGCACACCTAAGAATCATCCCCGTCCTCAATGCTGCTACGCCTCGGAACTGTACACCGCAGCGTAGGCAGACAAAGTCGCACGTCCCGCAGCCGCTGACAATATCCCCGCAGAAATAGACAAGCTGGTCCTCGAAGGTATAGAAGCATCTGGCTTTGGGGCCCATGGCTGGCTGTACAGATGGTACCGGTGTTAGTTAGTTTGGACGGTTTGATTGGTGGACTAGAACAGGGGTTGAGTGGGTTAGGGCTGGGTTGAGTTGCGCGTACCGGGACAAGCGTGATTGGGGTTGGGCTAGGGAGGTCGGGGATTTGGCCCCCTCCTTGGCGTCTTGTGAATTCATGGAGGAGGCTGATGTTAAGTTTAAGGTCAAGGTCTAGATCGAGGTCTTGGTTGAGATTGAAACTGGTGATGGTTGGGGTGGTGGGGAGGGCCAGGGCTAGGGCTAGTGGTAGGTTTGATGCGAGGAGGAAAAGGGTGGTAGACTTCATCGTTGGTATGATGGAGGTAAGGTAGCCCGATAAGTGAATAATGGGAATGACGTTGGCAAGACAGTTTGACTTTATAAAGAGGGCCTAAGTGGAATCATATGGTATCTCCACAGCCATGTGAATGTGATGAGCTTGTGAAGCTACCGGTGTATTTGACCATGTTCTAAAAGTAGATATATCCAAATAGGTAGAGAGAAGAAGTAACCCGTTTATTGGGATGTTTCTTTGATGCAGCAAGAACTATGGTAGACAGGGCAACCCACACACCTGACCCAATTGGCTGGTTCACCATACTAGTTGCATACGGGGAGGTATCATATCACAGGAAGAGACGGTATGATAGTCTGTACTCTACCTTTCTATATGGATGGACTTCATCATGTAGAAATCTGTGGTGGGGTTGGGAGAATGTGCGCTCAGCTTGGTGGAATATGCTGAGGTAGGGTAGGGTAACCGGTGTGAATCCAGAATCGAAGTGATGGCGCGGGGAAAGACAGCCCAGGTAAGCTCAGGACTGGGCAGGCTATGGTCGATAGTCAAATACCATATTGTTCAAGGATACAGTGGGTATAGGGGTGCTGCACGGCGATATAAGCTGGAGGACCAGGTTACGCAGAACCGGTTTATTTTTGAAATAGATGGAGATGCCTGAACCCCTAACCTTCCAAAACAGTATCTAACCATTCATATACATCACACCATATCACTGGAGCTCGGATCCGAACCGTCCAAGGCATCGAGGCCCTCATCATATGTCTCCGACCCTTCAGGTTCCGTGCAGAACATCCCATCGCAGGCTCCGCACGCCAGGACGGTGTTGCAGTTGCTTGCGGTGTAGTAGCAGATGAGTTCGGGGCACTATTGAGCAGCATAAATTAGCTTGATGTTGTAGTGAATTATATTGGCGGGGTTGGAAGGAGTACGCCGTACCGTCGACTGACGCTTCTCAAAGGCATTGATGAGAGTCGTCTTGCTCGCGCCAGGGACAGGGGGTAGAGCCAGGGTTAGGGTTGGTGCGAGAAGGGTCAGGGGGATTAATATAAGTTCCATCATGCTGGCGTTGAGGTTACCCACTGGGGTTATGGTGCATGTGAGGATAGCCAGAGCCAAGATGGATGGAATGGATGACCTTGTTTGGAGGGAATTGGCCAGTTAAATATGGTACCTAGGTACTTACGATGAAAGGGGGAGGGTAGGTGCCACAGGGCCTAGAAAAGGGTTACGCAGGTACCGGTCCATTATGAGATAACCTCGCGCAGCGTAATGACTTGCGTACTTCTAGGACCAACGCCTCTACCTAAGGGTGTGCAGTGGCAAGCCAGATAAGTGGAGCTAGATCTTGAGTTGTATGTACGCTCTGTGTGGCTATAGTTGCCCCCCGAGACATCCGATGATATACCATATACTATTACACCACTCTGTTTAGCAAGTGGGTACCTGGTAAGTAAGTACCTGAATGGCTGTGACTGCACCGGCGCGTCTATCCCTTAGAATCTCACGGCCTAGCCAAAACCGCGTCCCTCCAATCCACTGGCACGCGGTGCCGTACATAAAGCCGACGTCCTTTTACAAGCTCCGCAACCATATCTCTCGCATTGAACCGGGGGGAAGGGAGCCGCGCAGAACTGGAAGGCACACTAACCGAATTGTGTCAATCAAGTCTCAGGGTCGCGCTTCAAGGTAGGGGTGACAAGGTCTGGGTGGATCGAGCGCGACGTACCGAGTCCTGGCGTTGATGGAGGCTGTGATCGGAGTTACTAGTTGAAGACGAGCTGTACGTCCGATGGACGGGGGATAATGAGCCTGAAGGAGAGGGATCCTGGACAGTCTCAGTAGCTCCCGGGGAAGTGATGCACCGTCCGGTTATCTGGTTGTCGCCATGACATAGCGCGGGTAACTGATGGGTTGAGTCTGTTAGTTTGTCCCATCACAGCTTGAGGATGGAAAAGCCAACAGAAAAGGGCAAGGTGAGATAGTTCGTGCTTACACCGTTTTGCCTTTTACTGGAATCTATCGAAACTGACCTGACTGATGCCGGGGCTGACGAGGCTAGAGCGGCTATAATCAGCAACAAAAGCAGGCGGCGAAGGATAAGCTCCATCGCGGTGAAACTAGGAGACGTAGAAATACGAGGGGCCGTAAGAGGGAAAACAGCAGGAAGAGAATACCCCTCACGTATCTATGTACAAGAACCCTTTAAAAATAAAACGCCGGAGGAGCTATCGTTGTAGACCGGAAGATTTTTGCAGAAGACGCTGCGGAGAATTAGGGCTATCCACACGACTTGCCCTGCTTAAGGACTATGGACCAGGACCAAACCGCCCAGTTTAGGCAATCGACCGGAAATATCTACCATGTATTAACTATATGTGCAGCCGAGCCGCTGACATCCTGGAAGGGCTACCGTAATTGTATAGGTGGAATATACCTTAAGCAGCTTGCTAAGTCAGCCTGCTGTGGCTCGCTGGCAGTCGGCTATGGTAGTGATTGGGGCACAGGTTAGTCCTTGGCTATCTCGTACTTGGAGTATACGGGATCATATCTATTGGCTTCAGGTGCTATGCTGGCCAGACCTAAATAGGCATTTATGAGCATTAGCCTTCCCTTGGTGAGTACTGGATATTACCCTACAGTATGAAATTCAGCAAGAAACCCCGAGTTTGATCATATCCCCAGCCATCTATAGGCCCACTGATCTTACCTTCCATTCCAAAATGTCTCTTACCCCTACATTGAGTATCTACAATATTCCATCGGAGGTCAGAGAACTCTGCAGGATCGGGTTAACAGATACTATGAGGATCTCGATGAGAGACGGTTAATAACGGTTGTTGACGGATATTGACACGCAAAAAGGCCAATTGAATTTGAAGAACATCTTGCAAGTTTAATTTAACCTAGAGCATAAAGCAAAAAAACCTTCCTACATGTGGGCGTCATGATTGGATGTTGGATGCCGAACAAGGCTGAGATCCAGTTCGGAGCTTTTGCCCGTTTGCCCGGACAATGAATGCTGGCTAATCGCAATCATACACGCCACTGACAAGGGACAGAACAGCCTTTGGTGCTTCATCGAGATGTCCGCAGAGGCGTGCTTACTGGTCCAGCGAGCAAAGGCTGCTTCACCCTGATCCGTCAAACGCTCAGCCCGCCCACTACAAACCTCAAAGATGAAGCCCGCGGCTTAGGGTACGTCATGGCCATCAATTGTTAGCTTCGCCTATATAATGCTCACTGATTCCCGCCCAGACACTTTCTCTTGGACATCTCTCATCAACGCATTGGGCTCGTGGCCGTCAGCATTGGACCTGTCGACGGCCGTACGCCTGGTTCTGCTCTTCATTGCTTGCTTCCAGGCAGGGCGAGGCCCACCATGGCTTTCGTCGCCGCCATCCCCCTCGCCCAATTTGCCGCCGCTGCTATAGGAACGGTATTATTCGACACGGCTTTCGTGGTCACGTCGGGGTTTGTGATAGCTAGTGGCATCCAAGGACTATGCAAGCCCATGAGCGCCACTGCGGCTGCCCAGGCAGCGGCAAAGGCAGCTGCAGCTGCAGAAGCCGCCGCTGAAGCGACAACTGCTTCTGCTTCTGCATCTGTCTACACGGCTGTCACCGCTGCTGGCACCGCGGCAGCCCCAATAACGACCACAGCCACGGCCACCGGAACAGCCACGGCAACGGCAACGGCATCGACAACGATAACTAGTACTGCAAGCTGGCTGTGGGCGCTTGCCACGTCCCCGGCTGGTATTACTGCTGGATGTGTCCTCGTCGCTGGCGGTCTCGCCTGGTATTACTGGGTAAGTCTGTTCTTCTCAAACGGCTACCTCCGACGAGGAGGGACTGTAGTATAGTTGGCCTGTGCTAATACACAAATACTTAACTTCCAGCGCCGTCCGTTCAAGTCCAAATCCAAATCAAAGTCGAACAAGAAACCCCCACCCCCCAGCACCCCTACCCCCTCCGACCCCAACGGCAGCGAACCACCCCCGGGCTTCAACAAACCCATCCTCATCCCGATCAACGAGTTCCGGAAGCTCCTCGAGTCCCGCGGTAAGAAGATCTACGAGGCTCTGACGACGAAGAGTTCCCCCGGCAAGACTCGCACTATCTGGTCAGATGACAACTACCGCATTGACCTGGGCCATGTTGTGCACGGCGAGCCGCGCTTGAAGACCTGGCATTTGCAGGTGCAGAGGCAGGCCAAGTCGGCCATGGCCTGGTCGCTGAGGAGCAAAATTGGGACGCACGAGAAGCTGTTTTGAGATGTGATTAATATGGAGAGGATGCCTAGCTTTGCGGCTTGGATGGGGCGGTTGTTGGCGTTTCTTGACCTCTTGGAGTAGGTTTGAATGCAGGTGGATGAGTTAATGTTGAGGAAATCGATCTGCTGGATTGTACGTCAAGAATGTTGTCATGAAGACTTGATACCATAATTTGATCGTATCAGCCTTTCGATGGACTCGTTACCAAGTAAGGTATGGATACCATAGTTAGGTAGTTGATTCTAGGTGTGCTCAAACTCTCGAGTTCACGTCCTAGATTGGGGTATTGGAAGACGTTCCTTCCGCAATTGATTTACTTCTGGCCATTGAGTGAAGGGGAGCATCTCGTGCATGGCACTGATGGAGCTTTTAGTCAGTTTCAATATGTTTCCAATGTGACGCGATCTTGCCAAGCCTACCCTACTGGTAGATCTTATCAGCTCTGGCCGTGAAACTGAGGACCTATTGAGTTGAACTGAATGTAACTGATAGAAATTCAAAAGGCAGAATCTTAGGAGACAATGTTAGTTATATTCAGAGCTTACCCTAAGTACCGGAGAATCGCCAAGTGTAACCTTAGCAGATCACTTAGCCCTACCCTTGTATAACAGCAATGTCCGGACCAGCCAGGAAGGGGGGCTTTTAGACCCAGGCTTTATATTCTTATGAAGCTGTACTACCTACCCGCCTGAGTATAGTGCTGCTTAGGTACGCAAGAACGTTGAGGTAGTTGGGCTCATCCTTAAGTTCTCCCTGCAGTTGCAGCTGCGGACGCGGGAGATTAGGGTTAAGACCGAAAAAAATCAAAATTGGGGAAGATAAGAAAGAATCAGATTTTATTCGTAAATCACAAAACTTCAATAAAACTACTAGGTATCGGTATTCAGAAAACAACTGCAGAAGCAACATATGGTAGGTATTGTGCGACAGGCATCTATTGCCTATGCCGTAATGAGGCAAACTTGATATTCAGGCCTTATCAGAGTCAAGAGCATCATTGATAGAAGACGAATCAACGGAACCAGAAGAGTTGGTAGAGCCAGCTAGATCACCCAAATAGTCGGAATTGTCCGAGTCCTCGATGTTGCCCGCATCAGTCAAGGAGGTGGAACCAGCAGTACTGGTAGAAGCAGTTGAAGCAGAACCAGTGGAGCCAGTAGACCCAAGGGCATCCGTGAAAGCAGACACATCGGAGCCAGAAGAGCCAGTAGAAACAGCAGAGGTAAGACCAGGAACCAAACTGGAAAGACTGGTTACATCAATAGGAATCGAAGAGGAGATTGAGCCAACTAGGCCAGTCAGGTCAAGAGAGTTCGTAGAGCCAATGAGACTAGTCAACTTGGTCATGTCGAGAGGGAGAATGGATGGGAGCAAGCTAGCCAAGGCAGAGATGTCGAGAGAGCCGGTGGAGGAAGAGTCAGCCTCAGTGCTAGTCGAACCAGTCGTGTCGATAGGAGCAGCAGACTCGGTGTTGACTGATGCAGTTTTGTCAGAAGCGTGGGCATCTTCGTGATGCTTGGGATGCTGAAGTGTAAATTTATTAATCAACGAAACTATGTAACTGACGGAGGACTGGAAAAGCTATTTTCAACATATGTGGCTTAATGGAAAGGCGGACTCACGTCACCGCGTTGTTCAAGAGCAAGAACATGGTCAGCTGCAGTCCTCGGCACAGCTAGGGCTGAGACAGATGTAAGGATGGGCGCGAGGAAAAGTGGAAGTTGGAAGAGAGTAGACTTCATTTCGGATGCCTTGTTTATACAAGCACTAGGTAGGACAGGTAGTCTGTTCGTAAGCCTCAGTACGGCCTTCGAAGAATACTGGACAAAAAATCGTACCTAGCGTAGTCGAAAAGATTCATGTCCAGGAGGGAGTAAGCTGCATACTTAAGAACTGGACGAGACCTAGGCAGCACTATATCTCTCATGGAACGTAACTGTAGGGCATACTATGATACATCAAAAGATCGCACAGCCACGTCACTTAACCCTGGGTGCAGGGATGATTGGGGCTGATGGTCAAGGTCCGGGATGTTTTCATTTACTGGATGCGCAGAGGAATTCATGCATGCATGGACAATCCTGGAGGATGGGCTGACTTCGGGGTTGCCTTTAGGTTGTAGCCATTGTAGCTGTTTAAACTAGTCAGGGCTATAAATTAAATTGGTCTTGAGCGGTGGTGGCGAAGGGTCAGGAAGTCTGTAATGTAAGTCTGGGTAGTATTTATCCATATATACAAGTCAATACTCCGTATATATGCCTAGATTAGGCATGAGTGCATAGCTAAGCGAAGATCGACGATGTCATGAGCGCAGAATACCGGAAATCCTGTCTGGCGATGCATTGGCTGACCAACCACAGCGTTCATTAGGTAGCCAGGTAAGTGGCCGTTACGCAGAGAGGCTGGAGCAAGATCGAGGCCAAAGTGGCGAGACTCTGATCAATGGCACTGATTTACACGTATCTTGTGTGAGGTTGCAGATCCTGCTCGATCCTTCGATTCCGAGCATCTTCTGCACAGATTCCTTCGCTTCAGCCTCAGCCCTGATCCCAATTTCCGCACCAATAGGCGCACAAACTGCTGAACTGCATATGCATTAATACGTGTCAAAAGGACATGACATCAAAAGAAGAGTAGACGACGACTTACTGGACCGGTAGGACCGGAACATGACAGGACATTTGAAATACTTCAAGCTGGGGCTTGGAAGTGACCATGTCACAGGATATACGGACTCGGTGGTCATAGACGATTTCTGCACGAAGTCGACCCCTTTCTCTCGGTGATTTTCTGTTATTGACAGTAGCTGGCTGTAATAAACATCCATGTTACCACTTACCTAGGTCAAGATAGGAAATGTATGCGCGGCGGACAGCATCAAGACGTCCTTTTATTTTACTAAGGTACCTGAGGTGAGTTCAGAACACTGCCGGATAGCTCAAAGTTAGGGCTATTTACCCGAGAGCACCTACCTACCTACCTACCTAAATCCGTGTCTTGGGCAGAATTGAAGATCGTTTACAGTAGAAAGCAATGTCCAAAAACCACCAATATCTATTGATAAAAACAGAGCTACTATGGTACCTAGGTACCTATTCACCACAGTATCTTCGAACGTATCCCCTTTCAACTTCCCCATCAACTAGCTCCCCATACCCGTCTCCATCTCCCCGTCCGTCTCCAAACTCATCCTCCCAATCAACTCATCCAACTCACACCTCGATTCAAGCGTCATAGACCCCAACATCCTCTCCAACCCCTCCAGCTCCGTACTCACCGGCTCACAGTACCGCATATACCACGCCGCCATGCCGGGCTTCACAAAATCCCCCTCCTGCAATTTCTCCAGGAACGTGCGCGCCCACGGCTGCGTCGCGTTCGCACAGCTGCCCAGCGTGCTCTCCGCGATGCGCAGGATGTCGACGCGGTTGAACCGCGGCACGATGCCGACTTTGTGCGGCGTCGCGAGCTTCGTTGAGAAGGGGGGGTGGTCGAAGGGGCGGTTGTGTTGGAGAAGGACGCCGCGGTAGGTTATTAAGCCGGTTGATGCTGAGTTTGATGTTGGTGCAGGTGCACATGGGGATGGAGGCTGTTTCAGCTCGGCCAGGATGTGGCAGAAACTGCAGTCTGCTACGTGCATGGGGGTGTGCGACGGCGCGAGGACAACTACCCACCGTGGGACGGGCTTTCCGCGGCGGTCGTGGCAGGTGGCGAGGTGGATGTCGAGGGTTTCGGTGCTGACGGGGCTGTAGTCGGCGGCGCGATAGGGGACGGTGATTTTGCTTGAGTTTGGACTTGAGCTTGAGGTTGAGCTTTCGCGGGGGTTGGGACTGGGAGTGGACACGGTGCAGGTGGGTGATGGGACCTGGGGGGGGGGGGGGTTAGTATGGTAGAGGTTTGTAGAGTAGACGTACCAGATGGAATAGAAATTGTTGCTTTTGGGCAGGGTAGGCACGGTAACGCGCTCGACGTAAGTGCAGTGGTTACTTGGGTGATCTGCTCGTTGGGGCGGGTGGGAGGTACTTTGACTCTGCTTTTTAAGGACTTGGGGAGCGCAGTCTATCATGAGTGACCTGTTGGGATGCATGAAAGCGACAAGTGATTGCTTTGTGTAGATGTCTAAGCTCTTTGTATCAGTGCTCAAAGTTGCTTTTATTTACAGCCAAGGGTGTAGGGCTGTGCAGAAAGGATCCTGGGTATAGATAAAGAATCACAGCTAGACAAAAGGCCATGTGGGCGTTAACAATGAATATCTGATCAGCTGGCTCTTTTAGCAGCACATTGCTACTTTCACTTGGAATACTTCTTTGTTCCCTTCTGTTCAGTCTACCATGTCGTGAAGGAACAATGGAACCAGTTGACCATGGCCGCACCTGACGCACAAGTCAAGGCCCGGGCAGTGGTGGCTCCTTCCGTCTCTGATGGTACCTGCACGTGGAAAGCCCTTGTACTTTTCTTTTCTTGTTTCTCTCCCAGTAACTTTGCACAGTTGTCTAGACAATCTTCACGATCAGTCAGTCTAAGGGTGCCTCCTTAACCCCGCAGTTTTATCTCAGCCTATACGCATGCAACTATCGACAGGGATGCCCTCCTTGAAGATGGAGCAGCTGAACAGACCTCATACCCCGGTATCTACCAGCCAATGAAGCTTGAAGGCGCTACACTCTACGATCAGCGGGCCCCGATCTCATTAGCCGGCCACGAACTGCTGTCGTACTGCAGAAAGCCACCGGGAACAACGGACGAACCACTACCCCATCAGATCGCGCACTGCTTCCAACCGATGCTACAGAAGAATGTCTAGACCCCCGGATTTTGCAAGTTAACCAGATGCGTCGAGAACGGTCTCCGCAGACAGTTCGTTGCAGGGGTCGCTATTGCAATGGCTGGCTGGGTCTTCTTTCCCCCATCACGCGGCCACGCCGATGAGGAAATGTTGTCCAGCCAGCCATCTAGACTCAGTGTGATGGGGGGTGGTATTCGATCAATTTGCTCTGACGGTTGCATTATTTATTTAACAACTCTCGCCTCTGAGAAGCAGATCTCGTTCACTTTTGCAATCAACTCTTTTTTTCTTTACACTTGCATTTTCCTCACTCTTTGCCACAATGCCAGATGCCCAGTGGAGCCGGGTCAATGAGACTGACCCAAGCCCCTATGACCAGGTCTTCGTCATGAGCGAGAGATTCATCAACAGGAACTTCAAGCTCATGTACCCAAATCCTGTGCCCTGGGGACGAAGGGACAGGGAGGCAGTTCGCACGAATGATCAGAAGGGACAATGGATCAAGCAGGCCGAGGTCGAAGCCCCCCATGTTTCGATCCACGTTGAGGAACGCAACCCTGCCTACCAGATGCTGTTCACTCTTCCCTTCCACCGCGGAAGGTTCCATCTTCGTACCTCGGGGCCAGGAGCTCCAGACAGCTTCCATGAGTATAACATTAGCGGCTGGAAGCTGGTGTTCAAGACCAGGATTGGTAGGCGACTTCACTTGTGAAAGTCTTATGCTTATGTGAGGTAGCAAGCAAGGTACTTAGTAGGGACGACCCCAAGTATGCCGTCTACAAGAGCTCGGAAGGCTTCCGCGACTCGGTCTTTGAGCTCGCTCAGCTGTATCTCGATGCGTCTGGTGAGCTTGCCTAGCGCCTTGCTTGACCTTGACTGACTATGTAGACGTCGGTGCCGGCGGTGGCTTCGACGCGGGCAAGAGCTACTTCGGCGGACGAACGCTCGCTGCTGATACCCTAAACAACCTAAAGTCGTTTGCCAGCGAGTGGCTCAACAGTGCTGACGAGCGAAAGCTGAATGTGATTGGATGGTCGCTGACCAGACAAGAGCCGTCATCTCGTGAGTAACCTCTAAAATGTTTATCTATACTATGACTGACTGGCTATCAGCTCGTAACTGGGTGGGCACCTTTGCTCCAGCGGTCATTGACTACGCGCCCTATCCCTGGATCGACCCTCGCCGTCCGACAGTTGAGACAGACGGGCTTGACCAAAACGCATTGGCGATACTGACCTACACTGACGCCAGTCGACGCCGAGGGTACGGAAGTCTATCGAGTCGCGGCGCATATACAGATGGCGATGCGGCCTTTTGCATGAACCGAGACCTCTTCTGGAAGCACTACTTACTGTCCGTCCTACAGGAGATTAACCAAAAGACCGAAGTCTTTCCCCAGAAACCACCGCCGCCTCACCAAGCCAGAGTACAGAGCGTCCAGCCAAAATATGTCTTAGGCAAGAATCGCGACCATGGTCGTGCCAGCGATAGTTACTTCGCATGGAAGCAGCAGGCGACAAACGGCCAGACGCACTGGACGTGGCAGGGGAACAGGCACAAGGCCGAGAGCATCAGTCGTCAGCACCAGCCTCCGTGGCGATTTAACCAAGAAGGTGAGATCTTCTCCAGTTTGGTGGAGCAAGGTACTATTGAGCCTTTGTCTAACAAGTATACTGCATGTAGCGACATCCTCTACAGATCTGTCCTTCACTCCCGGTGGCAAGGAGATCCACCTCAAAGGAACCCTTATGTACAAAATCGTGTTCGACATAGGACTTTCAAAGCCGCAAGTCTCGCATTCCCAACTACAGCTACACACTGACCTAGTCCCGCAGGTACTTTATCCACGAAAGCAAGACTGAATGGCACCTGCCTCTGACGCTCGAGGCCGTCCGCAGTGGTGGGCTCCAGGTGCACGCACACCGACCCACTGTTACTGCGAAGACGGTCAAAGTCGGCCCCCAGAAGGTGCATCAATACAACGACACCGTCCAGCCTGTGTTGAATGGATACAAGAAGAGTGTCACGAAGATGCTCAGCGACCAGCTCAAGCCGGTCTCTGCAAAACTTGGCACATCGCTGGGTGAACTGCACAAACTGTTCCTCCCCGGCGAGGGGGTGTTCCGCTTCGGCACACCGCAGTTCAACAAGCGAGGTGATATCATCGTTGATCTCGAGTACTCGAAGTAAGTATCAAGCCCCCCTTCCAGTTCGTCACTGACAAGTTATAGCGTCCACGCACCAACAGGACGCTACGTCGTCAACAGGCTGCAGGTAGCTCGAGACCCTTCGGATGAGACCACGAGTGACGGCGCGTCCCATGTAGAGGAGCAAGATCTCGCCGCTCAGTTCGAGCACATTGCGCGTGTGTCTGGGGACTACCCTGAAGATAGACCTGTCTCCGGCGAGGATACGCACTCCCACAGTGGCGAAGAGGAAGATGAGGGTCAACACCCAGACACCTTCATCGACATCGAGCGTCCCGATGGACACCAGACTGGGGAAATTAGCGCTGACCATGACTGGGATTACGTCGAGCGGACTGAGAGGCCGTGGCATGAAGAGGGCGATGATGAGTTTGAGGATGATGAGCGTCCTCAAAAGCCTGATGACGGACGGACTACCTATGATGATTTTGACGATGAGGTTCCTCCCCGCAAGCAGAAGCCGGATGGTAGCCCGAAAGACGGACGGACCACGTATGATGAGTTTGATGACGGGCATACAACCCGAGATGATTTTGAGGGGCCTCCACCTGGGGCATTGGATGGTTAGACTCTCAGTAAAGGGTCGAAGACTGAGTGGTTATCCATTCAACATGGGTAGCAGGCATTGCGGATGTAGTCACATTATCCAGTTTGCACTTCTTCTTTTGCTGATGGATCGTATTGGCACCGTCTTCCCTTGGCATCTCACTATGATTACCCTGCCTAATAGATTGTACCTAACATGTTAATGGCAGGGCAATTGCATACCTCTTCAGTGCTCATGAATCTACCTAAGTAATAAGCCAGTGCTTAATCCTAACATTGGTAATGGCACGTTGCTCATTATGGCTTCCAAACTGTCTCCGAGTCTGCTTAGTAGTGCGACGTTGGCCGAAACCCTGAAGTCGAACCTGCATCTCATATGCAGCTTATACAAGGATCCCTGAAGCTTAGTATCGTAGCACTCCATGGCCTATGTTACTATGGTGCGAGAGCCTTTGATATACCCAAATACTCTAAGGCCAGCTTGAATACACCGTAAATGGATCAATGGATTCTTATTATCCTTTCAAGGATATCGGAAGACCAGCCGGTCAAGTTTCGCCAGGACTTAGCTACACCAGTACCAGAAAAGCATGCACATTATGGATATACATTGATTAACTAAGATTACAGCAGCCTACGTACCCACCGCATGCCACCTATGGTACCCTAAGGACGGGTATACAAACCACCTGCAACAGCTTAACCCGGCCCAGCTTAGACTAATTTTAAAACACCGTCCCCTTCGTTTGCTTCCCCCTCTCCTCCTCAATCTTCCTAACATTAATATTCCTCCATATCACAATACTAACTAGACATAGCGGCATCAGCGCCGCCCCCGCAATAACCATCAGGCGCATCACATGCGCATACGAATCCACGATCGCCTTGCGCTCGGGACTCCCATCAGCGAACTCCATCTGCAGGACCATATCGCCGAAGATCGTGCGCGCATTCTCCTTCTGGTTCTCGGGCAGACGGTTATACAACTCTTTAGGGAGGAGATTATTCCACAGCGCCCCCGCAATCGCAAGCCCAATACCCGACCCCACGCCGCCGAAGAGTCCGCCCAGAGCATTTGTGACTGCAATATACTGGTGCGTCACGGGCGCCATGATCGCTAGTCCGCTGGCGACGGTGAAAAATCCGCTTCCCAGTCCAACGAGGATCTGGGTGAGCGCTAGCACGCCGGGGTTCGTGCCCGGGCTGCGGAAGGGGATTATCAATGCTGTGCCGAGGAGCATTATGGGTACGCCCGCGTAGGCTGTGTATTTGAAGTCTCCGGAATAACTTATCCAGGCGCCGATGAGGGGTGCGAAGACCGTCGATGTGAGGCTGTATGCATTGAGCACGTAGTTTGCGTTTGTGATGCTGAGTCTGTGCACGACTTGCAGGTAGGATCCGTAGTACCCGTTCCAGGTGAATGTTGACAGGAACATGAGGCCGTAGAGGAGTGCGGAGCCGATGATCGTGCCTTGTTTGAGGTATTTGAAGGGGAGGAATTGGGTAGGGGCGTAGAGAGCTTCGTAGGCGTAGAATGCGGGGAAGAGGAGGATGCCGAGGATTAACATTGCCAGGATGTAGGGTGTTTTCCAACCATTTGGTGCGTAGGCGACTAGGCTGAAGGGGAGGAGGAGGAGGGCTAGGGCTGCGGTGATTAGAAAGATGCCGGGGATGTCGAATTCAATGGCGTAGTGTTTTAGGGATTGTGTCCATGTTCGGCCGCTTCGGGCGCGGGGGGTGATCAGGCCGCGTCTCTTTGCTTGGCCGCTCATGTACACCATCAGCGCCATGGCGGGGATACTGCATCCGACCAGTATGATGGCGAATGCACCGAATGCCCAGCGGAAGTTTAGATTCTTGTAGAAGAGGTCTGCGATTGCCGGGCCGGCAAATGTACTCGCGATCCGCGGGGTCCCGATAATCCCAAAGTAGATCATGCGGTTGCGGAGACTCGTCATGTCGGGGATCATGACTTCGATCACGTATAGCATGCCGATGTGCCCGGTCCAGTAGAGGACATGCGCGGCGACGTACTGCTCCACTGTGTAGCAGGTTGCCTTGAGGATCATGCCTACGACACACACGGTGATCATGACGACGAACCCCTCGACGCGGCCCCAGATGTCGATTACTTTTGACAGTGCGAGAGGCGCGACCCCGCCGATTATGGAAGAGAGCACGCTGCCGACGTTGAGGAGGCCGTGGCGGCCGAAGGAGGAGGTGATGTAGGGGTTTAGGGTCGAGTCGATGGCGTTTTGGAGGTAGTCGACGAAGGAGATTATGTACAGTCTAAACCGGTAGGAAAAGAAGGGTTAGGTGGTGTTGTTGGTGGGGGGAGAGAAGGCTTACAGGCAGAATAGGCTGACCAGCGTCCATTTGGACCAGATGGCTGTGATTGCTCTGGCTCGCTGTACGCCCTCCTGGAAGCTGCTGTTTGCGTCGGAGTCGAAGGCTTCCTCGTCGCTGTTTCGAGTGCCTGGGACAACCTGAGGGTCCACGACGATGCTCTTCTCGATGTCATGGGGAGTGGTCTGGGCCGTGGAGGGCTGGACGTTGCCCGCATGCACCTCGTTAGGGCTATTGATGGCCATATCGAGGTTGACGAAGATAACAAGCACAGAGAACAAGATACAGAAACATAAGTCAAAAATGGGAATCTGCAGTTCTTTAAAGAAAAATCCCGCCTCATCCCACCTTCACAGGGTCTTGGTCGCAGGATCGCCAAGGCAAGCCAAGCGCCGCCGTCCCAACACCAGGGCTGGGCAGAGAAGTTGTTACTGGTGTAAAAGATCAGATAAGATGACTAGTGGCAAAGCGTATGCGCTATCGCTTAATATCAACCCGGGAAAAAGAGGTTTCTTGGTGCGTAGGGTTGCACCGGTCTTGGGGGCCAAGGACGCAGCGTAGAACCCCATTCGACAAGAGGTCATTTCCACGTGCAGGACAGAGTTTTCTGCATCCTGGACCTCTTTAAGGCTAGGGGATTGAGGTCTTGATGTTCGGGGGATGTACCCCTTGTGGTTTGGTGGGCTTGGAAACCCGGCCTACATGTACTTAGGAAGGGCTGGAAGGGCCCGGCCTTTTGGGCTCATCATGCCACTTTGAGATCGTGACTGCGATGTCGGAGTAGTTAGGACAAAAGCAGATATATTCTTTTCTGATTGAGAATCGTCGCTGACCGAGAGAAGGCAATTGAGTCTCGGCCACGGTCTGCTATAATACCATGGAATGCTCCTGCCCTGCCAGCGAAGATAGTCGTCGATGGCCGTGGAATATCCATACTGTCCTATTCAATGGCCCTGTATGGCGCAGCTTCAAACTCCTTGGAATGTTGCAACCATATAGTTTATACAGTAACTACTGCATTTGCGATGCTATTGCCCGGCTACTATATGACGCTGACCTTGTCGACTCAAAATCTTCAGCACCCCTACCCGTAATCACATATATACCATACTATGCTATTATCTACGACTCCTCAACATATAGCTTCTAACCGAGGGATCTTGACCAGTATCTGGATCACCCTTATTACAGCTTCAAACACAAACCGGATGACTTCAGCAGACGGTTTCTACGACCTACTTTAAAACCCAACCTGATGCATATGACCAGACTGCCTATCTCCCTTACTATCCCATTTGCTTATAGGAACAAACCCCCGCTCCAGCCTCATCGTGGCTGTGCTGCGTCTGTCCAATCATGTTGCTCTCGAAGCGCTCAAGCGGCCCCCAACCTCCAACATCGCTCCTTCCTCCAGCTGTGCAACTTTCGCTTTATTAAGGCAGGAGCTCCTTATAACATTGAATTGCACTTTCCCAGTAATCAATTTTGCCATGGACCACATCCCACAGGTCCGCGACTCCGAACTTGAAACCGCTCACCTCACTGTCCCCTACTTGGCGGGTGACGGCCCATGGGAATATGGGAGTCTGATGCGAGGCTTTGATGCCTTTCGAGCGTTTCCTGAGGAACATGGATACAGGTCGCTTCTGAGCCGGGACCACAATGTTGTTGGTTGCGTCACCCCTCCAGTTGGCTTTCTCCAGGCATGGCTGTACTTCGGTCTTCTCACCGAGGCATTCAGCACGCTGGATATGAAGTTCGAGGCTAACCATTTCATCGACGACTCTGGTGATACTCCCAATATCACAACGAAAGAGCTGAATCGGTATCTCTGGTACTGGGCCGCCGTGGTCTCGCACGGATCTCGGGATGAGATCGACGAGCACTCGGCGAATCTGGATAAATGTCTTGAGCTTGCGAATGCTGTTGTTAATGAGTTCTATCACCAAATATCAGCGCCAGCACAGTCAGAGAAAATGGAGTCAGGATGGTCAACGACGGATACTATGCTCTTTTCTATCATCACGCTTGTCGATTACCTCCGCCGGGCACGCATCGACATCAACATCTACAGCTGGGAAGTTAACCTCCCAGCACTGGATTGGGACTTTCCCCCACTTGAGCGAGCTTTAGCCGCGGCAGGATGGTGTAAAGCAGAAGTTAGCAGACTGAGAGACCAGACCGATTGTTCGACTCGGTTTTATCTTGCGCAGATTGACCGCTGGGCGCAGGGGAAGGATCATAGTCGGTGCATTGCTGGGAAGGGGTGCCAGGCGCATCAGATTGATGAACCAACTTACAAGACGCGGCATCGGCCGGATTGTAAGGGCGAAATGTGCTGGCACCTGGGACCGGTGGTGGAGGATGTTGTGAAGATACTTGGTGACGGGGGATACCCGCTTGTTAACTTATCAGAGAACAGTAGGGAGGTCGAAGTACACCCAGCCGATCACGGAGACGTATACGTGACAATCTCGCATGTCTGGTCAGATGGCCTAGGGAATCCACACAACAACACACTACCGCACTGCCAGCTTGCCTACATTCAGAACCTGGTCAAAGCTCTTTACCCAGGGGCTTCGCACCCAGTGAACTTCTGGCTCGACACTCTCTGCATCCCAGTGGGCGATAGACACTCCTCCTTCCGGCGTACCGCCATCAACCGCATGCACGAGACATTCAGAGCATCGGACAAGACCCTCGCCCTTGACAACTCCCTCATGGCGCAGCGCACTGACACAGAAATGGACTGGGTTGAGATGAACATGCGCATCAAGTACTGCCCCTGGGTGACCCGCGCTTGGACCCTTCTTGAGGGCCGGGTAGGCAAAGAACTCCTCTTCCAGTTCCACGACAAGGCAGTCTCATCGACCTTCGTCTTTGATCCCTCCTACGCTGAGCGAAATATCCTTGCAGTATCCGCTATGCTCGAGAAACGAGGGCTGCAGAAAGTCCTCAACGAGCCAAACGCGCTTCGTCTTGCTCGTGCGTTGACACTCCAACCAAAGAGCTTGGGCGCGTCTGCCAAAATCTACGATATATGGGCGCCAATGCTCCAAGAGGCCGGACACTTGCAAGACCTATCCGATATCGATGACGACCTGAGCGTGAACATCCAAACACGCGTCTTCTGTCCGGTGACAAAGCACTCAAACGCCGGGACGCGTAACATCCGCGACGACTTCTGGCTCGAGAATATCGTCTCTACCCGCAAGGACGCAAACGCTGAGGGAACGCAGTACGGCGCCCATGCGTTTTTTGAAGGGGTCAGTCTGGGCTTTCGCGGACGCACGGCAAGCAAGGCCGAGGATGAGACTATTTGCTTTGGACAAATGCTAGGAATTGACACGGCGTCTTTGACAGCTATTAAGCCACTGAAGCTGAGGGAAAGATATTGGCTTACTCTCATTGATTCAAACCCAGTGCTTAACATGCTCGCGTGGACGGTTGGTATCGACGCGCGTGCTAGATTGGCTGAGTGCCAGGAGAGACGGATTCAAACGCTTCTGACGCAGATTGAGAGGTTGCCATTAACGATCCTGCTATGGAATGTGCCGCGCATGGAGGTGTCAGGGTGGAAATGGGCACCGCTGTCCCTACTCGATGTTGGTTCTGGTTCTGAGGGTGAAGGGACGTGGGCGAGCAGCGAGAGAGGAATTGTTGGGCCCGACGGGCTGACTGTCTCTCTGCCAGCATTACAGCTGAAGACAAAAGACGTTAGTAGAGCAGCAGATATAGACGTCGGGCTATCGGAGCCACTATACCTCCAAGTCTCAACTGAAGATGACGGTATGGGGCCTGTTGGTGGAGGCAAGGTCACATTCAAACTCCACATTCAACCGATACCTTCTGAATGGAAAAGATATAAGACGTGGTCTGCTTTCATTGCTGCTGGCATGTTAAATCGTCTTGCAATCCTGACACGGCGCCGTACATCGATCCATGACCCGTTCAAGAACAGAGGCGTTCTTGTAGAAGTTCGTGAGAGAGTCGAGGACCAAACTTATATTGCAAATAACCGCGGAGTTGTTGAGCGCCCCCATGAGCTTGAGATGCAGACGCAGAAGTTGCCGGTCATATCTGTTGGTGGGAGGTGGGATATGCAGTCCAAGTGGTGTATCGGGTGATGTCCACGGGTGATTAGCTCAGTAGAGCATGTAATCGCACTTAAACCTCGAGTCAAATGCAGAGGTACCACCTCTTGCAGTTACCAGAGAATGGTAGTTATTGACCTATTTCCGCCGACGAAGGCTTCAGGATAGAAAGCAGAATTAATAGACATCGAGGGCACTCACGTGACATTCCAAAACAACCCGTCTTGCCCTAATCGACAGGCAGTATGGGTTGAAAGCACCACTAGAAAGTAGATTGCCTACGCCGCTATGGGCCCGAACTACATTTCTAGTGAATAGCCTGTTGGGCGCGGGGTTTCGAATGGGGTCGAGGCCCAGCACGGATTGAATTCCAATTGTACGCTGGCCTCCATATGAATGTTTCACCTTATGGTAACTTCACCCTCGTCTGGGGACTTGGTCTGGTGTATTGGAATATCGCTTTCCCTGTGACTCAGTGTCGGTGAGATGAGTTGGCATTCTGGGCACGGAGTCGGGGATTCCAAAAGGGACCGTTTGTACCCAATTGAACTCGGCCCAGTCGACTATAAAATACCTACGCCATCACCTTTAGTCTCGCTACCGAGGGGCAGAGGACTGCATCTGGGATGGGTGAATTGACACATATACATATCGATGTGCGCGGATGCACCTGCCCTAGACATCTACGACAGTGCCAGACTAGCAAAGTCCGGGGGTATGGAGGGGTCGGTCAGAAGTGGTGCAAACCAATCAAGGTATGTGCCTCCCGTCTCTAATGCTCCAGATACGTAGCCTGGAAGCTGCAGCCCCCGGTTCATGTTCCAAGCTTCCTGTCTGCGTCTTCTCAATTGGCGAATAAGGGCCTTGATTGAGGAGGGGGCGAACTTGCTGGCGCTTGATTCGGAAGAAGAAGAACGCGTCTAGGTCCGTTCCACGTGTCTTCGTCCGCTGTGTATATAACATTTCTTCTGACTTGCATGGCCAGCGCATGGCTTGCGTGAATCAAACATCTTGGCCTTTGTGGAGGCGGAGTTGGACTTTTTCTTTTTTCTCCAGATACTGTGTGTCCCAAGGAGAGAATTGTAGTTCCTCTACTTGATCCGTCTTGTGCCTCTTGAGTTTCCTTCAAGGGCATTTTCAGCCGAGTATCCATATCCAATTGCTACCCAACCTTCTCGAACCAATTTTTCCAGCAATGGATATCCCAGAAACCTGCACCGTGCTCATCATCGGCGGCGGCCCAGGAGGCTCCTATGCTGCGTCTGTGCTGGCTCGGGAGGGCATCGAGACGGTCTTGCTGGAGGCAGAGACATCTCCCAGGTCAGCCTGCACGATTTGAGTCATAAATAGTTCTGGGACTAAACGGATGGCAAGTACCACGACGGCGAGAGCTTGCTCGTTTCCACGCGGAAGTTTTTGAGGTTTGTTGATGTGCTTGATATGTTTGAGGAGCATGGGTTTCGGCATAAGGTGGGTATTTACCTACCTGTATATGGTACCTGCCTGCTTGCGTGGATTGCAATGCAGTGTCCAAAGAAGATATGGTAGCCTCTCTAACTAGACACCTGGCATACCACTAGAACGGAGCTTCGGTCATCGTCAATAGCAAGCCTGCCGCGTGTGAGTTAACCTTTCTTATCCTGACACATGCGAGCATGCCATCCACCTAAACGTATTCCAGACACCGACTTCCTCCCGTACGGCGGCCACGCCTGGAAAGTGCTCCGCTCCGAAGCAGACGAGCTGCTCTTTCAGCACGCCAAATCATGCGGCGCGGCAGTCTTGGACGGCACACGAGTCACGGCACACGAGTCACGGATATCGAATTCGCCTAGTTTCCCTCTGAGAAAAGAGATATACCCACCACTCTGCCATTTCCCAATGGCCCGGCAGAACCAACAAGTGAAACTACCGAACTACGCCGTCCAGTCTCAGCCTCCTGGATCCGCACCCGCAAGGACAAAACCAAAACCACCGGCACAATCACCTTCAAGTACCTTATCGATGCCAGCGGGTGCGCCGGCCTCCTCAGCACAAAGTACCTCAAGAGCCGCCGGTTCAACCCCGGGCTGAGGAATGTCGCGGTGTGGGGGTATTTTGAGGGTGCGGCGGACTATGGAGTCGACACGCCTAGGTTCGGTGGGCCGCTTTTTGACAGGGTGCAGGGTGAGCAAGCCCACCTTAGCAGTCCATCTGACCTGACTGGAGACTCCCGACTCTTCCTGAGAGGCCTCTTGAGCTAATGGGGAACCAACTTTCCAGACGGCACCGGCTGGGCGTGATTCATCCCCATGCACAACGGGACGACATCGGTGGGGATCGTGATAGCGCAGGACATCTTCACGGCCAGAAAGGCCGGCCAAAGCTCACGATCCTTCCTCATGACCTCCCTATCCCAGACACCAGAACTCCTCTGCCTCCTGAAAGACGCAACCCTCGTCTCGAACATGGACGTGCGCACCGCAACCGACTGATCCTACACGACGTCCACCTATGCCACCCCTTATCTCCGCATCGTCGGCGACACAGGCTGCTTCGTTGACCAACTGTTCTCGTCTGGCGTGTATCTCGCGCTTTCGGGGCCGTTGTCGGCGGCCGCGAGTATTTGCGCCGTACTTAAGGGGTGATTGTGATGAGGGGACTGCTGGGACCTGGTACAGCACGAAGGTTAAAGAGGCGTATATGCGCTTTCTGCTTGTGGTGTCGGGGGCGTATGCGCAGATTCGGGGGAAGGAAATGCCTGTGTTGAAAGAGGAGTTTGGGGAGGGGTTTGAGAGGGCGTTTGGGTTGTCGAGGCCGAGTGAGTTGTGTACTAACTTTCAATAGCTTCTCACTGCAAAGGTCGTAGGGTTATTGCTAACTGGAATCTGATCACGTCTAGTCATCCAAGGTGCCATCGAAGCCGCTGGCGGCACAGAACCGACAAGCGATGAGGTCTCGCAGTCCATTGACTTCTGTATCCAGGTGATCCGCAAGGCCCAGACTACGGGTGCCCTAACCGGGCCTTGCCCTGTACCCAATACAAAAGATGAGCTCGAGGAGCAGATGCATGCAGTGAGATTCGGGGCGGGATGTCGCACTTCCGGGCTGATGTTGTGGAGGGCAGGGCTGTGAGGTTGGGGACGGGGGCTTTAGGGTTGATGGAGGTTGGCCCGGCTTCAGATTCGGCCTCTGATGAGCTGGGTTGAGGAAGGGCCCAGGGGTAAATACCTTATTTAAGTACTCTGGCTGTTTATTCTGGGGAAATGTACTTGGATCGGTATTGTTTGTCTTGATAAATCAAAACGACTCAGGATATTCTAGTATGACATCCTCTGTTTCAGCTGAATCGAAATTAGGGTTATCTCTCCAGCTTCCTACCTAAGGAAGCATACTAAGCCTCTGTTTATTATGAGCATTTCTACCACCATAATTCCTGAACAGCCCATCCGAGATTTCAACCTTGTAACCCAGAGCTGAAAGTACATTGTAGATCGAGTCCCACTGTGTTGACCTGTCTGCGTTAGTGGCTCTTCCATCATGGCTGTGATCGATATCAAAATCTCGCAGGGACCCATCGCCCCATAACAAGCCCTGATCTATTGAGACGATCAGCATCGAGCTCAGATCTGGTCCGATCTTCTCCAGGAACTGCGCGAGTTATCTCCCCCAAAGGTTCAGGGGTTCCTTGTCTTCAGGATCCACCACAATGGCTTTGTTAGGAGTTGGCTTTCCTCCTACCTACCTAGGTACCTAGGTAGCGTCATGGCGAGGATCTTCACCTCCCTATGACATCTCAGATCTACTGATATACTGCAGTGCGCGGTTATAAAGCAGACCAACCCACCACCCACCGACTCTCCCGGCAACCCATCCACCCCGATCCCCCTCGATCGTGTGCAAGTGTCCTACCGCACCACCCATCGTTAAACCCACCCTCACAGCCCACAATGCAGTTCAAGAACATCCTGCTCTCATCCGTCCTGGCCCTCGGAGCCGCTGCCTCTGCCTCTGCTCCAAACGCGACCAATGTCGCCGGCACCCTCCTCAACCGCTTCGCCGAGCTCGACATCGGCTACCAGGACACCGTCTACCGTCTGAACCACCTCGCCCAGGGAACCGGCAAGATCACCGCTAATGTATGCAATCCAGCTTTACCCTAACGGCTTCCTGATATGGGAGTCTAAGTAATAACCCGGACGCTAACCGGTGACTCCGCCGCAGGACGTCGTCTCAACCTTCAACAAGACCGTCTCGTCCGAAGCCAAGGACCTCAGCTCGTCGCAGCCCTCGATCCCCTTCTCGGACGCGGTCCAGCTTGTCCTGTGCCAGTCTGCGCACTCGGTACGTCCACCCTCTTTCAAGCCGTCTCCAAGTCCAAGCCCACATCCACATATCCTAACAGATTCTGTCTGTTATAGGTCCACCTCTCCATTATCGCCGTCTCCAACGCCTTCACCGACAACGCCGCCCAGTTCAACGCGGACCAGCGCAATACGCTGCAGGATGCATTCACCAAGGTCAACGACGAGACTGGCCGGTTTGTCATCAATGTCGCGAGCAAGGCGCTGCCCGTGTGTCTGAGTACGATCCAGACAGATGATAAGGCTATCAACAAGGCGCTTGTGGGCGCTGTTTATGCGCTTGATCCGTCGGAGGCTTCTTCTTAGAAGAACCATTTTCAATGGGAGAATGCGGGATCGTCCCATGCAGGTGCCTGGCCTCGAAGGCACCTGCAGAGCTAGAATTGGTGCAGTGAGTATGGTGGGCAATCAGAGCTACCATAATTGGAATAGGTCGTACGTACCCTTATGTCAGCCATATATCTAGGTAGCTAATTTATTGGCGTTTCAGCAAAATAAGTACCGTAGAGTTTCACCCGAGACTGGAACACTACCATACCCTAGTAGCCGTTGTTGCCCTTTGAGTTCTAGGTGTCAACGCGGAGCCTCAGCCTCCAATCATACCTATCCTAGGTACCTAGGATATGACATATGGATGGAGATCCTCATCGATGCGCCCTTGCAACGCTACCTCGATATCTAACTAGCTATGGTACCTACTATGTACCTAATTGCCAGGTGGCCCAGGTGTAGCCGTCTGAACCCCTGCCCATGCTTTGAATGTCTCAAGCTGTGCTTCTTCCACCTGCAAGCCCCTCCCCATCCAGCTCACTCCTCCCCACCCCATTCACCTCAGCCCCGCACCTAATTGGGGAGGCCTGGCTTTAAGAAGGCGGCGCCCGCCGGGACAAGGCTGGGGGGATACGAGGGGCTGCATGAAAAGAGGGGGTGCTAACAAGGCTGAAAGAAGCAATCATATTTAGGAATTCCCCGGTGACATCGAATCACTGCACACCGCTTAAGCAGAAGGAATGGGGTGGTGTGCTCGGGCCATTGTGTGATAGGCAGGGCTATTTATAAGAGGACTATTATACTGTGTTCAACGTCGACTGGGCAGAATACCCCTAGGAAGACACATGTCGCATCTCAGCCCTAACTTAACCTGCAGAGTACCATTATAAGTAAGGCTGAGGCACCACTATCTACGACCTAGCGATGTGCCTTTGGGGTCTAGAATAGTTGCTCCGCAGAACAACTCGCTCTAGATGAAAAAGAGAGATCGATTGAGTAATGCAGAAGATAAAAGGTTATTCAAAGTGTGACACCTTTGAATTCCACGTTGTATGGGCAGGTGGAACTAGACCCGTGACTCGGGAAGCCCTAGATACCCGCTTACCATGGGATACCTACAAAGATACCTCACGAGGTAGGTGAAGCCATCAATAGATTGGCTGTTGCTGTCGGGAAGCTAGTTGTCTGGCCTAGTCTAGTCAGGCGAAGTTGGTAAAAGGAGAAAGGACTGCTGACAATAGACTAGGTCCTAGATCGAGGCTTCCAATCTAGCTCTTATTAGAATATTATTTTGCTGGGCCAAAGCCTAATTCAAGCTGTATCACTACCTTATTATAAGGCCCAGTTTGAATAATTTAATCAACCCAAGTCCCAGGCATAACCTCCAACCCCCTCACTACAACCTCCCAAAACTCCCCAACAAGCTCATCCACCGGATTCGTGACATAGATACACCAATCTTCCGGCTCAGGACCAAACTCCAAATAAACCACATCAACCCAAAGCCCCTCAAGAATTTCCGGCAACGATCTCAACTTCCCAGGCTCCTTATCACAGTCAAGCCAGATGGGCATGGAGAGTAAGCCACGGGAGGACGTATACAAATCCCGTTCCTTCTCGCCATAGCTCTCCAGGTCAGCGCCAGCGCGCTGTAACTCTGCAGCCCAAAGCCGGAGGATCGGTGTGAAGTTGTTCGGGTGGCGCCAGTAGCTTCGCCAGGCGCAGGGGCCAAAGGCGGCGCGGAATGCGAGGAAGGGGGTTCGGTCTGCGCGGTAGTCGTAGTGGGCGACTTTGTTGAGGTCTGAGCCTGCGGAGACTGCTTCGGCTAGGAGGCGCCGCCATTCATTGAGGTTTTTTGTTCGGCCGGCGGAGATGTCGGCGCCTATGCCTTCTGCGATTTTGTGCAGGAGGGTTTCGCCGTTGTTTTCCAGAAGAAAGGCGGCTGGGTCGATCTGCGGGCCGCCGCCCATTGCTACGCGGATCACGCCCGGGTTCGGGGCTTGGTTCATGGCGATGTTGAGGTTCACTGCGCGGTTGAAGCGCATGGTTAGGGGGATGTCTGAGTACCGGTTAAAGCAGAGGCTGTTCAGGATGGTGAGAGCTTCGGGTGGGCCTCCGAATCCGTGCCCGGTGCCTTGCCAGTGATTTGCATCTTGTCCATCGTTCCATTCTTCTTCGCCCATGGTGACGAGCAGGTCGGCGTCGGTGTCGTTGAAGCAGAGTCGGTACATGGCGGATATCCCGGGGAATTGATCTGGTGTAATGCCATGCATTGCGATTCTCATGTCCAATAGCTGACAACAGGTGCTGATGAGGATTGGTAAGTGATAAACAGACAATACGACGGGGGTAGTCTATCTTACACTCCATGATTGTTATCCCCATGATTAGGGTCCACCCCGGCATCCAATAGAAACTGGCACATGTCCACATCTAATGAGCGGACGGCAATCTAGCAAGTAAGCGTATTAGCACATCTCCGCATTAAACCGGCCTGAACGTACATGAAGAAGAGTCTCCCCATTGGCGTTGCAGTCAAAGGGGGAAGCGAGGCCCTCTGAGAATAGTCTCCGAACTACTTCAACCTCACCAATCCGACAGTATCTCATGACTGGTGCGTTGTCTGGTATGACATTATGAACTTCAAGTGTAAACTTCCAGCCTAACACAGCGTGGTAACTGCTTATAGTCCACATTTTATCCACGAAGAACAGCGGCGTGCGAAAGCGGAAACCTCTCCGGCCACGATCCAGCTGCTTGCGTCTTTTGTGACGAGTCATCTGGGAGCTGGTATCTTTAGCTGAGGTGTGCATACCCGGTCTGACAATAGAGGGCCTACCACTTATCCGTTGAGCAGTCACTATCAGCCAAAGCCCCAGGCGCACCTCGCGGTACGAGACTATGAAGGCGTTTCCTCAAGCTCATCTCCTGCAAAGAGGCACTGTATGGAGCTGAGTTAGTAACACTGTAGAGCAACCTAAGTTTCGACTGAGAAGCAACTTTCTAACCTATAGTGCGCCTGCTGAAGCAGTAAGAGCGTACTCTTGAAGCCATCAAAGTTCTGCCTATGAGCTTTGATTGTCTCCTTCTTCAGAGCCAACTTCAACAACCCGAGTCGTCCCTTCGTCGCATACTTCTGGTAAGCTGAGATATTAACTATAAGAGAGTCGAGATCGTTCTGGAACGCTTGTAGTCGACGCTCAATGGACGGCAGTTTGAGGAAGTCAAAGGCCGTAGGCTTGAGGGCCATCAATACCGCTTGAACAATCTCGATCTCTTCAAGCAGGTCCTGGAGATCTGTAGGTGCCGACTTGATGAACGTCCGGAGCGCCCTCAGCTTCGATATCGTTTCAATGGTCTGCTCTAACAGGTTGACGACGCCGACAGCGACTCCAATGATTTCAGCCATTTTGAGTATGATACCTCCCAAGTACACTGCAATTGAAAGTTACATTGGACCTAGAAAGGTGTTGATGTATTTCGAAGTGCACTTAGATCGCAGCGCAAGGCTGAGATGAAATACCTACCTACCTACCCTAGGGATTCCAGCTGAGGGCCTAAGGCACTGCCGCACGAGACTGCGACGTCAGCCCTCCATGATCCATGATGTGACACACTAGTGCCCCTGACGGAGTTACCCGAGTACAGCCACTTAAAAGATAAGATGTAGACAGGGATCTACGCCGATGTCCTGCGCCGACTGGCCGGTCTCTCCTGCCAAGGAGCTTCCCGTGGCTGAGTTGTGCTCGCTTCAATGCATGCTCAATTGCTGATTTGAAATCAGTTTGCTTTTTTATCAAAGGATTCGGGGCCAGAAGTTCAGGCAGTCCTGGAAGGGTGCGGCCTTGATCCCCGGACCTTCGTGAGAGATTCTGGTAAGGCAATCGCTGCGCATGGGTGGGGAGGAGCGGCCCGTCCTCACACATGCACTGCGCCTCGCCTTATCCTGATATTCGCCGGATCGTGGACGCCAAGTCCTTGGGGAACTGAGAAACAAGATTATCTTGCATACGGATCCTCGCGAGCTGAAAAATATGATGAGAACGTGTATGCATTCAGCTAAAAAAGCAAAATCCTTATCATCTCGGCCCCTGGAGTAGGTACGCATTGGTCGCCTTGCAAACCCTAACAATCCGGACCAAAAGCCAAGAGCGCGGATATCCTTTCAAACTGCTCATTGGTAGCGCGCAGATTGGCTTCATGAGTATTGTACGAAGGAGCAGGGTTTATGAGACGTTGCCTAGGCTATATGGTGCTGCTTGCTGTTAACACCATGTCGTATTAGCCACATTATTTGCTTCTGCTATACGAATCGGCTACAAAGACAGGTATATTCCGTAGATCGATTATGATTATGCAGGCTTGATGATCCAAAACTTGAGTCCAGCTGACATTAACAAAGAATTCTATCTCTTACATACTATCACTCACTCACTGGCTTCTTGTTTACACTCTTCCGCCGAGGTTTTTGAAGCTGCAAAGCGCATGGGTGCCGCTGCCCTAAACCAGCTCCGAGGGGCTACTTTTTGCAGCTATCAAGTTCAATAGTTTAATTCTATCTCGACGAAGTGGTTTAAGTCAACTCCAAGAACATAAATTCTTGAGTCGTGTTTGAATATCTACCTTGTCTGTCTTGATTGCAGTGATCTGAATTAACCATGACCGTTCCCTTGTTGAGATATATAACTAAGCTCTCACATTCGACAAGAAAAGCCTCGGTCAGATGAGAAAGGATCCGGACTAAGATATGGGCCGATATTTGAATGTGAGGGAGCGGTACCCTCTGAATTGGCTTTTACTCTGCGTCAAGAGCCATCATGGTAGAATTGCAAGAACAGCGAGAACTTGCTCTATGGGGTGCCGAGTAAGAGGACTTGCACAAATAACATAAGTGCATAAAGTCAGCACAATCAGCAACCATCAAACATTGCAAGCAAAATCACATGACAGCGACTTCTGCAGCTTCTCTAAATCCACGGTATGGAGACGCACCAGCAAGCGGTGGACAAGCTGACGACTTAATTGGTCAACAACCTATCAAAGTTACGAGCGAAACAGGCTGAGTGTGAAAAATACACCGTGTATTTGCAAAAGACCAAGCACACTCAATCCCCGGAGTAATCACCACGTCAATCCCCCCCTAAACGCACGCCCCGGACAATAACCGAGGCAACGCCAGATTATTCGCGAGACCCGCGACCGTAGAAGCTACGGAGTACCGATAGCTACGATTGTTTACCTGGCCCAAGTCGTCATAGCGACAAGGATAAAATCGAGCCGCTACCTACGTAGCCTGCAGCCTGCAGCCCAGACCAAAATTGCGGCGAAACAAAGAACGATAGAAAAAGGCGTTATTGCAGGGGGTGAGCAACAAAGAACACTCGGGAAAAGCCGCCGGAACCAGGGACGCAGGAGTGCCATCCCTGCCTAGCATGCCCCTTAAGCTGTGTGGTTAGGTAAGCAGGCCTGGGCTCCAAGAATGAGGTCATGCGGACGCTTTGGATAGTCAGGAAAGTGAGGATTTGCTGCGTCAATTGTACGCATCACATTTGCTGTCTTTTGAATTGGACTGGCAAACGTTGAGATAAGAAATAATTGTTATAGACAATAGACGAAAATAAAGGGGAAGCAAGCGAAAGGGAAAAAAAAGTAAATTCTCCTGCAGGCGGGAATCAAGAAATCTCGATGCAGGACAGGGCAGGGGGGTTGTTTAGGCAAAATGCCAGCTAAGCTCGATGACGAACGGGATCGAGTCGGGAGTGGTTTCGCACAGCCCGGCATCTTTCACTTCTGATTTTTCTGGCAATCTATGAGGATCCAGGCAAGATATATAATGAGGCGCATCGCCCCTCGAAAGCATGGTGGTTTCCTCTTCTCTTGCACTCTGTTGGGGTGAGCAGACTGTTTGTTGCTCGGGTGGGTTCCGGCCCAGAACGGGAGTTCCCAATCCGAGAATCGGTGAGACGGCGGCATTACGAAATTACGGTATTTTATTATCATGACTCAGCGGTTTGACTTCGGTTTTCGATCACCTGCGCCGGTGCCGCGTCTTCCCCGGGCGCATGATCGCCTGACGATTCGTTTTCGCAGCTTTCGCAGCGCTGAAACTTGAAACTGGCAGGTTTCCTTCCAGCCGAAGAGCACCCTCGGCCAAGTTGCAGCAGCTTGGTTTGGAGCAATGTGACCAAGTCCGGTGCTGTGGAGCCGCATTCCCGATTCGGGCCGGATTGGTCGAGATTTGCGGCCGTGGTCCCGTCCGTCTTTTTAGCTTGACTTTGCGAGCTTGTGAGTGGCTGCGGCCGCCAGAAATAGTGGGCCAGTACCACTTTATCGGATCCACCCTGGCATTGGACCCACTCGCAAAAATTTACATCATTTCTTTTTCGCGCCGCAGCACAGGGTCAGCTTGAGAGCGAAACAGCAACAAATGGTGCTGTTGAGGTGCAATCAAGTAGTCAGAGTTTCCCCAGAGGTGAATGAACATGTAGAAATGTATTGAGCAGCGGAAGCCCGGAAACCAAGTGGATTCCTCGTCGTGGCTGGAGCAACCGGTGGATTCCAGCGCGTCGCGGACTCGCACTGAGCAATTCAGCGTCACGGATTCACGATAGACAGCTCAGACCGCTCCACGGCCCGTCGCATTATTGGCCGGCTGCGAAACTCAGTCTGCTTGGCCCCATCCCGAAGGAACCCGACTTACCCAGGCTGGGAAAGCCAGGGATAGAATACACAGGCCCGGCGTACGAAGACCGTAATCTGTAGGTAAAGGCGTTCGGCGTAGGGTTGTTCCCAGTCTCCCAAACCAGCTAGCGCACGAAAGGCGCTGCGAAAAATGGCGAAAATTAAGCGGGAGCCGTATTTAGGTGCTAGGGCCGTTTTCCCTCGCAGTCCCATTTTTCCCTTCCGCTGGTCGACTTTCTCTCCTTCTCTTCTTTTTTCTTCCCTTCCTCTCCTCCATCCATCTCTCTCTTCCTTTCCATCTCCCATCTCAACTCCATCCTCCACCACCATCACAATGGCCGCTCCTCGTGTCTTCGCTCAGCGCCTGGCCTCGACCATGAAGGTCGCTCGCCCTGCCGCCCGCATCCAGGCCCGCACCCTCACCACCCAGCGCATGGCCACCCCCTTCCAGACCATCAAGCGCCAGCAGCCCTCCATGATCCAGGCCTCCGCCCGCCAGGCCTTCGGTGCCCGCCGCCAGTACTCCTCTGAGATCGCCGACGCCATGGTCCAGGTCTCCCAGAACATCGGTATGGGCTCTGCTGCCATCGGTCTCGGTGGTGCCGGTATCGGTATCGGTGTTGTCTTCGGTTCCCTCCTCCTTGCTGTGTCCCGCAACCCTGCTCTCCGCGGCCAGCTCTTCTCCTACGCCATTCTTGGTTTCGCCTTCGTCGAGGCCATCGGTCTGTTCGACCTCATGGTTGCCATGATGTGCAAGTACGTTTAAATTATGACACGCCACGGCATACAACGACGGTTTTGAGCGGTTGATTTGGGACCCTCGAATGCGTTGAAAATCACCACGACGAGAATGGGAATAACAAAATTTCGGATTGGACGAAGCACATCTTTTTCCGCCAATTGAGATATGACAAGAAACTTAGTGTACAACTACGAACAATGGGAAATGGATTGGATTTTTGGACTCTCTTCTCGCATCGACTTTTCGATCTTTCGGTTTTGCTATCTTGCATAGCCGGTAGGAAAGAGGTATCAGTGGTGGTCTTTTTATTATCATGTACTACACTATTCATCATTTTTCCTTTTCTTCCCTTTGTTTCCGGCCAGCAATACATTGTACTGTACATATAGACCATAAAATGACCACTTCACGAGTGCCTCTACTCAACAATTTTCCCTTTTAAAACGTAGACTAGCTAAATAAACAATGAGCGTAGTCTTCTCCGCAAATGCTAAAGCTCGAGCTCAAGCTCTCAACCTGGGGATGGGATTGGGGTGAGTGGAACGGAGGCTTGCGGATGCGTGGCCTCAACATCGGTCATCTCCAGCTACAGTCGCAGTGTAGACGTCAGCTCTCGCCTCATGATACTGTCACCCTACTAACTTTATTGCAGATACAACCAGTTAGATCTGCCAATGGTCATCGTAATGATCATGAGCGTTATTCAGTGTCATTTGAGAGCAATTGCTCCCATTTAACTTGTCACTCACCGTCCAAAGCTCACCTGAAAAATCTGAGCTCCGTCCGGAGCTCCGGCAAAGTCGACGCCTGAGGTTGAAATTAAGGCACGCAAGCTCGCCCTGCCTTGCGAGCGTTCGCCGCTAGAGACGCGCCAAGGGCAATGGTTGCGTTTCGGCTCTTGTATCTTTCCCGGTATCGAATGCTGTATTTGTGCAGGGTTATTTTACCGGGTATTGCAGCTGGATTTTTTGCAGGGCGAGAATCGAGTCACGGTGATCTCAGGCGCGCGTAGACTTAAGGGTTGTGCGTGGGGATACTGAGTGGAAGCTTCACCTTGAGCTTTCAACTCACTAGCCAGAGATAGAGATATGTTTTGCGGGCATCAGATGCCGCTGAAGCCAAATTTCAGTCTTTTGACTTTCTAGTGCTTATACTCGATACTCGATCTTCGCTGCTTTGAATTGAAACTGCAGCCCGTATCACAACACGTACTCCCGTAGAAATAGACAAACGGCAGTCCGTATACGGCGGAGAATCCATGACCCACTCCGACCGGCCTCACCCCCGAACCTCCCCGATGAGGAGTCACGTGATCTTGCGTCTCTAACCAACTCTCCATACATAGATAAAAATGTCTCCCAACATGATATGACCCGTCTACCAAGTCGAAAATCCTTCAAAATGTCCAATCCAGAACCATTGTACACACCCGACTCTGTTCCCCGGATAAAAAACGCGAAACGTCTCACCGCAACGCGCACAAAGCAGTTGATCCGGGCGGCGGCGCGAGAATACAACGATCCGCCGCCGAAGCCGGGGCTGGGAGAGTGTTGTGGGAGTTCGTGTGATCCGTGCGTTAATGATCTTTGGAAGGAGGAGCTGGCGTGTTGGAGGGAGAGGTGGGGTTTGAATGAGAAGGGGGGGAGAGTGGATGGTGGGAAGGTTGGCAATGGGGAAAAAGAAGTGACGAGGAAGATGCCCGGGAGTTTTGAGTGGTGAGGTTACCTAGGTAATACTCCTAAGCTGATGCTTAGTTGGTGCTTTTACCAGATGGGGAGGCTCCATCGTTCGCCGCGTTAGGGCGGGCTCCTGAGCGCTCGGACAGGAATGATAGGCTCCTCGCAGTAATGCTACGGGCATGGTCGAGGGAGGTCGACTGACGATTATTGAATTATTTGGACTATCTATCTAGCTATCTAAACCAAGATGGTTGTTGGAGGGCCACTAAGCCGAAACGGACATGACCTCACTCCCACTCGGCACCTTGGTCTCATACTCCAGCAAAAGACGAACCTCCTCCTTGGGCTCCAAGCGCAGCGTCCACTTGACCTCGCCATTCTTGCCCAGGGAGGCGGTGGCACGACCCGTTTTCTTTTCCATCTTGATATCCGCCTCATCGCCCCCCTTCTCCAGGCCCGCCGGCTGCAAGACACGAACCCGAAGCTTCTCGTCCTCGGACACAGCGACAGGGATCTGATCAAGCACGATAACATCAACCGCATTGCTCTTGGTATTCTTCACGCGGCACGAGCGCCGGAAGTTCGCGCCGTCTTCCTTATTGAAGAACATCGCGCCAGAGAGTGGCTTGACTGTCGGCTTTGCGTACTTCACTTCGATCGCTGGATCAATGCCGAGCGGGATGTTGAAGAAGACATTCGGCCCGCATGCCTCTGATGTTATTGTTCCGATGAATGAGCCGTCGACGGTGATGCCCATTCGTCCTGGTTGCAGGGTGAGCGAAGAGGTATTCTTGATCCGGGCGCGGAGGAACGCGGCATTGCGGTGCTTGGGCACGATCACGTATGTGAGGTTGACGGAGTGGAGGTCCAGTTCAGCGAGGACGTGCCGGCGAGATGCGAGGGAGGGAACGAGGGTTCGGCGGCCGGGGAGCTCATACGCCGTTGTGAGACCGTAGTCTTGTTTGATGGTGTCTTGGTGTTCGATGGTTGATGCGAGGGATCGGGTATCAGCGTCTGCGTCGTCTTCTTCGAGTTCCATCGACGCAAAGGTTGACGTGGTATTTTCCTGCTTTTCGAAAGGTTTTCTGGGGTCATTGGCTGCCTGACCGAATCCCGGGACTTTCTTGTCAAAGACTTCTGGCGCTGCCGGAGTATTGGAGGACGCCACGTTTCCGAAAAGGCTTCTTGACGCCTGATTTTGTTCCGGTGCCTGCGCTGGCTGTCCGAACAGACCACCGCCGGTAGGGCGTGCAACGGAACCGAATCCCGATGTCGTTTTGGATCCGAAAGGTTGTTCTGGCTGTGGGCGCTCAGGTGCATAAGAAGCCGCGGGCCCTCCAAACAGACTCGCGCCAACCTGAGGGGCAGTCTGAATGGCAGCCGGGTGGTTCGCCGCTTGTCCAAAGGAGGGGCCCGACGAGAATGGGTTCCCGAAAAGTGCCTTGGCATCGATGTTCTGCTCTGCTAATTGCTCGAAGGTAAGACCCCTTCGAGCTGCTAGCGACTGTGGCGCCGGCGCACCGAAGAGGGCACCGCTAGCTTTCGGGGTCGGAGGCAGCAGTGGTCCTAGTTTAGCGGGTGCGTCCAAGATCTTCTCCCAGGAAGGGCCATCAGGTTTAGCTGGGAGCATCGTCGCGAGCTTGATATTCCACGTGTCTAGAGTCGGGATGCGCACGCCGAGGCCGCTGAATGATGCCTGCGATGTGGACAGCGTCACCTGAGCATCGCGCCATGTTTCACTGCTTGAGTTCTTGAACTCCGCGCGATAGCTCAGCCGTGCCGATGATGAAGGCGAGTTGATGGACAGATCGTACCGCGAGAACCAGCCTGACCCAGGAACGATGTAGCTCAAACGCAGCGTGACATCAACGGGACTGGATTCCTCGCGTTGCATCTCCTCACCCCGAACGGTCTTCTCACCGATCGAGCTGCGCCGACTGGACCCGGGGGTCACGAAATTTTGGCCCAGGCTATCGAGCGAGACAACAACTCGTCCCACCTGTTTAGCCCAGAATTGACGCTGCTCAGCACGCTTCCGCTCTTTCTGCTTCTTCTTCTGTTCGCGCTCCTTGGCCCGTTTCTCCTTTTGCTGCTGGATCGCCTTCGATGCAGCGAGTCGGTCCTTGTTGAGTAGCTTCTTGCGCTTATCGATCTGTTTTTGGAGCTTCGCCAGCTCCTTCTCGCGAACGGTGACTTCGGTCGTGGCCTCGTGGTGTTTCTTCGCCTCGGCGCCGCGTCTGGTGACATACGTATCCAGAAACTCTTCCAATTTTTTGACATCTTTCTTTTCATCCGCCTGTAGCCCGTTCCCGTAATTGTCAAGGATGTTCATAACTGCGAACGCTGCGCTGATGCGGCTCCGTGCCATAGCCATTTTCTCTTGGATCTTCTCCATTTCCACATTGGTCGCCTGGATCACGGGATCGTCGACGCTATCCTCGTCTTCGGAGAAGTCATCTTCACCACTTTCTGAGCTTTCCGAGTCAGAGACAGAATCGTCAAACTCCAATCGGTTGGGAACGATGCTCGTTTGGATGTCGGTGATCGTCACCAAGCCGTGACCGGACCCTTCAACGCGAATCGAATCGCAATCCACGCGGGCGTCAAGGCCGTAGATGGTGATTTCATTTTGACCGGGCTGGATAAGAGTTAGAGTGTTGCTTTCTTCCTTTCAGAGAGAAAACTCGCTTACCTGGACGGTTGTGGGGATATCGCGGACGATGGTGACTTGCTTTGGCGCTAGTGTGACCTCCTTGGTGGGCAGGTCTGAGATGAGGATTTCGGAGATAGCGATTTCAGCCATTTCGACCAGAATCAGATGCTGATGACGATTGATTCTGGCTGAAAACTGAAGATTGTAAGAAGAGAGAGGGGAGAGATGCAAACGGAGTGGGGAGCGGGGTGCAGGGGGAGAAAATAGCCAAGCTAAAGCTCTAGGCATACCGTGCTTACTTATCTGACGCCCAAACTCACATGCCGCCCAAAATTCGACCTCCACCACGATGAAAAATTGAAGCAATTCAACGCAATACAAAACATATTAAAACCCGAAATTTTGGTGGTGAATTTATTGCTAACTAAAATCTTTATATAGCAATTTTAGGACTCCTGAAAGCGCTGTGGTAATTAGATCTCGTGGCCTTAATAATTTAGGCAAACGGGCGAGTTAGGAATAACTTCAGGGCCAGAGGGGTTCTTCTTTTTTTTAGGGGATGCCTTTAGAGTTGCTGGAGGATTACTCTTGCCTAGTTTAGCTAATTTAAAGTTTTCCTAAAATTATATTTTTATATCTTTATTTATACACGCCTGCTGCTTTTAGTATTTTTTTTGCCTTTTTAACTCTGCTGCTTTAAGGTGTTATTTTTGCATATTTACAGCTTTTATTTTTATATTTTCTTTAGCTATTTTCTTCTTCTCCTCTTTAGCTTACTGCCTGTGTATTTTATCCTCTTTCTTTCTGGCCTTTTCTTATTATATAGCCTTATTTTTTTATTTTTAAAGATCCCGCGCCTGCTGGATCTTCCCTGGAGAATAAAAGATTATATTACTATTTTCCGGTGCCTGGAGTTAAAAAGTAAGTGGCTTTTCTTGTTGCCTTTTCTTTTTCTTATTAATAAGTGCCTCCTTAAGGCCTTGAGCTTGCGTCTAGAGGAGTATATGGTTTATATAAAGTGTATTCACTATAGTCCAAAATTTTTTAAAAATTTCAGGCGTAGGCGCGTTCTCTGCCTTTTTAATAAGTCTTTAAATATCTCTCGCGTCTTTTACTTGCAGTACTTGCCTTGCTAACTTAATAAATTTAGGAGTTTTGTTTATATTCTTCCTAAATTACTTTAGTACTGCCTTAGGATCCCAGGGGAATAAGCCAGTTAATCTTTATAAACTTTTTATATTTTTTATGTTTAAGGCCTTGCTCCAGGCCTTTTAAAATAGCCTAAAGAAGTCTTACTTTGTAATTATGCTAAGGCCTTGGCAGGAATATAAGAATATGTCTAGTTTATTACTATACGCCCTGGCAAGAGGAGAGAAGATCCCAACGTTTAAAGGCTGCAGCGAATGTGTTAAATAAGGCGGATATGTGGCCACCAGTATTTAATTTACTTCGCAGTAATCTAGAAAGCGCATTATGACATAAGATCCATGGCTATCTAAAAAGAGAAGCCTTTAACGCCTCCTTGCTTAATCCCTTATTTACTTATTAAAAACATCACAAACCTATAAGAGTTTGTGCTAGGGTCACATGACTTTCATAAATCTTTTTACCAAAAGACCACATAAACCGCAAGTTACCTTGCGGTTTCCCTAGAACCCATTAAGTAGCGCAACCGGGGCCTTCTTGTAAGCCTCAGGCATCACATGCCTACCAGGCCTTACAAAACCCACGCTATTTTTATATTATTATTTGTCCAGCCTGATATAGAAGAGGTAAAATAGTACTTATGGGCCTTGGGATTAAAGTCTTAAAGCCAGGTATCTTGTAATTTATTTACAGCTAACTGGTATATAAGGCCTGGAGGCAGCCTTTTTTTATTAGCTAAGATACACGTAATAATGGTTATTTACTCTTAATTTTTATCCTGGAGATATTACTTAAGGCCTTTTTTAAGATAGGCCTCTCTGGAGAAGATTCTCTTACTTTTTAAGACTATTTTAATAAGAAATTCTTTCTTGTTTATGTTATAGGTATTCTTGGCCAGGATATCATATTTATTAATTTTGCGCCTTAAGTAGTTAAAATATAAAGAGTATTTATACACTAAATTAGCCTTTTTTCTTAAAGAATCGATCCCAGTTATATAGGCGCTTATAAGTTTTTTTATATTTATTAAGCCAGCGCGAAACCTAGCAAGTTCCTGGCTTTTTTTAAGTAATCTTGCCTGCGAAGTTCTTAATCATATTATATATGCAGAATAAGCCTTTGCTGGCCTGTTAATTAATATAATTAATAAGAACTCTTGATTGCTAAGTGTTAAGTAATAATAAGTTTTTATATTAGTCTGTTTTCGTGCCCTGAATGCCTTTAAAATGTCTGGATAAAGTAACGCGGTCTATACTAAACTCTTAAGCAACTTTTATATATAAAAAAGATTCTCCTTGCTTCAAGGAATTAAGATATTCTATTACCTAATCCATTAGAATAAGATTGCTCGAGTTATAAGGGGTTGAAATCTACAAGCAAATGTCAGTGTGGGTATAATTTAGGCGCCAAGTGAGTTTGGGCGTCAGATGAGTAAGCACGGTAGCCGCAGGGAAAACAAAGATCGTAGCCTAGTCCCTGTCAACCAACGGGAGTGGAGCTTTATTTGCAATCTACACAAAGGATAGTGCAGAAGTTAAGAGGGTCTACGTATTTCTGTCAGAGGAGTCAAAATAAGAATGGTTGGGGAGGTTGATGTCTTTGCCTAAGAATATAGATGCGATCAATCTAGGTGCCATGGAACTGGCCTAAGCGCTAGAGTCCAGCTTCAGGAACTGGCCATTTGGTGCAGGAAGTTTTCCCAGTAAAGTTTAATGTAGGTGTAAGCCAGATCAAAGTACCTTAAAATGGTTCTTATTTGCATCTTTGGGTCTAGGCTATAGTGAAGGAAATATATATCTAGCCGTAGTCTTGCCTACTGCCTACCATAAGCTTTATGGGAGACGACCACATTTTGGCACTCATGAGCATCCATATCACAGATTGAGGCTAGCCTTCAGATTACGCACCAAGCTATTCTGAACATTTCCTGAGGTGCGAAACCCATATCACCGGCTTACAGCTGCTTCTGGTGTCCTCGTCTTGAGCCGCGGACCAGAGAAATCAAACCTCATATCATTGCTCACAGTAGACAATGACAGACCATTAGAGCAGCAGACTCAAAGACTATAAAGGCGATAAACAACTAATACATCTCGCAGATTAACTCGACATCGTTATCGCGATCTCGCAGCAGACGAGGTATGATCACGTGTCGGACTGGAGAGAGACCCGCCAAGCAAAATTAAAGTTTATGCCTATGTTCCTGACTAATCCACATAATCGAGATCCCATTCTCCGCACAGACCGAACCATGACGTCGACAATATACAATCACTCATCATTCCCACGCCGACGTCGCCAGCCCACAGCCAACCAACCAGGAAAACAAACCCGCGGAGAAGCCAGCCATGATGTAAAGGGCTTACCGGGGTCTCGATCACGATCTTTTCTCCGCTCATAACCCCTGGCGCGATCGCTTCCCATCGTCTACCTTCACTTCACCTTCAAACACTCAACACAACAAACGCCAAAATGTCCGATGTCCCGGACTCCCTCCTTCCGGGGAACCAAAAGGAGGCAGAAATTAACGCCGCATTTGCCGGCAAGAATCCCAAGAAAATCAACCCCAATGACGCTGGCGTCGCGGAGAACTACACCGGCCCTACGGACAGCCATATCCTGTCGCAGACGAAGCCCGAAGATCCTACAGAGAAGGGCCTAGCGCATAAAGCGGGCGAAATTGATGGCGGCGAGGTCTCGGATCTTGGATGGGGTCTTTCAGAAACGATCCAGGAGCGTATTGTGCCGGGGTTGTCGAATGAGGATTTGTTTTTGTTGATTCGGCGGTTTAATAAGGTACGGACCTACCCAGGTTGTTGAGAAGATGAGTTTGGATGCTAATGTGTATGTGTGCTCGCATAGCAAATATACAACGTCAAAGCCGTTCCCGATGCACCGTTGCAAGGTCTCGATCTCATTCGAGCCGAGGACGACCATTTCTCGCCGGATAAGCTGCGCGCGACGCTGGAGCGGTTCTATACCACGATTGTCATCGGGCTGACGGCGTTTGTGAAGCATATCGCTCGGTTGCGCTCGTGGAGGGAGCCAGTGCGAACGACATGGTTCTGCGTGGTAGAGTCCCAGAGGAAACCCATCGGACCACTGAAAGCTTGGGGCTGATGATTGCTAGGTCTACTTCACATCATGGCTCCTCGATCTTCTTGTCCCGACCATCTGCCTCACGCTACTAACTCTAGTCCTCTACACACCCTCCCGAAAGATCCTCTTCCCACCGGCCCCGATAGCCCTCGTCGATACGTCCACCGGCGGAGTCCAAAAGCCCAAGGCCGGAGTGCTCGGATCTCATGATAGTGTGACGGGCGCTCCAGAGAAATACAAGGGTGAAGCCGCGGAGCAGGAGGCGAGCAATCTCATGGCGAGCGTTGCGACGGTAGCCGTCGGCAGTGCGGCTGGAAAGCATGATCAAGGAACGCCTGAGAGTGCGCCAATGGAGTCGCAGGTCCCTGATGCAATGGATATCGTGTCCAAGGCGGCGGATGCGCAGGCTGCGGCAGGTGGAGAGGTTCCGGCTGATACTCATGATAAGACACGGGAGCCGATGAAGCAGACTGTTCTGAACGGCGCGGATCAGGGGATGAGGGTGATGGCGGATATTATTGACACTTGGGAGAGGATTGCGAAGTAGGTCTTCCGCTTTACTGACGGGTCAGATGTGGCCCTAGTGCTGATCATGCTGGTAGTGCGCTGGCGCCAACGCCTCCCTTCTCGATGATGACGCCCCGTTTGCGGCTGGCAGCAGTCTTTGGCGGAGGGCTTCTCGTCTCACTCCTGACATCGAGCTACATCTTCATGAAGATGGCAACCTTCTTCGTCGGTCTCGGTTTCTTCGGCGACCCGCTTATCCAGCGAGGAATCCAGTATCTTGACCGCGAGTATCCTCATTGGAAGGAACTTTCGCAACTGCAAAAGTATGCCTTGTCTCACTTCATCAACATCGACATCGCTAACATTCCGCAGCACCCTGCTCAAAGGCGTCCCCACCAACGCCCAGCTCACACTAACTCTCCTCCGCATCGGCGAAGCAAACGCCGCTCCTCTCCCCCCACCACCGAAAGGTTCGCTCGAGAAAGCACCTTCTCGACCCGCCTCCATTGATCACGAGAAACTAACGCTCGGAGCAACCCCCGAAGAAGTCGAGCGCGCGGCCGCGAAGTCGCCGAACCACCCTAACATGCAGGCGGAGCGCAATGCGGAGACTGAAAGGGCAAAGCCGAAGAAGGGCTTTGGCGCTAAAGTCCTCGGTTTCTTCCGCGGGACCACGGCTGCCGGAATCGAGTCGAAGCTTGCTATCAGCCACGCCCGTGCGGAAATCGGAAACCTGCACGCGAAGAACCAGAAGGGTGTCCTCCGAAAGAAAGGACTTGAGACTCTGCCTATGGGTCCAGTTGAGTTCGATGCGCGGTATAAGGGACACCGGGGCATGGTCATAATCGACTCCTCCCACGAACCCCCGCTGCTGTACTTTACGACGGACGAGACGGCACAGCTAGGTGACTACCGAATGGAGAGCCGGAAGAACGGTAGTATATACTTCGATATGCCCGTCAACGACATCAAGGAGATGCGTAAAATTGGCGGCATGGGCTGGAAGGGGAAGCTTGTTACTGGCTGGGCGGTTGGAGGGAAAGAGGTTGTCGACGGGATGATTGTTACGGGGAAGCGCCCGCACCAGGAGTTCCAGTTGACCGCGATGAGTAAACGCGACGAGCTGTTTAATCGCCTTGTGGCGATCGATGGACAGGTCTGGAATAGCTTTTGATGTTGCTATGTATCTTTGCTGAGGTTTGACAGGTTTGGAAGTAGTTCGCCTTGTTTCTTTCGATTTAGCGATTTGAGTATTCAGGTATGGAGTTGAACGGAAATAAGGGAGTTTGACGCTTTGCTTTGTTTGGTTCAAATGTTGCAAGACAGTAGAAGTAAAATCATCTGTTCTTGCATAACTTGGTAAGAGAAGTGAGAGGTTGCTGGGAGCAACACCCTTCAGTTTAGCCTCAAATGTCAACTTTTCAATCTTTTGTTCCTTCTCTCTGCCACAACTCTTTTATGGTAACTCTGTGCGCATCCTGCCTCTTCCACATCGCAATTACTGACTCCCTTCCATTCATATCGACCCTTCCTCCCCCTACTACCAGTTCTTGCATCGAAACCAACCCCAGAAGCGTTTGTGGGCATGTCAAAAACACCTAAAGCGACCACTGTCAAGGAGACGGAACTACTGCTCTATCAGAATCTGAAGGGCCTCTTCCTGACTGGGAAGTTTTCAGACATGAAGGTCACATGTCAGGGATTTTTAAACACGTCCACCGTGCAATCTTGTGTTCCCAGTCCAAATTCTTCAACGCTGCTCTCAATGCGAACTTCAAGGTAGATTCACTGAATATCTAAGTTACCACATTACTGACGGGGCTAGGAGAGAGTTGAACAGACTGTTGACCTGCCGGAAGACAACTTAGAAACCAACGAACGCGCGTTATCCTTCCTCTACTTCACCGATTACAAGCCCGACAGCCATGTGATGGACCTGGGTAGCCATGTAAAGGCACCCGAGCGCAAACGGCCGGAGGAAGAACAAAACGACGCAAAGACAAACTCTCGGCCCGGAATGCCTCGGAGAAACCAGCACCAGAAGACAACAAGGATCAGGCGGGTATAGCATACAGCCATATTGGGGTTTATGTCGCCGCGGACAAGTATGGGATCAGTCCGCTGAAGAAGCTCGCTGCAAAGAACTTTGGTGATTGGTGCAAGAAGAATAGCAAGGCCTCGAACTTCCTTGATGTTTGCAAGGATGCCTTGTCCAGCGTTCCTGCCCATGACTCGCACATAAGACAGCTTATTACGGACGTCATCATCCACAATGTCATTGGTTTGGCTAAAGGAAGCCCGGACAAGGTCAGGCTGTTTTTGGAGACTCACCCATTCGTCGCTTCCGAAGTTGTGTGTCGACTGGTCATGGAGGACAAAGTGTGGGGGTCGCATAGGGAAGAGGGCGTTGCCGAGCTGATTAATCACGCGCTGTGGAAGGAATGCTGCGGAAACTGTCCATATTCTGATGATGAGTTTCGTGTTCGCATGGAGCTAGGTGATCTTGAGAAATGAAGGTTCCGCTGCGCGGGGTGTGGCAAGCTGTTTCTGAAGAAGTGACTTTTCTTGATGCTTATTCTTGGTATCAATGCTGGTTCGGCAGTGGGATCTTTGAGATAATGAGCATGTTGCATGATGGGAGCTTTGGGCGTTGCAATGAGGCTTAGAGGTTGGAGATATAGACTCAAACGATATACGCAGGCCTGAAATGTGTAGCTACCCTAGGATCCCCATAATGTTTCCGAAGCAATGTACTCCCTATTTGAAACATTTGATAAAGAGTCTGTTTCGCTCTACTAAGATGCTCACCTACAAGTGATATTTTGGAATAGCTTTGATGTTGCTGGAGAAGTTTGCTGGAGTTTGGCAGCTCTGGAAATCGTTCAAATCTCTCTTTAAAAAGGGATATGGGAAAGATTGAATAAAACTGGGACAGTTTGATTGATGGTCATTTGATTTATTTGTTAGGTGCTTTCAGTGAGAGGAACTTTGTAGTCTTCTGCTCTATTTGACCGAGGCCCGGGGATTATGCCCGTCTTCTCCATAAAACCTCACTCTCATTTCTCCCTCTCTTCTCACCCAACCCTCCTCACTCCCTATCCTCAACCTTCATGTCTCTGCCTTTAAGCATCTAGCCTTTTGACTCCGCTCTCTTCGTCAGACTCTCCTTCTACTATCACTGCACCACTAAGCTCCTGCTTTCAGTCATCGCAATCGTGGTGACGCCCACCGAAGCGACTATGACTGACAACTCGGGATCAATCCTTCAGCAGACCATGAAGGAGTTGTACCTCAGCGGCACATTTCAGATATGAAGATTACCTGCCAGGGATTTACCTTTCGTACTAATCGTTTTGTTGTCTGCACCCAGTCTCTTTTCTTCAACGCAGCAATCAACGGCGGTTTCAAGGCAAGGGTTGACCCGCTCCTCATCAGACAACTTGTTACTGACCAGCCTAAGAAGGGCCTTACTCAGACAGTAGATCTGCCTGACGATGATCTCGAAACCATTGAGCGCGTGCTACCCCTCCTCTACTTCAACTCTTACGATTACAAGTCGCATGTGATGGATTTGAGTAGTCATATAAAGACTCCTGAGGTCAAGCAAAAGGGCAAGATCGCAAAGAAATCCAAGGCGAAGGGTGCACAAGAAGGAGGAGAGACTCAATACCGCGTGATCCCCACCCACATGAAGGTCTACCTGGCCGCAGACAAGTTCGGAATCGATTTTCTGAAGGAGTTCGCTGCAAAGAAGTTTGCTTCGCTTTTTGAGTATATGACGATACGCGCAGGCTTCCAAAAACTACTCCAGGATCCCATGGAAGCGGCACCTCCGTTGAGCTCAGAAATCCAGGGAGCCTTTGCCGATGTAATTGCCTCCCGAGCAGTGGAGTTGTTTGAGACAGGCACTATCAAACAGCTTCTCGAATCCCGTCCAGACCTCGCATTTGCAGTCCTTTCTAGGCTCGCTGAAAACGACAAGATATGGCATGACGGAAAAGGAAGAGCAGTTCTGCCACATTGTCAACAGCGCTTTGTCAATGCAGGGGCGCAATAGGTGCGGCTGTACGCCATTTTGCATCCACATGGGATCGGGCGACTTTGAGGCTGAACGATACACATGTGCGGATTGTGAGGAGGAGTATGATATTAAGGATAAGGAGGTACACTGGTAGCCAACCACTGTGATAGGCGGCTTTGGGGTGCATCTTGGTCGCTTGGGCTGGAATGGTTAGGATTCATAGCAATGAGGCTGAGGGGATGTGAGCCTTAGGGATTTGTCAGATTTTGAGGAAGCCCCAAATTCGTCATTGAGGAAGCAAGGAATGTTCGTTATCTCCCTTGCATGCCTTGTTATGCAATTCCAATATTAAAAGTTCTCAAAAAATTGACTACTTTTTGATCTGTTATTATGGAAGGTTGAATAAGCTGCATTGACCAAGACATCAAGCCCACCAGACTACCTCTGGACAGCATGCACCTTCGGATTTCAAAACCATCCATTATAAAGCTCTTTTAAGAAAAGCTAAGAGCGCACTGTTTCAAAAGAGTCTGAAAGGGGTTCTGTAACATTGGAATCAAGATTGGAGCCTGTAGCCTTTTATTGACTTCTTCCCGCCGTTTGCTGCCAGTAACACCTCTCTCGCCTTCTCTCCCCTCCGTGCTCCGCGTCCCCCCAACCACAACTCTTCCAACTTCTCTCCTCTCTTCATTGCACATTCCAGCGTTCATCTCTATTTTTGTTCGAGCCTATCCTTAAGTGAAAGCTCCAGCTGACCCTCAAAGAATGGCGGATTTGGCAAGGCCGACCGCGGCCGCTGAACCCAAATTGATTCTTCAAGAGACCATGAGTGACCCCTTAGCGGACGGCGAGGACTCAGATATGCGCATCGCTGCCGGGGGAGAACATTCAAGGTTCACCGCGAGATTTTTTGTATTCAGTCAAAATGGTTACGCACTGCAATGGAAAAAGTCAACAAGCCAAGTCGCTTTCCCTGGGTTGGGCAAAGGTCTTTGCTAATGGAAGTAGGATGGCACAACCGTGCCAATCGACCTATGGCAAGAGGACCCCAGGACCGTTGCTCGCACGATAGAATTCCTTTACAACGAAGATTACGCAGAGGAAAACTTCGAACTTGAGATGGGCGATGATTATGGCGGTCTTTCGAACGACTTCGAGCGTACGGTGGAGAACATTGACGCGGACGAAGGGGAGGTTTGTTCGACTGCTTACAATAACATCAATGTTTATATCCTCGCGGACACGTGCGGCATCAGGCTCCTCAAAGAACTTGCAGCCAAGCGTATCGTCAGGTGGTGGGAAATGAACTGGAGATCGCGGAAATTCCTTGACGTCTTCCGAATTCTCGAGAAGTCTCTTCTCGGAATGATACTCATCTTGTAAGGGTTCTCACTAGTGTCGCCTGCCGAAACATTGAGCCGATTTGGAAGGTAAGGAGGTTTGAATCATTCCTCATTGAGAACACGATTGTCGCTTCGGCATTCATTTCGCAATTGGCTGAGGACAGAAAGGACCTGCAAACAGTTGTTGATCGTTATCACGATCTGTTCGTGCCGGGCACAGTGAAGAGGCACTGCTTTTCCTGCAAGGACTATAGATTTGTCGAGCTGAGGAGAGCCGAGGATGGTAGAGACATGGCCATCTGTTGTAGCGGATGCAACGATTTCGTCGTGAGGCTCTCTTATTTGCCTAGCTGTGGTGAACGACATAGCGCACGTTCACAATGTGCATGAAGATCTATGCCCTGCGTCTACAGCGTGGAAGCAGCAGTTGGAATAGGTAGAAGGGACAATCTTTGGGAAAGTGCCAGTTCTAGTAATCTTTTGCTTAAAAATCACAAGACCGTGATTTCTTCGCTTCAAAATTCGCTTGAGATATCCTTTGGCTAAACCGTTAAGCATCTATTACAGAGAGTCCTGAAAAGTCTGTATATCAAAAAAGTGAGTACTTGAGCTCTCGTTGTTGCCCGTTGCCTGGACGTTGCCAAAAATAAGGTCACGGTTTTGCTGCTAGTAACACACATCTCGCCTTCCCTCTCCTTCCTTCTCCGCTATCCCTCCCACCACAACTGTTTTGAATTTCTCTACGTCTCTCGTCGTACACTTCCTTTCGTTTATTCTCATCTGCTTGAGCTCATGCTTTTTTACTACCAAGCTCCAGCCAACCCGAAAATATGGCGGGTTCAGGAAAATCCACCACCACCGCCGTCGCCAAACCCGCCTCGATCCTACGAGAGTCAATGAAAGAACTTCTAGAAAATGGAAGGTTCTCTGACATGACCATTACCTGCCAGGGACATTCTTTCAAAGTGCACCGAGCAATTGTTTGCAGTCAGTCGCGCTTCTTTCTAGCGGCGATGGAGGATGACTTCAAAGTGAGCTTAGCCTGGACCATCCCTCAGTAGATGCCCGCTGGTACTAATTGGTATAGAAGAGCAAAACACAGGCAGTCGAGCTCCCCGAAGATGACCTTGTTACGGTTGCGCGCATGATATCCTTCCTCTACACTGCTGACTATAAGGACGATGAATGTGCGGTGAACTTAACGAGCCCTCCGGGATCTTCGACTACGACTACGACTTCAACTTCTACCTCGCCTTCGAAATTGGCACCGTTCAAAGCCCTTGCAGAAAAGCTGATCTCGGCAACTGCCAAGAATCCCAGTGAAGGAGTCGCCAAAGCGGAGCCTCGATCACCTGCGCGGAATAACCTACTCCTCTATGTGCTCGCGGATAAGTAGATTGATCCCTTGAGAAACCTTGTAGGAAAGCGTTTGATAGAGTAGTGTATACATAATTCGAAGCCAGACGAGTTCCTCGAGATTGTTCAGGACATTTTGACCCTTGTCCCTGGGCACGACACTTCATTCATGAACACACTCGCTAAGATTATTGCCGAGTACGGCGAGAGTTTTATGGCGGATAAGAGAACGGCTTCGATACTTGCGGCAATGAGACCTTTGCTTCAGAGCTCTTCAAGCGAATGGTGGAGGTACGAAAAGCAATGGAACTGAGGCATAACACACAAGCGGAGATGTGCAGGGCACAGACAGCCAAGCACATCGAGGATATGAGAGTGCTGAAGGCCAAGCACACTGAGGAAATAAAAACACAGGCGGCAAAGCACATTCAGGAGATGGAAGCAATGGAAGCCCAGCACACGGAAGAAGTGGAAGCACAGACTGCGGATCAGCTCGAACAGCAACGACAGAATGATGAGGACTGGGTGGCCTACGCCGAGGCGTGTTGTAACGAAACGCTGTCTCATAGCCAGGTATGTTCCTGCAACAAGGTAATGGTCAAAGGGTTCGATGATGAAAGGTGCACTATACGGTGTTGCGACTGCTTCGGGGTCATCTACGTTCAAATACCAAGCTGACTGGTTGTAATGTATCATTTTAATTATAGGAATGAAGCGAGCCTTGCTTATCACATACAAAGCAGAGCGTGAGGTCAGGGGTCCCCGTGAGGTGACACTGCCCGACATGTACGCAAAGCAACTCTAATACAATCTGTCCACTTGGTTTTCTCTGCTTCTATCGCGCTATCCTTATGACGTTTACTTACATTACACTCCCCTGGGTGAGCAAGCAGCAGGCCATGATATCTATACGCACGTCAAGCGTATAGAACTTATCCAACCGTCATGCAACAGTGTCATCGAGAAGGGTGAGCACCTTTTTCGAAAGCGAGAAAAGTCTGGGAGAGCTAACGACGGGAGTTTTGTCAGACCCAAACGAAGGAAAAGCAGATCACGCTTCAAAGACTGAATCCAATGCCCTAAGATACTGCGACACTCGCTAGCCTGCGCCGAGCCAGCTACCCGGAGGTCCCTCGAAAGCCATGAAAGCTATTGTACAATGGAAGGATGGTGCCCTGGTCTGGACGCGTCACGAGAAGGTTCGCACAGCGTTAGAAAGCAGCGGTAGGTCGAAGATAGCAATTAGTAGGCATGGAGAACCAAGTTGTTGCAACTGAGGCTACTAGTACCGTCGAGGAGAACAATTCATTGCACCGAAGTTGACCTCAAGGACGGATACAAGGCCATGAGAGAAATCATCTTCCATGTCATTTCGTTTCTGCTTCAAAGAACAACCTACTAGCCGCGGTCGACGTCTTTGCAGTTATCGCCTACAAGCATTGCCACTTGCGCTTGAGAAAATAGCGCAACGACGAACCCGTGGCTTGGAAGGGACCCTTTTTGAGGAGGAGCGATGACTTGAACTGCCAGCTATTGCTCCTACTCTGGTTCTCCAACTCTTCATATTCAATTTTAGCACCATTTCCATCGCGATTTCTACTCAATTATCGAGAGGCGGGTCGGGTTCACCATCGGCTCTCACCGATACCTGTTCTATGTACGACACTAACTTCCCGAACTCGACCCGACGAATTAAAACTCAGTCGGGCAGGCGACGAGAGCCGTGAGAACCGTCCGCTGTTGCGTGGAGGCTCAAATTAACGGCGCGGAGCCGTCTGCGATCTGGAGACGCGCGATTTTCGGGCCTTCGACCGCTCAAAGTTGGAGACGACTGGATCGAGAACGCGGGTGCCTGGTTTCATCTCCACGCCTCCGGTTACAGAGGAGCAGGCAGTGCAATTTCGACCACGATGCGGTCTCCGCGGGGAGCGCAATGACCACCGTACGACGACGATTGAGCCGTTTGATCGAGGCGATGAAAGGCGGCTGCCTATCATGGGGCCGTTCAACGGGCAGCGCCTGATATTATTTGAACGTGAGCGATGAGATTCCCCGGCTTTTCTTTATATGTGCGACCTGCGATAGGCCAGAGCGTGTGAAGGATTACGTACTGAGTCGCAAGCAACGAGGCTTAGATCGCTCAAGGACGCCCCACGTCTTGGCTCTAGGGTTTGACTTGGCATGAAAGAGCTGCCTGAGACTATCTCAGATAACTTGTGACAGCCGTTGTCCCCAGAGCTGGCTTTTGACGCGTGATATAGCTCAACAACGTGGTTGGTTGAATTTTCAGAGTTTAACCCCTGACTGTCAAACTGTCCATCATAATGGCCAGCTGGCCAGTTGCAGCTCTTCTATTGGCCAGGATGACGAGACAAGATCGACAGCCCTTGAGCCTAAAATTGGCTGCTCCAGTTAGCGCCCTTGTTACCCCCTAACCAGTGCCCACTCCCGTTGCCCAGCCTGCGCCCGTGAACAACCCTGAATCTCACCATGCATTCAGAATGTTATTGCGCCTCGCTTCCTTGGTGGCACACGTCACTCTGCGTGGCCGTTGGGACATGGAGAATTCTGGCTGGTTATCATGCTGCCTAGATCAGACACAGCCAACATCCTGTGGCAGCTCTGAGGCAGGACGCGACTCTCACAGTCATGAAACCGAAGGGATCGCCCGCGTACGCCAATCAGATTCGACCTTTACCACGACACTATGCCCTGTCGAGCATGCGCATACGTACTCGCCTGAATTGCGACAGAGCCTCTAGCGCCAAGGTTGGGGCCGAATGCCTCGCAAGCTTTAAAAAAGTGAATGCTGAGATCCCCAGTCACCTACTCCATGCGGTTACTGGCCGCGCACTGGGGCCGCTAGCCCAGGCGCATTATTTCACAACAGCACAGCCAGGGGATGAGTGAATGGGTCAAGTGCAATGAGGGACTGGAGCTTCGGACCTTCCAGGGTCAGAGTACTTGAGAGCTCCATCTCCCTGTTGATCCTCCTTTCAACTTTTTCTCTGCGGGACAGACTTCGACGGACAAGATGTTATTACCTCGACACTTTCGGCGGCTAGTAGCCGTCGCGGTCTTGGTTACAATCTTCGTCAACTGGCAATTATTGCGACATACTCATGGACCAACGGTGACTGATGCGCGGGCGCAATATCCACTGATCGCAAAGTACATTGAGGGTGGGAAAGGGAGTGGTGGTGGTAAGCTTTCGGCTTAACATCTTATGCGACAATGATAGCTAACCAACTGCCTGCAACAGCCTGGCATTTACCACAAACATGGACCGAAGACTCGAATACCCCCCTAAACGACGTCGTTACCGCAGCACAACTCGCCCTGAACCGCTCGAGCACCGACCCCTCGGGCCACCTGCCACACTCGAACATTCCAAGAATCATCCACCAAACCTGGAAAGATACGCGCTTTGAGACTTGGCGACCGAAATACCAGGCGAGCGTGGAGAAATGGCTGCACGTCGTGGAGGAGGAAGACATTCCGTACCTCTTCTGGGATGATGCCGGCGTTGCGCAGTTCATGCGCGAGTTCGAGCCTGAGCTTGAGGCGGAATTTTACGGCCTGCCGAGTCCCGTTGAGCGATCGGATGTCTTTCGAGTGTTGGTTTGCAAGTGGATTGGGGGTGTTGTATGTTTTTTCTCTGCGCTTTTCCATATACTATGCTAACAAGCTGGCGCAGTACGTCGACATGGACACCGAGCCCCTGCAATCCCCCACCGAATGGGTGACGCCAACCGACCTGATCCCCTGGACGGACTTCAAAACCAGCAAGCTCTACCACTCAACGCAGCCCGTGAACGCCATTGTCGGAATTGAAGCAGACACCAACCCTGATACCGACACCTACTGGCGCATGGGCTACTTCTTCCCTGTTCAGCTCACGCAATGGGCCTTCGCATTCGCGCCGCACCACCCCGTCCTCCAGATCTTCATCGACCGTCTCCGCGAAACAATCCGCCTTGTCGCACGCGACCAGCAACTCCTCCCTGAATCCGAGCAGCAGCAGCACGGCATGGGCCTCGACTGGATCGACCCCGTGAACCTGACCGGCCCGATCGCGTTCACGGATTCCGTGCGCACCTATCTCGACGGGAAGGCGGATCTGCGCTGGAACGCATTGACCGGATTACACGATGACGGGAAGATAAAGCTTGTTGATGATGTGCTCGTTCTTCCCATCACAGGATTCAGTCCGGGGAGTGCACGGTTCCGGAACATGGGCTCCAAGCCGATCACGGACCCGTCGGCGAGATTGTACCACCATGCTGAGGGCTCCTGGAGGCATTGGAGTCTGCGCGTGGAGATGGGCAAGTTCTGTCGCACGGCGTTTGGACTGTGTAAAGACTGGTCGAAGGTTTCGAATGGGGAGAGCTGGATCTTTTGATCTAGCCTCTCTTATGTTTACGACTCTCTTTTTTCCCATACCCGACTCTCTGTTTAATTAGACTACTAGGATATTAATTAGTCATGGATGGACGCTAGATGCACGAATCAAAAAGAAATTCTACCAACTTTCAAATCTGATTCATTTACGTCGTACCTACATAGGCACGCAAAAAAAAAAAAGCGATCTCAGAATACCCTATCTACCAAGCTCAATTTAGGACAGGCAGCTACGTTGTGACAGCTTGAGCTCTAACATTCACCAAGCCACCCAGGCCCCAGCCATTTTGGTCTCCTTCCATATCCAGAGTCTAGTCCGTGCTCCGACTCGAAGTTCAAAGTGGAATAAACAGCCGGTACAAATACAGTGCAGTAGAACGTCGCCGCCTTATTGATTGGAAGAATCTACGCCCCCACCAGCTTGATTGATGGGCCTGCGGCTCGCACCTCTTGAAGGAAGCTTAGTCCTCGCTTAGCCTCAGCCTCAACTCTAGGCTCCAGCATTAATAGGTCAAGCTTTTCATGTTCAATTTCCCTAAGCAGTATGGATTACCCTAGGTATCTACCTACTAGTACCCTGGTGGCCTGGCTCATGCTTTGCTATTCGACAAGCATAGCTGGACCCTGTACCGCGCCGGGGAGAATAGCTAAGCAAAGTGGTGGAGCTTGATTTAATGTCTTACTACGGCGATTGATGGCCTCAGTAGGCAGAAGCGTTCGTTGGCCTCAGGCTTGCTTGATGTTTAGACAGGTTTAGCTGCCTGGCCATTCCTAAGCGCGCGTTGAGCCCGAGCTCGAGCCCGAGCTTTAAGTCTCAGGGGCTGTTTAATTCGTAACCCTACTTCAAGACCCTTTTTGCAATGCTTCCCATCAAGCTTACTCCTCTGTCATCTGTGAGATCCGGAGATACCCTAGTGGACACAAGATCGCCGGTTTTACCAGGGTTGGCATACGGCAGGGGGTAGAGCTTCAAGCTCTTGATTCTTCTGAATTACACCCGGTACGGTACCCTTTCTAGCTGGAGGGCTCTTCTCGAGATTGTTGTAAGTCCCCAAGCCCTTGATGCTCTCTTCCATTGGGTTGGTATCTACTCCGGCGATTCCTTTGACTGTCAGATGCTGGGTGGTTGATGCCATCTTCTGCCATTCCTTTGCACAGTGTACCATACAGCACCTAGGTATGCAATGAAAAGGTCGTTTCTCTGCCGTGATATTGGGACACTTGAGCAAGAATATAGGCATGAAAAATATCCGCACTGTATCATCTAACGCTAGAATGCCCATACCTAGACAGTACAACCGGCATCCAATTCAACATCTCTTCATTGAGAGACCTGCACTCATCAACTGGTAACCATAAGTATCCAAGACCAAGTCCTTCTTCCGCTACACGGCGTTCGTCTTCTTTACACAAGATCTACAGCATATGCAGGGTGCTAAGACGGAGAATGATTGACTTATTTCCCAACGTCCGCTCCTCAAACCGTCGAACGCGCATAAATTTCCCAAACAGCCCACAGAGCCCTCGTCAATCCATGGTTCAATCAAATATCCTCCCTCAACAGCGCATAAACAAACGTATCCAACACCTTCCCCCCCTTCTCAACAGCGCTCCTTCGTCTCCCCTCGTACTGGAACCCAGCCTTGCCCAGCACCTTCTTGCTGCTTTCATTCCCCTCAAAAACCTCCGCGTCAATCCGCACAATCCTCTCAAACTCCTCCTGCTCAAAAACCCACTTCACAAACTCCCTAAGCGCCTCACTCCCAATCCCCCGTCCCGAAAGCTCTTCACCAATCCAATACCCCACCTCCATAGTACGATGCTGGACATCGTCTCGACTCTTAAGACCGATCGCACCGATGGCGGTATTGGTATGAGCATCACAGATCGCAAAATGACAAATGGGATTCTGCGAAAGGGTGAAGTTTATCCAATTCATTGCTGCTTCATTTGTGTACGGGTGCGGAAAGGCATTGCGCATGTACTGCGCGATGAGCGGGTTATTGGCGTGTTTTGTCATGTGTTCGATGTCGGATTCTGTGGGGGCGAGGGGCCGGATGAGGGTCTTTGTATTGGGGAGGTGGAGGATCGGAGCTGGGTCTATTTTGCGTGGCTGGGAGGTCATCTTGAATGTATAGTATACGCGAGGGGATAAAAGTATACTCCTACCGCGGGAAACGGGATATGCAGAGGTAGATAGGTAGATGGAGATAAAAGCCAATTGTCAGGAAGAAGAAAACGGTGAGTCTAGAACTGACTGAGTCATACGGTGGGATGACTAGCACTAAGCAGCGGAGTTGGAGACGGGCTGATGGGCACGTGAGCGTGCTTGCAGGGGGGGCTTTGGCCCATTTTAGTATCGTAGGTTTGGGCTTCAAAACGATATAGTTGCTGTTGAAATATACGATGAGAAATGTATGCCTGTAGAGAGTTGCAGACGGAGCTCGACATGGAGACAGTTGAAGGCTTCCAAGCCCCAGGTTGGATGTCTGCTCCACAGAATTAAACTATGTCAGTGCTTTGAAATTCGTACAAATTCATGAGCGCTACTTTGTACTCACATCCCAATGTTCCCCACGATCTTATTCTTATTTATTTTGAGACTATCCTAGGAACCGGGTTCCTCACCGGACGACCTATGATACCTAGGGTATCCTGCCCACCTACCCAGCCATCTCCCAGGAGAGGAGACAATCAATCAAAGCTGACATTCCTGTCATGTTGGACTATGAAGAGATAGGAAAAGCATCGCCGCCGCAGCCGCTATCGAAGACCTGGAATACGGCGCCACCACCCCGTTTGCTTCGGCATCAACGCCACACGCGCAGCGACTTCAAACACCTCTAGCACACCCTTCCCGGTGCGCGCCGAACATTCAAGGTACCGTGATGCCCCGATCTCACCTGCAACAGCCTCAGCCTGAAGAAACCAGTCATTTAGCCACTGCGACTTGAGGGGTGCATAAAAGAGACGGGAGACGGGAGATAAGAGTATTTGCATAGAGCGCTGTGTTTATATGACAAGTAACCATTGTAAGAAAGCTTGGAAGAGAACCCACCTCCACTTCAGAGATCAGGTTTCCTCCTTTGGGGCTGTCGCGGAGGTCTTGCTTACACCCAACTAGGATGATAGGGAGGCCCCGAGCGAACTCGTGAGCCTCGCGAATCCACTTGCGACAACAGATGTTAGCTATGCATGGACATATTGTGTTGTGTGACACTCAAGTTGACTCGGAGCAATCAGGAAAAAAAGAAACTCGGGGTGATGGGCTGTTTACCCCTTTCAGGCCAGCCAGGCAGCCTGGCGCTTCGCCGATCTCAAAGCAGATGAGCACGACATGGGGCTTGCTGTAGGATTCAGGACGATAAGAAGCGAAGCTTCCGTAGTGTGCTGTTCCTGGGAGAATGAGCTCGACGTGTTTGCCATCTAGCATCATGTTTGCAGTATGCACGTCGAAGGTGGTCGGGATGTAGGCCTGCGAGGATGACTTTTAGCTCTTGCACATAGGAGGGGAAAAAAGGGTTAAGGTATGAAAAGGTAGAGCAAGAAGAAAGCCAAAAGGCTTCTGATTGCTGGGGGAACTGGATGGGTATAGTTTGGATTAACCTTAGGCATTGTTCCTTGTACAAAAGCCCTATTGTAAGCAATGTTAGTGTCTTTGGATAGCTTGCCGGTAAGAACATTGATGCATGCAATAACTTGTTCCAGTCATCAACGGATAGCTGCAGACGCGCTGGGCTTACGTCAATAGACACGTCTTGCCGCAGAACGTATTCCCAATAGTGACAATCTTCAGGTGGACTTCGGGTTTTGAGAAGGGTGGTGGACGCGGTACTTGGTGTCGCGACATAGTACCCGCCGATGGTTTTTGTTGCTGTTGCAGTGTCGCTAGCGTTCGCTGCGTTGGCGGTGATGTTGGAGGCACATCTCCTTGATCTAGCTCTGGTTGTAGCTTTGCCTCCTGCTCTTGATCCTTCCCTTGCCTTTCTGCTTGCCGTTGCCTCGACACTCGCATGAGCGCCAGCTCTTTTTTTTTTGCTTCAGCGCCAGCTCTGCTTTCTGCTCTTTTCGTCGCTTCTCTAGTTGTTCTTGCTCATGAGGCATAACGGCTGCTTGTGTGGCCTCTGGCAAGCGTGTGGCTTGTTCAACAACTCCATGTGCTCGCGGTGCGGACTGGATAACGGTAGTCCATCTCCCAGAGGACAATGAGGAAGTAGCGTTTGACTGGATAGCAATTTGTCCTTGCAAAGCGCCTATGGCGTGTGCTTGCTGTGTCGGAATAGGGCTGCATGAACGGCGGATCACTCACCATCTCCAGTACTATCTGTGGTGAGTGACGATGTCGCCTCTAGCTCCATTTTTATCCAATCATGTTCTAGGGCATCCTCGGCCGAAAGCCTCGAACTAGGTTTCGCGGCCAGCAGTAACTTGATGAAATCCTGGCATTCCAAACCAACGCAATGAGATTGGAGATCCGCAGTTGGGAAACGGTGATCTTGGGTATACGCAAAGACCTCGCTGAATGACTTGAACGGTAGGCTTCTGGTTAAGAGGTAGTGCGTCATCACACCGAGAGACCACATATCCACCATGAAGGTGTATGCTTGGCTATCCCCGAACCGCTGGAAAAGGACTTCTGGCGCAAGATACGTCTCAGTCCCGATCGCCGTGCGAAAGGCCGTGTCTTCGTGAAAGCGCTTGCTAATGCCAAAGTCGCCGATCTTGACCCACCACCTTGGCCGCTTTTGGACCACGAATATGTTCTAGATGCGTCAGCGAATACTTAGCCCCAGGCCGGGGGCAGACGTACCGCGGGCTTCAAGTCGCGATGGGCGAAGCCGTTGGCATGCAGATGCTCAAGTCCTTCCAGTACTTGGTAGCTTATTTGCTGGGCGTCAGCTTCAGGCAGTGGCTGCCCTAGGTGCTTCTGGAGATCGCGGAGCTCGAAGTATTCCATGGTGATAAAGACAGAGTCAACGCCTTCAAACCAACCATACGATTTGACAAAAAGCCCGTCGTACTAGATTACGCCCATGTCATCCCGAGTCCAATGGTACGCAAGCATGATTCGCAGGAGATAACAGCTTACCTTTCGCTGTGAGAACTTTGCGATCGCCTCCAGCTCGCGAGTATAGTCAATGGGTGGGGCAGAACAGGACGTCTTGGAGACATTTTTGACAGCACGCAGTTTGCTTTCACTAGCACCGTTCGTACATTTCTCTAGCCAGACCGTCCCAAATCCTCCATGTTCAAGGAACCTTTGCCGCTGCCAGAGTTCCTCCTTCTTCCGACGTCGACCGCCTATATCAGAGTCGAACACCTCATGAGAGACGTAGCCGTCGTGGAAGGTGACACTCAGTTTTGAGTCGGTAACGATTTCCGGAACCATGACCTGGGAGAATAGTTATCGGATCCTGTTACCTGGGTAGGTGGATATACAGCCGATAGGAGGCAAAAGAGCGGTTTGGGGTAAGCCTCTGAGCCTCCAGGTGTCAGCTGAACATACCCCGCCAGTTATCGGGCCGGGAACAGCCTCGCGCTCTCCCATTGGTGGTAGACTGCGCCCCGACTTGGCAGGAGGGATAGCCAACAGGGATTAGTCTTCTTCGTGTTGGTGGTTGTGTTCGAGGCTGTCCTTGGAGAGTTCAAATGTGGTTGTGTCTCATGAAATGCGCCCAATTAGCAGGACAGTCCTGGCGTGAGACCTGTCAAAGCTTCTCGGAGGTAGCAAAGGCCGTCGTGCCTTTGGCGTACCCGGCCAAGGTAGTCTCATGGTAGTATAGGACAAAGCTGAATGAGTTGGTAATGAGATGGACGAAACTCCGTGTCAGGAGCACGAAGACCGATGAATAGAGCTGCATTACAGGGTCCCTTGGAGTGAAGGGAAATCTTTGTTTTCCAACTTCTGCTAGAAGTGCTGGTCGGAGCAAGGTCGTGCAGTCCTCCGCAGAACTCTAAGTCCCCTGTGGTGAACATGCACCTGCATCCGGTAGCTACTTCCTTATTTGGCAACCCTGCCCCTCCACTGCTGGCGTGAGAAAGACGTGAGGGTGTCAAAGATGTCCCAAGTCCCTTCTGACAATGCACCGTCACTCACAGGCCCACCTGAATTGTATTCTAAGTGCATTCTTTGAACATTGGGAATGTTCAGCTTCTATAAAGACCCATGGCATTATTATATATCATCAGAACAGATGGGGTATCAGCGAAGCAAGACAAAAGAACAATTACAAATTTGCTAGGTGCTCCTTCCTTCATCCTGATCACCACTGGCCCCTAACTGTTGGAAGCCGTCGGGGACGTCAATGTCCTCAGCGATCGAAACATCGCCCCTTTGTACACCAACAGCCATTGGCACCGTCTCGGCGGCACTCAGACTACCTCGTCCTCGTTTCCTCCCCGCTGCTTTCCTAGACCTTGGACTGGGATCTGCATTTGAACTCGGACCCCCATTTGTACTAGCAACAGCGAAGTTCGAGCTGCCACTATATTCTTGCTGAAGATGCATGAACACAGAAACGCAGACAAATGCTAACGCAATATTAACAAAGAAGTCGCCTAGAAGCCTCAATGAGACGACATAGAGGCAGACTCTGGGATCGAATATCAAGCTCCAGGTCGTTACAGTCTGGCCGACCAGGTTGACGACGGTGATGCTGTTGGTGGACCGAAAAATCTGCCGGAGGCCCTTGGAGGGAATCTTCGTTCGACAGGCATAGTCCAGTTCATCGGCTGCTGTCGGTGATGCGAACTTCTTCCATCCGGCGCGAAGGCACGCCTGGCACGCGGGCGCTTCCTCATCCTTCTCCGCGCATCGAGGAGCATCGCATCTGAAATAGTCGTTTATACGGTCTTGAAAGTGGTCCAAGCGATCAACCCAGAACGGCTTCAACTGGTCATTCGAGTCGAACGGATCCGAGTCTTCGTCTTTCCCTCGCAGCCACCCAGCCCAGAATGTCAGGGCATCCACACCGAACTCCTTCTCGCCCCAGAAGTACTCCCGATGCGCGACTCCACACGAGCAACTAGGCACATAGGAGAAATTCTGCAGCTCCGCCTGTGCCAACCGCTCGAGACGCATAGGCGTACGGATTGCTCGCGCCGGCTTCGTAGTAAAATTCCATGTTGGCAGCTTGCACTTCCGGCGCTGTTTCTGTTCGCGGTTTTTGACGTCTCCTGACTTTCCAATCTTGAAGAAGGGGCTTTGGTTGTTTCGATCAGAGAGGATGTACCCCTGTCCTGTGCTCTTCTGGTACGATTTCGTCATCGCCTCGCGGATATCACTGACTATGGCGTGGATTGTACGGGTTTGGGGGGTGAAGGGTGGCAGTGGCGCTGAATCCGGCTTCTCTGGGTCTTCTGGGCTTGGAAGAGGGGTTTCGTAGCCATTGTGGCCGTTGTGGTTGTCTCGGTCGTGGCCATTGTCGTCATTATCCTCGTCCTTGTCGTCGACCTCACAATCCGAATCAGTGTCTATGATAATGGGTCTCGCCTCTCTCCCATCCTGCTCATTCATATCTTCATCATCTGACTCTATTGCTTCGACGGTGATATGGACTCCCTCATCCGATTTATTCGCAGGCTCTTCGTTCGCGAGAAAGGCCTCCCCACCGAGCCCCTTTGCCAGCGCGGCAACGAAGATAGGCGACTTGCTTTTCCGCCGCATCTCCCGGATAAGCCGATCATTGGGCGAGCCCTTCTCCTGCCGATTATTCTGCACTCGCCTAGCTACCTTTCTCGCGCAGGGCGAGGGAGTTTCGGGCGGATCGTCATTTCGTCCGCCGGTGGTCGCAGGAGTACCTTGCAGCGAAACAGGTGTGCTGACGACATCGGATAACGTTGCCGAGGGCGCGTGGCTAGACGTAGAAGGCGTGGCGAGGAGATCTTCTGGCAATACCATTGTTTCTATGTATACTTACCTATCGGCGCTGTAGGTTATTGGCGAAAAGAGATTGCCACAATGGACCCGCGGGCCGGCCCTCATGCTTAATATTCCAGGAAACGAGGTCCAATTGTGACTGGGAGGGCGCAGCAAGGCACAGACGGCACAGAATGAGTGGTGCCTAGTCGAGCCTGGGGCTGTGCGGGATCCCTGCAGTGTCGTAGACCCCGGTCGCTGATGCCATGTTTTAGCGCTGGGCCGTCTTGCTGGTCCAATCGTGCTAACGGTTAGATAATCAGAGTAGCATCGCGCGACGACTAGGTGCGCCAGATAAACAAACTGGACTGGTTCGGGGCGATGATAGTGTGGCCTGTTGGTCTCTTATCTCACATTCCAGCTAGTCTAGTCTCCAATATAGGCGCCCCAGCCACCGATGAATAACCGGAATTATGGTCTCATTTCACGCTATTTAGCCTACTTTGCGTCATTCGGAATAAGAGCAATCTTTATGCCGTTCGTATCTTAAGTAGAAGAGGCTGGGGTAAAATAGATAGACCGCTACATCGGTACCGTAATATGGAATAAGGATGCTGAAGACCCAGCTCTAGGCGTCAGACGGTCGCACTCGATACTATGGTAGGTGAAGCGTCCGTACTCCCAGCCTCCTGGAAGCAGATTTCCGGAGAACTAGGCATCTTAAGGGTGGTATCTCCGAAAGTGTGCTCATGCGAACGAGAAATTCTCGATCTTCTGCTGCTCTTCCAACTTCCAAATCCGCTGAATCGCCTCCTTGAACGCATCCATATCTTTGACATGCCCATACTCAGCCAGCGCGAGAGCCTTGCTCTCAATCTCGTTTCTAGACCAACGTCAATAATATCCTCGTGAAATAATGGGAGAACGAGAACAACATACCTCGTCAAAGTCCACCCTGGATCCCCCTTAACAACATCCACCGTCCGACTAAGCACCCTCCCATCCTTCGTCACAACTTCCACCCTCCCCAGCCACCGTTCCGGAAACGCCGCATCAATCTCCTCGTCCAGCACCATTTTTACACGCCCCTGGAACTCCCTAAGCTCCGGATCATGCAATGCCTCCTCCGTGAAATCCGTAAGTCCCGCACTGCCCCTCTTCGCCGCAACAGCCAGCACGAACCCCATGCTGAATTTACTCTGGTGCACCGTTTCCCCCTTCCCACTTAAGCCCAGAACATCAAGGGCAGCCTTGTACGTGTACGCCGTCACGCTCTCGATATCTTTATATCCAACCCCCTCGTTGGCCATAAGCGCAAGGAGCGCATCAGCACTTGGATGCGTATGCCGACAGCTCGCGTGCCATTTGAAGCTTGACTCCAGAACAGACCATTTCTTTCCTAGCTCGCGATCGAGTGCTTCAGGCGTGACGACTAAATTGCCCAGACTTACACCCATCCCCCTCTCGCCTTCTAGGATATCACCCGTGCCCAGGAGTCCAGATTTAGCATTGTATGCGGAGAACACACCACCCGCACAGGCTTGGCCGGTGTGTACTTGTTTCGAGTGTGTTGCGTCGAGCAGGAACTGCCACAGTCCTGAGGCTTGTGTCCCTGCTGTCCCGATTGCTGACAGCATCTGGGATGGAGAGAGTCTTAGCAGGTGTGCGGTTGTTGCGGCGGCGCCGAGGATGCCGGTTGTGGATGTTGTATGGAATTTCTACACTCCCGTCAACACTCACTGTACCTAGGAAGAGAAGGGGTGGAGAGGAAGAGGGGGAAATACTTCGTAGTGCGCTCTCCCCAAATACTCCCCCGCCCGACAAGCCACTTCGTACCCAACCACGCACGCCGTAATAAATTCTTTTCCTGTTGCACCGACGTCTTGAGCGACGGCTAGGGCTGTGGGGTAGATTATTGTTGCCTGGCCCTTCGTTAACACTCCACTACTTACATTGTATCGTGATATTGGACAGGGGTATATGTACCGGATGCATCATACTACTATTATGCAAATCATCCTGCTCAACGACATGCGCTGCGGCGCCATTCACCAGCGCCGCGAAGGCAGGAGATGTCTTGATATCGGGAAACCCGATCAGCTCGCAGTTTCCGTCCTTTGGGCCCATGTGTTGCGAGTACTGGAGCATTGATGTCACGGCGATGTGTGAGCGGCCTGCGACGGCGCAGGCGAGGGTGTCGGCGAAGAAATCTTTTGTGCGGGCGATTACGGGCGGTGGGAGGTCGGTGTATTTTAGGGTGCTGGCCCAGTTTATGAGGTTTTGGGTTCTGGTTGGGTGCGATTGGGCTTGAGAAGACATTGTTCGTTTGGTGTTGGTGTCGGCGTGGTGAGGGCGGTTGAAGATGGAGGTTGAGGACCGGAGGAGGGCGGTTTGGCGGAAGGACGTGGTTAAGACTCGCCGGCCTGGGAATCGTGTTGACTGAGCAATGGGCATTCTCTTCTGCTAGTTTTCTCTTACAATGCGATAACACAGTGGGATTGGATGATGTTGAAGACGATGGGATGTGTTCGGTAAGCGTAAGCGGAGAAGGAGAAGCCGCGGTTACTCAGAATGCGGGGAAAAGGCTTTATGCCCCAGGCCCCGGCTATCCCCCGACATCGGGATGGGGCACGTTGATTGGCTGTTTTACTTGCTATCGTAACTATAAAATGAGCTTGCTGTCGTTGAGTCAGAGCTCGAGAGGCTCTGCTACTTGACGATCGACATGGTCTCGATAATAGCATGAGCTTCAAGTCTGACGCTTGATGGCACTGAAGATTAAGTTGAGCTATCAGCACAAGATTTCTCCCAAAGCATTAGACCCAGGATGGTGTTGGGGAGAGGGACGGAGCTCTGAGTTGATTTTAATAGTAAGGAGAAAAAGAGACATCTCGGTCAGGTTGATGGGAGAGGTGAAAGTGATCCCATCATGGCTATCGAAGCATGTCCAGCTTCATCCCATTTTCGACATATAGGTAGGCCAGGATCACCGTCCATTAAACTGATTTGTTTTCTTTTCCCTGCTAAATTCCTTTGATTTCTGCAGCACCAATCTACTGGTGAAAGGCCGCGGAAGTTCGGGGCTTAAATCCTCAACAAAGTGTCAATCTCTAGGAGTCCAGCATAGGGCATTATGCTAGTTCAAACCTACCTAATGAGTCCTCAAATCAATCCACAAATTGGTGGAACAAATTAAGGAGAACTTACAATGGACATCCGGGGTGGCAAGGTAATCTGATATATTGTAGCATATTCATTGATGGTACGACAGTGAATAATACAAGGCTTGGTTGACAACTCATTCACCACCAAGAGAAATATAGTTTACAGAACTTCTTTGAGGCCATGTATAAAGAGACCTGAAGGGTTTTCCTTCTCTAGAGCTCCAACATTCCTTTCTATTCCTTTCCCAAATCTTTGTCTAGTTATTTGTCCTCACATGGGGAGCTCTAAACCTAACCACTATACCAATTCAAACCGCAAGCGAGCTGATCAACGTCAAAATGCTTCGCCGGATTCTGATTTTCCTTTCCTTCGCCAGCCTAACTCTCTGTGGTACAGTGCAAAAGGCTCCAATTTTCTTCCATGATCCTCCTTACGTACGTCAACCTCCCAATAACCCGCATAAGGCCCATCTATCCGTGGCATTGTTCTAACAAACCATTTCTATTTAGCGCAGCGTCTACTGCTACCCGAACGAGTACAAAGTCCTCTCAGCCCCACTGATAAGAAATCTCAAGAATCCAGAAAATGACACTATAGTCTCTCTTGATCCGTCGACCTGTGCCCGTGCCGTTTGTATTGGAGGTGCTGCGGTGTGGGTGTGCAATGATGTAAGTCTCCAGCCAACTCTCCCCATACCTACTCTAGCTTCCGGATATGATCAATAGTGTTAAATACTGGCGAGAGAATTCCTTCGATCAGTGCTAATCCAGTCTTGCAGAAGAAAAACGACCTCATCGGAATCTCAAACAAGGAAATCGCCGCAGACGCGGAGAGGGTGGCCACGGAGTGCTACGAGGACTTCTGGGGCCTGATATATGCAGGTGGAAGGGTGTTTACTAACCCAGCCAAGATTCGTGTGATTGTTACGAGGGATGATAAGTGTATGGGGAATTTGGTGGTGGAGGATTAATTGCGCTGCATGGGGAGTCGTCGTCATGATGGTCTGATTATGCAGGTGCAACATTTGGTGTATCTCTTTTGGTCTGCCTGTGTATTTTATTGATGGGAGAGAAGGATTTAGGGATAGGAACTATTGCTATGATCCAACAACAGCTCTTGGTCTGATAAAATCTCACTGTGCAGACCAAGGTTGTGCTGTTCCTTCTACCTGGTTTTCTACCACCTGCAGTCTCATAGGAAAGACGTGAACTGGTGTTTGCCTAGAGACACAGTATTACTAACTGCAGAAGGTCAGTAGATTGTGAGTGAAAATGTCTTGGGCTTTGATTCTGTAAGACTTTATTTAGAGTCTTAGACAAAAAATGTGCTCAGTGCATAAGGCATAACATAACACATTACAAGCCTGACCTGCTCATTCACTTCCTGCACAGACAAAACAAAAAAATCTCTTAAGCATCTGGATTAAATCCTCTATTCCAGCTCAACTATACTGAATGTCTCCTCCAGCTCTCTTCAGTGTCCCTTCCGCCTCCCAACCGACTAAAGGAACTGCCAGGAACTTCCCTGCGCGCCCAGCTCACCTCATCTCCCCTACCTCTACCTTGCTTACCACTCTCCAGCTTCCAAGCTCCAATCTCAATTTAAATGAACTAGCAACAGCCTGAGCTCAACCTCGAGAACTTCTGGCGCATCTATCTCGCGACATCCTGGAAGCTTGCCAAGCTTATCCTCGCCTTCCTGCTTATCCTTGCCTTCCTGCTCCTCTGGGCTGCGATCCGCTTCTGCCTAAACGTTTTGTTGGTGGTTCTTGCTCCGCATTACAATTACGAGAGAGCTTTCGTATCTCTCCCTCATTCCCAGAGGCGTTGGAGTATACCAGCACTAACAGTATTAGGGGGCCATCGGCTGCTACCCCATGCAGAACCAGCGCTCTGTCAACGACAACTGGCGCCAAGTCGAATTCCTCCGCGGCAAGGGCAATGTTCCCCTGATCAAATCAACCGCTTTTTCATGCTTAAGCCCGAGGAGTGCGCCCGCGTGAGCTGTCTAGATGGCGCCGCAATCTGGTATTGCAATGATGTATGTCTGTCTCTTGCTTCCCGTTTCTGTTTCTGGTCCTCTTCCCACATGTCCCTTTCACTGGCTACCATACCTCAAAGGGTGCTACCATATCTAAACCACCTCTAGTATACCATACTGTACCTCTCACTGACCCGGATACCCTACCGTTCAGGGTCCAAACAATGGCAAGGAAACATATTACGCGCCTATCGCCGACGCCGCGGAGAAGGTCTTCAAAAAGTGTCTTTGGGCTAGTCCGGAACAGGTTGTGTACGATCGGACCGGCGGAGTCATGCTGCTCCCGGAGAACGCCCGTGTCGTTCTTATGTATGATCGGGGGTGTCACGCGTGGCTGCATAAAGACGAGAAGGACTGGAGCTGTTACGCTGTTAGTGGACAGTGTGGGGAGCCGCTTGTTGGCCTTCCGGGTCAGGAAAATATGGGAGATCTGATTGATACGAAAGATGATGGTGATGATGACGATAAAGATGAAGATGAGGAGAAAGGAGAGGATAAAGGTGAAGGTGGGATTGTCGACGGGCCTTTTCGAGGTCAACCCGTTGACTAGACTGCTATGTTCATGTTCAACTGGGACTCGGAGTGCGAGGCAATGGAGGGTCAGACCATGGAGGGAGAAGTTGAGTATGCCCGTGCTTGATCAACTTCTTCTTCCTTGTCTTGTTGCATTTGCGAGAAAGTAAGGTAGATGTCAGTCAACGTTAGAAGCCATCTTCATTTCGATGCAAGATTTTCCTATTCCCTTTGTTGTTGTTTTGTTTCCTTTCCTTATGGACGAGGTGGCTCAGATCAGGTTGAGCAACTCATCGTTCAGCTGCGGTTCCTATGGTACCCCTGCCGACCAGGTGCTGGTGTTTCTTTGACTTGACCTCACCAAGCCTGGTATCCCAAATCATGTTTCCCGTTATTTGTTTCTGTAGCTTAGCTCTAGACGACACATGATGATTCTGTTGAGTTGTCTGCGGATCTACCTGGCTTCGCTAGCTATGGTACCATACACTACACGAAAAGAAAATGTTCTTATCTCCAATCAAACCCTTCTCTGCAAAGCTCCCTTATCTTACTAATCATACTATTTCATGATGCCTGGAAATAAGCTCTGATCTTCCAATATCCAAGCTAAAATTCCACCCTTACTCCGGGGATATGAATACCACAATGACCCGGTCATACTAGATTCTAACTTCTAACATGTAGCAGAAAGTGCTTCTGCGGCCATGGGTCACTAATAGTTGTAGCTTGGCTGCTTGATAGATTACATACAGAGGAGGACTGAACGGACTTTTCGTTGTTCTGATATTAAACAGCAAAAGACTTACGGCCATGGATAGAGAACATCGTCAGAGGATGCACCTGTAAGAGACCGACTCTAGTTGAGAACGATAATCCTCGACCTTGCAGTCATCAGCAGGCAATAAAAGTAATAGAAACCTCTGACTGGGAGTTACACCATACCTAGGGTAAGCGATGATCTGACCACAGTTGCGGTTGTCAATTCAATTTACCTTAGTATGATCGCCTATCATTCATCCGACTACTGTACGCTGTTACTGGTCAATCCGCAGGAGGCAACTTTGAGATGCATCTCATCATCGCAGATCACAGGCAATACTCAATGATCTACTAACAAAAAGACCCCTGTAGGTAAATTGTAATCGACCTTTGCATGAAACTTCAATATCACAATGTAATTCCTTGCCAGGTTACACGCAAATTACACCGGGCACTAGAAGGGTCGACCTTAGTGGTCCAACCTGCCCGAATATAAGACGTCAGAAGAAGCAAAACCAGCAGATCTGGCGATCCTGCTTCCCATTACCTCATGCCTAGCACAGACGGGGTTTAGATACTCCGCAAGGGAATTCAGACGTCACTTGAGTGTCGAGGGGTAAATAAAGCCATGGTTCTCCCGTCTCACTCAAAAGCCTACCTTAGGTAGGTACCATAGTCAGTCATATACCTACCTACGGTTTACTCACCTATCATCCCAGTTGTCCCAAGTTTTCACAAAGAACACATAAAAAATGAAGCTCCTCTCCACCCTCGCTCTCAGCCTCAGCATCTGCTTCGCCTCTCCCGTCCTCTCCCAAGACGACACCGACCCCGACCCTGAGCCCACCCCCTCCACTACCGGTACAATCCAAGCCTACGCCCAGGACGACTGGTCCTCCTACCCTGATGCCACCGCAGCCGGCTGTCTGGATGCCACGGGCCGCCTCGACTTCAGCGACCCTCCGTCCTGCGTCACCCTCGAGAATTCGGACGGCTTCATCAGCACCGAGGACGGCGATTTCTTGCGCATTCTTCCCGATGGCCGGATTCTGAGTATCGAGGAGCCGTCTGATTATGAAGTTACGCGGTGTACGGAGATTGGCGAGAATAGTGAGGGTGTAAGTCCCTGATTTACTTACCAGTCAAACTTACCTTAAAAGAAAGCTGTTGCTAATAGAGGCTGTGTGCGCTAGGTCCCCTCAACCTTCCTGACCTGCACGACAAGCACGTTCAATGAAGATTACGAGGTCGAAGAGGAGTTTGACTCTGGTCCGAGCTGGTATCCGGTTTCGGGGAGCTATGCCGATGATACGATTCAGTTGACGGGCAATGGGACGGATTTTGGGGCGGTTCTGGGGCTTGTGTTTGTTCCTGTTGATTATACTGCGGATGATATTGTGGTTTGATGTCGTCAAGGAGATGGAAGGAAAAGAGATCTACGCTATTGGGATGCTGAACGCTAGGTAGGGATGGGGATATAGAGTGTTGATGGTATTGTACGTACTCTGATACGAGATGAATTCATTCTCATGCTCCCCAAGATAAGGTACATATCAGCAATACATCACCTCGCCCGCGCGATATATCTCAGCCCGTTCATGAGGGTGTACCGGCTGAGATCGCGGCGCCGATTACGTGTAGTGCTGCGCCGATGTGTCGCACCCTTCTCGAGAGATGATTTAAGCCAGTCAAGGCCGACTGTTGTTGGTACAAAAGGCACTGAAGGGTGCAGAGGTGTTTGTTAATTTCAGGGATATTCCCGATGCAGCAGAAGTTGTTATCGGGTTTACGGATGGAGTCCGAGTGCATGGGGTCTATGTCACCGCGCCGGCGGCTTACAAGATGGCTCTCCCATTGATCGGAAAACGCATTGGAAGTATCATTTATGTGTCTTGGCCGTGCACCGAAGGGCTCTACCTTTGTTGGCGCAGACCTGGGAACTTTGATTTTATGAAGATCACAGTAAAAGGGACGGTGGTGGAAAGTGGGATTGATGTTACCCTGGCGCTGGATCTAGCGAGACGAGCGCTGTTAAGGCAGATTTGCGCGGTTCATTCGGCAGAGGTTACCTGAAGCTGTAGAGAAGCTGAGGAGGGGCCAGAATGCGGGAAGAATATGGTACCATAGTAGTGGTCAGATTCTCAAGAGAGCATAAAATTGTGCACAATGGAGCTGAGGTGTGGTTACACTTACATCATAATGACTTGTGCTCCATTGATGACTTCTCCTTATGTCCGCTGTATAAACTCCGTCCCCACAGTAAGCAGCTTGGTGCAATCGTCCAATAGGACTACAATGCACTGCAACCTTCATCCACATGGTCTGCCACTGACAATCGCTTTCTTGTCGCACGCGTGGGGATAAACGCTCATCTACTCCCCTCAATGGCCGGAGCTAGTGTGGGCCGATGACCCCTCTTCAGCAGTACTGCTTATCCCCAAGCTGTCAGCGGCCAGCCAGTTGCAGCTCGGGGTCCTCGTCGTCATTGTATCCGGGACCTCCGCAGTGTTGCAGATGTGCCACGGTGGTCCGATGGTCCTTGGTCCAGGCGGACCCATGGGGTTCCCTTTCGAGGTTAAAAGGGAGCGATTTCCCAAGACTCTGTTGCCAAAGTCGCCCAATTTCTAATACTACAAGTTACTGCACGCGAACCTGTAAAAATGTCTATCTTCGCTCCCGCCCCGAAACCGCCGACTCTCCTTGGCTACCACCGTGTCCTCTCCCCTTCGGCTGGTGTCAAGGTCTCCCCGCTATGCCTGGGAGCTATGAACTTTGGTGATGCTTGGTATGTCGCACTTCGACCTTACTGCGCTGGCTTCCTTCTAAATTAGCCAATGCTAACTTTTCTTGAATAACAGGAAGGAGTTCATGGGCGAGTGCAACAAGGACCAGACCTTTGCCCTCCTCGACGCCTTCTACGAGGCTGGCGGTAACTTCATTGACACGTACGCCTCTTCTTCCTTTCTTCATCTCTACTACAGAAATTAATAATGCCATTTAACAGTGCAAACAATTACCAGCAAGAAGAAAGCGAGAAATGGATCGGCGAGTGGATGCAGAAGCGCGGCAACCGCGACCAGATGGTGTACGCATTTACCCCCTCACCTTTCCACCCCTCAAACAATCTTTGAACCCCCATCTAATCAACGAATGTGAGTAGAATCGCAACAAAATACACAACCGGCTACCGCTCCTCCCACCGCTCCACTGAACCCCTCCAAAGCAACTTCGTCGGCAACAGCTTCAAATCCATGACAATCAGCGTCAACAACTCCCTGCGCAAGCTGCAAACAGACTACATCGACGTCCTCTACCTGCACTGGTGGGACTTTACCACCAGCGTCGAAGAAGTAATGCACGGGCTCAACTCCCTCGTGACCTCGGGCAAAGTCCTCTACCTGGGTGTATCCGATACCCCCGCCTGGGTCGTCGTCAAGGCGAACGACTACGCGCGTGCGCATGGCCTTAAGCCGTTCTCCGTGTACCAGGGGAAGTGGAACGCCGCATACAGAGATATGGAGAGGGAGATTGTGCCCATGTGTCGTGACCAGGGGATGGGCATTGCGCCGTGGGCGCCGCTTGGTGGGGGTAAGTTTAAGGGCAAGGAAGCCCGCGAGGCGAAGAGTAAGGAGGCGGGTGCGTCTGGGCGTGGTGCCGAGATGAGCGAGAGTGATGTGAGGATTTCGGAGGCGTTGGAGAAGGTCGCTGAGAGGAAAAAGTCGAACCTCCACGCAATTGTAAGCCCCCATCCCCAACCCCTTCTCCAGGAGAACGTTGATGCTAACTAGTTTGTTTGCGTGGAGGCCCTCGCCTACGTAATGCACAAAACCCCCAACGTCTTCCCAATCATCGGGCAGCGCAAGGTCGAGCACCTGAAGGCGAACATCGAGGCGCTGAGCATCCGGCTCGACGACAAGGATATGGATGAGATTGATGGCGCGACCGAGTTCGACGTCGGCTTCCCAATGAACTTTATCTTTAGGGAGTTTACGGGTCGCAATACGGCGGCGGATGTCTGGCTTACACAGGCTTCGGCGCTCATTGATGCGCCGCCGCAGCCGGGGCCTGTGAGGCATCGCGAGGGGGAGAACTAGAGCCCTTGCACGGCGAGATGCCGTTGATGAGCTAGGTAGTTTGGTAGATTGCTTTAGTCAGAAATATTAAATGGCATTGATCACTGTTCTCAGGTATCTCGTTTTTGTTGCTGTGATATTGGAGTGTGTATAATTCAAAGGGTATGGTCTACTTTGATAGCAATGAGCCTTTTGATTTAGGGATACATAGGGGCAATGCTGATGGAAGTATGGTTTCATTGCTGAGAGATAGCTCTTGGCCAACATTGGTTTCTTGTGATGATGATTTCTGATGAGCACATGAGGGTTACTTAATGAGTTTGCCTGCTGCAGGAAAATGTGGTTTCTCTTTACGTAGCTGCCATTGCTATTCTATCAAATGAAAGTATATAAGTGTAAAACTACCTAGGTAGGTACGACTTCAATTACGGGCGGTCCCGCTCGGTGGTACACTACCTACCTTACCGGAGGTATAAAATCTGGAGTGGCCCGAGCATCGCCCCTGGGAGCATCGTTATCGTAAGCGATCAAATTGTACCCCAACCTGGTTAAAGTAGCCAGCCCGCGAGGCAAAGTTCCCGGAATCCTGTTTAGCTATCGATAACAGAGGCCAGTGATCGGAAACAGGTTTGGTCCGCCAAGGGTCCAGTCAACGCTTAACCCTGGAAGACTCATCATGGACCCGCCCGGCATTAGGGCGTCAGCATTTAGCATGCTCGGCATCTGGGCCGATCTGGACCTTATCTGGCACTAATTGCTGACATTTAGGGTCATTGTAGCTCCGAGGATCTTAACGTTCACTATGCTTGGTATAAGTAGACGTCATATGATAATCAATCGACGTCCGGACGACGGTATATATACCTGGCAACGAGCAGTAGAAATCTCCAGCCGAACAAGCAATCCTCTTAAACTTTCTAACGTCATCACAAGATTTCCACATTACGAGCAGCATGTCTTTCAAAATGCACCCACCCCCCTCCACCCTCCTCGCCCGGCACCGCCAACTCTCCCCCTCAGCCGGGATCCGCGTCTCCCCCCTATGCCTAGGTGCAATGACCTTTGGCACAGCGCACAGCGAGCGCTACGGGCACTGCACAAAGGACGACGCCCTCGCCATCCTAGACACATTCTACAAAAATGGCGGAAACTTCATCGACACCGCAAATGCCTACCGCGAGGGCCAGTCCGAAGAATGGCTGGGCGAGTGGATGGAGTCCCGCGGCAACAGAGACGAGATCGTTCTTGCAACCAAGTTCACAACACCCTGGCAGACGCATGTCCCCACGAAACTGCAATCTAACTACGGCGGGAATAATATCAAGAGCATGAAACTTGCGCTTGATGCTAGCCTTAAACGCCTTAGGACCACGTATGTGGATTTGTATTATGTCCACTGGTGGGATTATAGCACCACCATTCCTGAACTCATGCACGCGCTTAATGATCTTGTTTCGTGCGGAAAGGTGCTGTACCTTGGTATCTCGGATACACCGGCGTGGGTTGTCTCCAAGGCGAATGAGTATGCACGGCAGAAGGGGCTACGTCAGTTTGTCGTGTACCAAGGTATGTGGAACGCGACGATGCGTGACTTCGAGCGCGATATCATCCCCATGTGTCGGGATGAAGGCATGGGATTGTGCCCGTACGGCGTGCTGAACCAAGGCCGTTTCCAGACGGAGGACGGCTTCAAACAGCGCGAGAAGCACAATGACGGACGCAACTTCATTGCCACGTCCCAGCGGGATAAGGATGTTTCGCGGGTTCTGGAAGGGATCGCGAAGAAGAAAGGTGTTGACCTGCTTCATGTTGCGCTGGCGTATGTTATGGACAAAGCGCCGTATGTGTTTCCGATTGTGGGGGCGCGGAAGGTCTCGCATATCGAGGGGAGTATTTCGGGTATTGGGGTTACCTTGACAGAAGAGGAGATGGCGCAGGTTGATGATGCGTATGAGTTTGATTTTGGATTTCCTCATTCTTTTTTGAGTGGGACGTTGTTCTCTGGGGAGAAGTCGAGGGGGGCGGATAACCCCGGGGATTGCTGGATGATTAACAACCTAGGGACGTTTGATTGGGTTGAGAAGCCCAAGGCTATTTGTCCGAAAGAGTAAGAATCTAGGCATTGTAGATGGGATGTTAGTCATAGATAATGAACTAGGGTTGGATAGGAGTTTGCTTATATGTCTTTCTCTTCTATTTAGATTGGAACTGTTTTACTGAGTCTGGTAGCCCATCAATCTCACCCAGCGCCCCTTGAGAAGTGGCAAGGCACTCCATGGTTTGCAAGAGTAGCTGGTGCAGTAGGCATGGAGGAGAAGGGAGCTGAAAACTCCATGATAGCACTAGGTATGATGCTTTATAGTGTAGAAGTATGCATCGTTTACCTCACCGGTCGGGCCATCTTTCCGAGTACGACGAGTATACCTCGGATAGTTTAATCTGCTCTACTCGCCGCTGGCGCCTTCTAGAGCACGTTCTGTTGTACCTGTTTGCACCATTTCGATGGAGATGAGACGGACTGATCGAAGGGGATGATGTATCTGGCGTTCCAGGCATCTTAGCAACCGTTCTTCCGAGCATTCTGGGCTGCCCGTATCAAATATTTTCTTTGGCTGAGTTTGTAGACTTGCTCGAACCTCAACTCGAAGCCTTAAGTGATGTTCTCGACACAAGGCTCTTTCCTGGAGCTTCGTGAGGAGTCCGGTGGTCATTGAAACACTCTCCCGCTCCAGAATGCACCTAGCTCATTCACTTTATATTTCACTTTATAACTCTCTTAACGTGTAACTGAACCACAGTTCTGGCCAAGCAATGCTGGCCTCTGATTGGTCAATTTAGTTCTATACTCTTGATGCCTTGAGGCTTCATTCACTGCAGCGACCATTCCTCCACGTTCACTACAGCTCACCTTAACTCCAGCACTCCTCACCTCGACTATATAATTCCTTCCTGTCTTACAAACTTCATCAAGATGCCGTATCTCCACCCAACCTTCTCAACCCTCCCATTCCCTTCCATGAACCGACCCTCAACCCTACCTCTTCCAACATGGATAACCCAACCGTGTCAAAATCTCGCCCCCTCCAAACAACCCTAGCAGCATACCTCTTCACCCGGCTCAGCCAGCTGGAAATCCACACCCTCCACGGCGTCCCGGGCGACTTCAATATCCCAATGCTGGAATTCATTAAGCCAGCAGGTCTGCGCTTCGTCGAAAGCACCACGGAGCTAAACGCCGCATATGCAGCCGACGCCTACGCCCGAGTCCGCGGTGTCTCAGCACTCATTACCTCATATAGTTACGGCGAGCCTGCAGCTTTACCGGCTATATACCGCTCTTTTGCGGATAATGTCCCTCTCATACTCATTGCGGGTGTACCTACCATCACAACGCCGATGAAGACGCCTGGCCCTACAAGTCCGCTACCACGCCCTGACACATGGTGCACGCGCTCCATATCCAGCATCAGTGAGTATGACGACAGCCCTCTCGAAGAAGATGACGAAGAAGCCTTCGACTCAGACCTCGAACCAACCTCCAACCCCCAGCGCTTCGCAGAAGCCTACAAACCCATTACGGCAGCACAAGCAAAACTCTTGTTCCGCTGCGCCGCCGCAAAGGACATCGACCGCGTGCTGGAGATGTGCCTCCGGCGCTCGCAGCCCGTCTACATCGAAGTCCCCGTCGACACACTCAGTATGAAAATCGACTGTTTCACGCTCGAACGTCCGATTAGCACGCACGAGCGCTGTAACCGGCCGCATCATGAGCTGTCGCTTGTGCGGAAGATTTCGGGGATAATTCTGGAGGCGACGAAGCCGCTCATCATTGTTGATGCGATGACGCGCCGGTTTGATTTGCGCAATGAGGCGAGCGAACTGGTAAGGTTGTCGGGGTGGCCGGCTTTCTCGACGCCTGCTGGCAAGGGGTGTATTAATGAGACGCTGCCTAGTTTCTCTGGGATTTATCCTGGGTCAGATGGGGAGGGGAAGATGATGGTTGCTTCGAGACGGAATATTGACTGGGCGTTTGCGCGGTCGTATCTCGCTGAGGCGAACCTGATTATTCGATTTGGAGCGCCGGAGACCTCTATTGGCGCTGAGTCTAGTCCCTTGCCGTGCCTTGCTGGCCCTGATCCCCGGCGAACGCTTGATATTACCAGGCGGCGTATTCGACTCCCTGGGGACCCATCAGTACGGACAAGCTGCGAGCCGCCGAATACAAAGAATATCCTGAAGGGCGTGCTAGAGCAGCTCACTGAGTCCCGTCATCATATCCTCCTCTATCCACACCCCATGCCACAGTTCGCAAACTCCGAGGACCGGTTCAAGGCACAGATCCCGCTTTGTCCGGATGCCTTGATTGACGGGGACACGTTCTGGCTCGAGATCTCGCACTTTCTCAAAGAGAATGATGTTGTACTCACGGAGGCTACCGGTACGGGTATCAGCAGGTTTGGGTCTGGGTCTGGGTCTCTTACTAGTATATCTGCAAACACGAAGAATGTGCTCGCCGGTGCAAAGGATCTCATTCTACCAGCGAATACGAATATCATTACCACCCCTACCAAATGCGGTCTTGCGGCGTCTGTCGGCGTCTCCCGAGCGTCGAGAGATCGATACAGCCAGAACTGCGGCGAAAAGCCACGCAGCCGTACCATCCTCTTCATTGATACTCGGTCTTTCCAGAAGACTTCAACGGCATTGCGTGCCATCTTCCGAAACAAGCTGAATGCCGTGATCTTCCTCCTAAACCCCACGAAGGCAAACTCGAATGCGAACTCTTTAAACGTCGAGGGCCTTCTATCCCCAAGACTTCCTGGGCCAGCCAACACAGAGGAAACTAACAAAAAGAACAACCGCGAAGCCTCAATCCATGACACATCATCCAGCATCAGGCAACCAATCCTACTAGCGCAAAACACCACCCAAGCCCAAAGCTCAACCTCCTCCTGCACACTGGAGATCCTCGACGGCATCCTATCTGCCGGCGCACCAAAGCGCGATCCCATCTACCCCGTCATCACGCGAAAGGTCGCAACATGGGGCCAGCTGAAGCACGTCATTTCTGACGGGAGGACCTCATCCGGCCGCGGGTTCTCGCTGATTGAAGTCATGGTGAATATCCCCTGCGACTTCGGTGTGCATTTGCAGCTCCAAGAGAGCAAGACCAGCCGCCTCAGCCAGAATAGCCAGAACAGCCAGTATGAGATGCGGTATGCGAATGAGCTGAATTGGCCGCTGCCAAACAGGGCGTGGCAGGAGATTGTCCGGAATCCGTATTTGAGTTTTGTGTTTGGGTTTGGGGATGGTGAGGATTTTGCGGATGAGGGTTCGGTTGGCCTGGACCATCTTCAGACTTCAGTGCAAGATTCACTTCGTACTTCCGTTGGGGCGTCTACGCTCTACGGGGATCATGATGCCTTGCAGACCTCCGTTGAGGAGCTGGATAGTTATCTCGAGGAGCAGATGAAGGCGTCAGACGAGCAACTTGAAGCCATCGAGGAACCAATCGAAGAAACCATCAGAGTCGAAGAACGCATCCACGTCCAGCAACCACCTGCAGTCCACATCAAAATCTCAGGCTCCATCCAAGGTTTCCGACAGAAAGGCCAGACGCAGAGGCAAAGGCAGAACAATGCAGGCGCATGTGACGAGATAACCCTCATATCTCGTCCCCTCCCATCAATCCCCCAAGCAGCCACAATCCCAACCTTAGCCGCAAGCCCACATCCACACACAGTCGATGTCCGGCTCCTCACCTGCCCCAAGACGCCCAAAGCTCTCAAATCCGCCAAATCCTCCAAGTCCCTCCGGGGGCTATGCAACAAGTCAAAATCCAAGTCCAGATCAAAGAACAAGGAGACATCCAAAACAACAACCACCACTACTAAGGCAAAACATCCCGCGCTAAAAGACAGCATCAAGAAGAAACTCGGTCTCAAGGTCCGCCCGCCGCCAAAAGAAGAATACCGCGAGATCTCGGTGTGGAGCTCGGACTCGTCAGATGATGAGGATGCCCCTCAGGAGATTCCGGTTCGGCGGGGGCCTAGAACTGAGCTTGCGGCGCTGCCGCGTCCGAGGCTTGGAACTCGGCCTCAGAGGGGACCGTTGTTTAAGGAATCTTGTTCGTGGCCGTGGAGGTGTGGGGGGTGGTTGAAGAGGGATTAGGGGGGTTATCTACTTGGGGGATGATGGGTGTGATGGTTTGAAGATTAAAAATAAACAAGAAACTGATAAATAAAGGAACAAACCAACAAAAGAAAAAAGAGAACAAACAATAAAATAAGACATGGTGAAGAAACGAAAGTTTGTGATCCTGATACTCCGTCTTCAGCTGGGCTGGGACTATCTATATGTAGGTACTATCTACGAAACGAACTACCATATGTAATTACGAATGGCGTTAAATTCAAAGAACCTTAAGTAGAGTAACATGGCGTAACTGATACTTTAGCAGTAAAAGATATTGATCAAGGCCTACCTAGGAGGGTGTGTACGGAGTAGTCAGAATCTGTTTTGGCTGTGTCCGTTGTACTACGAGGTTATCGCTCCTGCTGAGATAACTAAGGTCGCTAAGCAGACAATGCGCTTACCTTCTTTAGGCTGGCTCAGCAGTCGCAGGTAGAACATAAACATGACTTCTATCTCTCAACCTTCGCATCAAACATCATAATTCGCCCAGTACTAGCCTTCATTATAGGGCCCATCGATGGCCAAGCTTTGAGCCTCCTCACTTTTAACTCCCGTAAGTTCTCGGTCTATCTAAAATTGTCGCTATCCTAGACCGGAGTATGAACTGCAGTGATTGATTCGACGATATTTCCGCTGCATCCCCCCATGCGCGTTGCGGACTGACCAACCAATCAACATCCTGGAGTCAATACGGGCGCCACCAAAAGTGAGCACGGCGGCAAACTCGAATATAAGAACAGAAAACAGGCACTTATAAAGCAAGGCCATTGAATCTATCTTTGGACTTGAAGAGCTGGATGCTATGGTCCGCGATGGAAGCGCCGGGGTGAACAAACCACCTATTTTTTTAAACGAGGGCTGAGGAATCCCTGCTATTTTGAAACATGGCAAGGAAGCACACTGTCTTATGACTCTTGATAGCCCTGTCCGGGGTTGCAGTTTGCGCCACATCGTACAGCCAAGGCAAGGCTGAGTGCAGCTGAACGAGACGGCGCCTTCTACGCGAATGGTCTTCCTTTGATTGAGCCATTGCTGATCCTCATTACCACTTCGACTCCTGGAGTGAATGAATGCGATTTCTGACCTTTAAGAGATCAGGCTCTCATGCCCCGAGGCGTCTCCCTCGCCAACACTATATCTACCTACCATCACCTAGGCACCAATTGCCACTGAGGCCAGCAATAGCTGATATGCCTGCTCTACCACTTCGTGTAATCTGCCGCAACGTGACATGGATAACCAACAGCGCAGACGAACCTCCCCGCAAAACCACAACATTCTCCGTCAAAGATCCCCGCGAACTCGGCGTACAGCACTTCGACATCGTCTCATACCAGTACGGCAAGAAAGCGAAACCATGGGACTGTTCTCAGCCAAGCGCCGACTGGCCTAGCCTCCCAGGCGTGAACTGGAAAGTGACTATCCGCAAATCCAAATTAAAGGAGCTACTACGGCTCATGGACGAGGCTGATATCGAGTACCTGTGGACCGACTGCGTCTGCTTTGACCAGGAGAACCAGGCGGAGAAATCAGCTGAGGTTGCGCGGATGTACGAGTACTACAAAAGTGCTGAGACATGCCATATCATTATCAATATGGATGAGTTTGGGGGTGCCAACGACGATGACGAAGATGTCGACATTGACTTAGAAGAGGAAGATGAGGAAGATGAAGATGCCAACGAACCCGGGGCTGCAGGTGGACCCTTCAGCGCCCCCAGCACAATCCACAACCCCGTCTGGGACCCTCAAACCATCGTCGACGACCTCAAGTTCCTCGACCACATCCTGCACCACATGGTCGGCGCCGCACGCGCAACAGACGCCCTGCTAAGCCCCAACGTCATCAGACAATTGTCCGACTGGTCCGCCGCACCCTGGCTCTTCCGCATGAGCCAAAGCGCCGTTAAAGCCGCAGCCGTGGAACCCGGGATTTTGAACTGCTACGCAACGTGCGTAAGCCACGTGCGCTCTCTCTTCCGCAACCTCTACTTCTCGCGCGTCTGGACATTCCAGGAGATGCTGCTGGGCAAGAACATCACGATGTGGGGCGTCAACCCAGAAGATATGAAATGTATCGGGCCATTCGGGACATGGATGGATCTTGCCATTGACGCGAGTGACAAGGCCGTTAAACTACGGGACTGGATTGACAAGTGTCGGGAGCTGAATACGCGGGGTGTCAATGCGATACTCCAGGTTATCCAGGAGGATCTGCTGGGGTTGACGTTTCTGCGGACCCAGGTGCAGGGGATTAATTCGGCAAGAACGGATATTATTAATGGGGGGCCGTACTGGTGGCTGGATAATTATAAGGGGATTGCGAATGTTTTTTCGGCGATTTCGATTTGGCCAAGGAGGTGCGAGAAGCGCGGTGATTTGTTTTATGGGCTTTTGGGGGTTTTTAGTGGGTTGTTCTCCGAAGAGGAGATCAAGCAGCTATCAGATGCAGGCGGAAGTGGAAGTCAGGATATCGAGCCCATCGCGTTTGCCTTCTTCAAGCAGTTGTCCCTCAAGACAGAGCGTGCCTGGACCCGGTTAGCCATTACCAGCGGAACTCGAGGCGAATGGGACTGGATCCCTGTGACCGCGAGCCCCAAGCGCATCCGAACAACCGACATCTTCGCAGGCATCGTCGACCTGGGACTCCTAACAGCAAAAGGCCGAGTCAAAACATTTGCCGTCACTGGGCTTCTCGGTACACCCCGGCCCTACATCCGCTTCCGGCCACAGCAGCAGGCCAAAAGCCAAGGCTTCAGCTTCATCTTCCGCGGCTGCAACGCCGGCAAAAAGATCAAGGTCTCGACCTTCAAGTCCGAGGCCATCCCCGTCCACGAACAACTGCGAAACATCACTGGCGATGAAACGGGCCGCACGCTGGTGCAGGTCTCGACTATCCTTGGAGCCCTTCTAGACCCCACGGGGGACCTAGTCAACTACCGCTGGAAACTGCTGGAAAAGTTACAGCCGCGTTGGCACGTCTCAGACCCCAATGCAAAGCCCGCCGACTGGATCGATAGATGTGTTAGCGGGACGCCCTGGGAGAATCCTGCGTTCGAGTATATCCGCCCGCATAACCACTCAATGGCATACCACCTTCAGGCATTTAGAGACTGTCAGTCTCGGCTGTATAACGATGCCACGCGGGATATCTCGTGCGAGGTAAGGGTGAACTGCGGCTGCACCATTGTTGCCCCGTTTTACTTTATCCTGGAGGCTCTTATCGCGGTGCAGGGGAGCTTTCTAGGTGATGTCTCCGTTGGACTGGATCGAGACAACCGCATTATTCTGCAGGATGGAGTGGGGTTGATCCAGCCGGGAGATGTCGGCAAGGGATTCCATATCGTGGCGTTCGAAGGCGATATCCATGCGCACCAGGCCTATGCGTCTGTTTGCAGGAGCACGAGGAAGGATAAGCCGGCGTTGGTGTCGAAACACGATGCCTGGCCGAAGGGGAGGGCTATTGTGCGGGAGGACTTTAGTCACTCTGCAACGGATGTGATGAAGGACTATGGGTATATCCAGACCGGCGGGTATGTGAGGGACGACGGCGTGGTGCAGACGGGTGGTTCGGGGAACTTGTTGATATGTAGGAATCATCCGGTGGGTGATTATAGGATTGTGGGGGTTTGTGTTGATGATGTTATGTCGAGCAAGAAGGGGCAGAGGAGGGTTGTTATTCGCTAGGTTACTGTACCTATCAACCGTACCCTTAATTAATCATTACTTCCCGCGTCGTCCATCTCACTACCATACCGAAGCCAGGTTACGTGGTTCCAGCGCTGCATTGTGTATCCCCTGGAAGAAGAAAGGCAGTGGTCTTACATATCTGATGTAGTGCCTTTGCGTACTAGTGGTACCTAATCTTCAGGCACTCGGTAGATGATTGTTTCCTAGCCTTTATCACAGGGGCATGGTTTAATATGATATTCTAGTCTACAGGTCCAGATTATATGTGGTGTCTACCTTTTGTTGTATTCTTATTGAAGAATATGGTACCTAGGTACGTACCGTTAATCTCCATTGGCACTTACTTGTGCACCAGTTTACTCCCACCTGTATGGATTTAGCTTAAGTTGAAATAATAGATGACTACAAAGCGTTGAGCGGTCTAAAGGGTCAAATACAACCCTAGGGTACCATGGTACCCATGTACTCGGTACTCTGCTCGCGATGTCTTTGCAACTAGTCCAGTCTACATTCAAACTACCTGCCCAGGTGCATTACTGCTCTGTATTTTATCGGCATACTGCCTGCTATCAAGACATAGAAAGCTGCTGCGGATTCAACAAGATACCTCCTGCTCAAAGCTGTAGGTACAAATAGCATTTAGACATGTTTATTGCCGTCCAGGGCTATGCATAACGCCCATACGTTCCGTGTCCGATGCTGATACCTTCCTATGTATGGAATGGGGAGTGTAAAGGACGAAGAGACATGCAAGAAAAGGAATAAACCAGACTCAAGCCCCGCGCTGAATCTCCCGGTCCCTCGAACGAATACTAAGACAACCGGCCATATCACACCGTTCTACCTCACTCTTCCAACATGGAGTTCCGATGGATGAACGGTATCACCCCCGCCAGCCGGGTAGACAAGACAAGAGCCAGAGCCCACAGCTCAAGGAGGCGGCAAACCCCGGTCCCGACGGTACTGCCTAACAAGAGCTACCGCGTAGTAGTATATTTCCAGAAACTCCATCTGCGTCCCATGATCCAGCAACGCATTCCCCACTAGGTCAACAACGTCACGAGTCCCATCATACGCTGCCCGCGAAAACGCCGTGTTGCGGCCATCAAAACATAGCGCCAATAGAATGGCCCCGCGCGCAAGCAGCATCTCGATCATCTGCCTCGAGCCAATTCGAACAGCGGTGTACAGGGGAGGGTCGCGCTTGCCGGTGTCGCGGAATGCGGCGATGGCGGCGGCGACGGCCTCTCTTCTCTCGGTGAGGTCGGTGATGTCTTGCTTTGAGCGCTTGATGGCGTGTTCAATGCGTTTGGCGAGGCGTCCGCGGAGGCAGGGTTTGTTGATTTTTGCGCCGGCGTCGAGGAAGGATGCGGCGAGGGGGATGTTGTTGTGGCGGACGGCGTGGGTGAAGCCGCTCGCGCGGTGGGATTTGATGTTGATGTTGAAAAGGCGCGGGCCCAGGAGGCTGTAGTTTGACTTTCCTGTCAGGGCTAGGTTGAGGACATCGGCTGGGGTGGAGGCGTCTTCGGCGATGTGGAGGATTAGTTCGGGGGGGGGGAGTTGAATGAGCGGGTTGACATTTTGGATGTTGATGATTCGATATTTGCATGCAGATTAATTGGTTGCTCACTATTGCCTGTAAAGAACGATGGTATTGATATTCGAAGCGAAGGATAGTTCTCCGATACGGATGGTTTGAATGACAATAGATGGGAAGAGATGAAGGATATTTGGATATGGAAGTGGAGGTCCGACACGAGGGATGGTGGTTTTTATACTTGGATATGGCAAGATTGGCAGCTGCATCTCGATATTGCTTCCCATTCACTTTTTAGAGGAGTTCTGGGGTCTGTCAGGGAATGATGAAGTGAATCGTGATGGTTCTTTCCTCTACAATGATATCCCGGCCAAGTCACGTTACTAACCATGCCCTAGGTACCTAGCTTTATCAACACCCTGGAAGGCCAAGCAGACGGAGAAGGTGACGTTACTAGACCGGTAGATCTACTGCGGCAATTCGTTGGAAGAGTCTGCGAATAAAACAAATTGGCAATGCTATATGCCCCGAATATACATCTTCCACGAACCTATGCTAGGTCCTAAGAACAAACCGACGCGGCCTCGACCCTCCCTCAATCTTCGAACGTAGGCCACAGGTTTGAGTCAAAGGAGTTCAGGTGTATTTGGCTACTCACTATGTAACCAGGTCTAGAAGTACTCCGCTCGGTCTTTCAGTATTAGTTATAGGAAACGCATGACAATGTACAGACATTATAAGTACGCAGAACACCATTCCTGCTATATAGTACAGAAGCCCAAGAATTACAGTGTTAATGTATATGAAGCGTTGCAGCAAGCAAAAGCTGGAGGGGACGCAGAGGCCAAATGCGCTGTTGCTTCCACAAGCATTGGGCGCAAACTGAGAAAGGCCTGTTTAGTCAAAGGTCTGTCTACTGCAATGCCGATAATGCCACGAAAAAAAGCCCAGCATCCCCTCTAACCAAAAGGCAGGCTTATGTTTGTACACAAATCGATAGACAAGCACTACGTCCTGCAAGTTAGCTCCTGGCTATTGGAAGGCTCCAAGGGATATTCGACAGCCGTTTTCCATCATAAATGCTGGCTAGGCACTGTCTATTGAACAGATATTGGCGAATAATGCAGGCTTCTCTCTGCGTCACATACATCTCTCCTTCCACCCATCTTATTGCAGAATTATCATGTACCCTTGGTCATCTTCAATATCCACGTGACAGAGACAACCCCAGGCTGCATGAAATCTTCTTTCCAAGATGAGGTGTTCTTTCGACTCAGACGTTAAGGAGAGGTACTTGTAGAAATAATTATCCATGATTTAGTTGGGAGTAAATATGATATCATGATCTGCGACTCGGCCTCCTTGCCTTCTTTGTCATACGAGAGATGAAGAGAAAAGAGCTCTTGACTCAGTTCGTGGTGCACCCTTTTGTATATGACAACGGCATGGCATTGGCACTGACCTAAACTACATAATGACGCCACGGAGAGGGGAGTCCAAGGGCAATCAGCCAGTATAATTCTGCAGGGCGGACGATCATCTCCATAAAATGTGATTTCAGCAAGATAAAGTTCAATAGACACAGATCGACATGTGACGACAAGATGTTTGCATTCCGGGCACACCTGAAGGACTGTTAGATGACCAAGTCGATAGCCAGAGAGCCAGGAGTAGGTAGAGCAATAGTAGCAGCGCAATCACCCATGGTCCAGCCAGTCTCTGGGACTATCTTCTCTCTCAAACCGCCATTAACCGAAACAACACCTACCTTACCTAGCCTGTCGGTATGAAGTTCTCACTAAATTCCCTCGCAACCCTAGGCACAGCCATCACACTGGCCGCCTCTACCTTTAGCCAACAGACCAACAATTCCCCACCCAGCGGCTTCGGGCGCATACTAGCCTACAAGCAAGAAGACTGGGCGCAATACCCGAATGCCTCCGCGGCCGGCTGCATATCCCGCGACGGCCCCTAGATAACAGTGAGCGATAGCTGTGGAAATTTTGCGTCCGACCGCAGACACTCCACCATTACCAGCCGTGACTTTGGCGCACCTTTAGTCGTGGATTCCAACCCGAACCTTCAATATCTGCTGAGGGTGGCCGGGGATTCAAACGGGCCCCTGGTGTGGACATTGACTGGTGAAAATGATGAAAATGTTAGTATGCTCCGCTTACCGCGAACCTTGCAGGTGCCAGATACCAGTATCACAATGCGTGCGTGACTTCCACAGCTGACATATTTTTGTGTTGCTTTCACAGATTCCTCCAACCTTCCTCCAGACCAGTACGCGCGATGAGAACTTTGCTGAGGTGCAACTTGGACCGCGGTGGTATACATTTGGAGATTTGACCAACTCGCGTGCCCGAGCGATCTTTGGGGCGGCCGACGAGCAGGATGTAGTTGTTGGCCTGGTATTTGAGGTTGACGACCCTTTTGAGGTCGATTAGTTTGTGCTCTCGTGTCCGTATGTGGACCTTGCGGCGCTGCCTCGATAGACCTCATTACAGTCTGCATAATCCTAATAGTCTTGGCTTCTACAGCGCATACCTAGGTATAAAACGACGTGCCTAAAGCCCAAAACTTGGTCTGGAAATCATGGAAATCCAGATGGCGCAAAGCCGCAGAACCCAAAAAGATGCTTCTACGGAGTACGTACCCGGAACGTACAGCCTCCTTCGCTGCGCAAGCAGCACCGGATCACGGCAGGCTAGCGGGGGGTTAGGGTACCATAATATTCCAATCATTATCCATAGACCCTATGCCGTCAAGTCCACTACTCCGTGCGCAACCTTGGAAGCAAACTAGTTACTACGCCCATCCCATTCGTTATCAGAGTCAGCCCAGTTCCGCTTTCACTAGTCCCGCCCATAAGTGAGGATCAGATTCGCCACTCACCCTACCTTACCTGAAGCTAACCTTCGAAAGGGCCTTTGAAAAAGAACCTCACTGCCTAGTTGAGTGGATCCCAAGACCCTCGACTCAGCCACTGCGATCTGTATGGATGCCACAATGTGAAGGGGTCCGAGGGTGGATGAATGCATGAATATAAGCTTATCTTGACCTCCAGAAAATGGGTAATGGTTCCGGATGAGGTCTGGATGATGGGTATACAAACTCGAGGGTGTCCAGAGCGCCTTTGAGGTCGCGGGACAATGCGGACAGGGACGGTAAGGGTCACGTGGACATGCAACCCTGACCTAGTATACAGATAAAGCTAGGCAAAACCAAAGTAAATGGAAGAAAGCGAGGCGTGAACGAAAGTACTTTGTGTCTAAAGACTCCCAAGGTCCCCAGAAGCCTCGTGAACCGCTTCGCGCGGGAAATGAATATGCACCGCTACCAATTGGGATATGGAGCACGGAGCCATTTGCCCAGGTAAATGAGTTAGAGAATTGAAATGTGTCAGACGGTCGGATACTTGAAGCCAAAGGAATCGGCCTTCGCAGCGAGGCGGAAAGCGCCGCCAACTACCTACTATAGGTACCGTATGCGTCCCGTCCTGCATGACGTGCGAGAGCCGGCGTGGCGCCATGCTGTATAGAGTAAAAATGAGGAGACGGACATGAAAATGATTAGCAGAGAGTTGGAGAAGACCTGTTTGGATAAATATCCAAAGGAATAAAAGCCCGCTAAGGGGACGAAAAAAATGTGCTCTAAAGAAAACAAAACAATATCGGCATGGAATCGGAGCTTGCGATCGGCTGTGGAGACACCACCCTATGGTACCCGGCTAGGGTAAGGGTCTCATGACGCAGCGGGCTTTGCACTCGGCAGTTGATATATGCCTATCCCTGCCGGTAGGTCTTTTTCTAGGACAACTCGGTCAAATCTCTGATGGCCGAAATAAAGGGTAAGAAAGGCCAATGATCACGCGCCACTGTGAAGAAAAAGTCCGTCATCTGTAAGACGGAAATACGGCAGGCTGAATCAGCAGAAGGGCTGCAGGAGATTCGGGACGAGGCGGCAAGCAGCGGAGCCAGCTTCCTGATCAGGGCCTTGCTGGACGCTGATTAATTGGCCTTTCACGTCCGTGCGAGAGGTTCCTTTGAAGAAAAAGCTGGTGATGTCTCCGAGACCGACCCGAGTCATCCCTATAGGGCAAGGCTGATGACTACCGGCCAATCAGAGAGCGTCATTCCATAACTGCTGATCAAGCATTCAATGCCAAGACGTGGGTCTGAAAAGTTGTATACTCTGAAGACACGACAAAAAGTCACCAATGGGGTCACAAGGCAGAGAAAGGGGGTCTGGATATGGTGTAGAGCTGTAGGACTGTCGGTCGCATGTAAGCAAAGAAGGAAGGCACGCTGTAACGTAATTCCCGGGCGGCCGGTGCATCCCAGGCGGCCGGTGTTTTTCTCCACCACCCCCAACGCGTATTCCACCCTTAATATTCAACAACCACCATGCCACCATTCAGGCGTAAATCGAAACAAGAATTAATTAAGCAGGAAGGCAGGATTTAATACGTGATTTAAGATATTAAAAATAAAAAATATGCAAAAATTGCGCCCGCGGCGTGTTATTATAATATTTATCTAAATACACTTGCAGGAAGACTCCGTGGTCTTTAACCACAGGTAGAACTTTGCAACCACCAGCATAGGCTATCCCTGGTTTAAGAAAATATCTTAATAGCATAAATAGTATTACTTAACATTTATAGAGCACCCCCCAGGCCCTCGCGCGTTTATAAGATGGCAGAAATTATCCTGAAGGGGTATAACCCGGCTTGTGCACCCATTAAATAAAACTAGGTAACAGGCTTTACCAAGAGGTGCCCTAATATTAAAACCCGGATAACTTAAAAAATTAGTCAACAGAGAGCTATGTATAAAGATCCTAAAGTAATTAGTCTATTTTTCAAAGAGCTAGAGAAGATTAAAGACAAGCACGGCATCCTAAATAAAGATATTTTTAATTTTAATAAAACTGGCTTTGCTATAGGCCTAATTACATTAACAAGAGTTATATTAAGAGCTAAAATACCAGGCAAGCCATGGCTTATTATGCCAGGGAATTAGGAATAAGTTACTACCATTAAATGCATTAATTCTGCTGGCTGGTCAGTACCAACCACTATTATCTTTAAAGGAAAGCGCTATATCAAGGGCTGGTTTAAGGGATTCACTGCTCCACCAGCCTGGAGAGTTAAAGTCAGCGCCAATAAATAAACCACGGATAAGATAGGCCTTTGCTGGCTTTAAAAATGCTTTATCCCAACTATACAAAGGCCAGGGAGGAGGGGGAAGGTACTCCTGGTTCTAGATAGGCATGGTAGCCACCTCACGCCTGCTTTTAACACTACCTGCAAGGAGAATAATATTATAGCTATCTACATGCCTGCTTATTTATCTCACCTCCTGCAGCCGTTGGATGTTGGTTATTTTAGGCCATTAAAGAAGGCGTACAGATCCCTAATTAAGTAGAAGGGACGGCTGGGATACAATACTATTAACAAGCTAGATTTCTTAAAGGCCTATCCAGAGGCTCACAAGAAGGTCTTTACAAAGAAGAATATTTAAAGCAGATTTAGGGCAACTAGAATTCTTTTATTTTCGCCTGCTGCAGTACTAAATAAACTGCAGTTAAGGCTATTAACTTCTACACCCCCCCCAGGCAGAAATCTTGCTTTAATTCCTTCCTCACAGCTTTGTACACCTTACACAGTCTGTTAGGTATATTAAAAGGCTTTATTAATTAAGAAACTTCTAAAGCACGGCTCCAGGAGTCCTTTAACACCATTAAAGCAGGCGCTGGATAAGTTTATAAAGGGCTGTAAAGTAGCTATCTACAACGCTGGGCTGTTGGCACAGGAGAATAATAATCTCCGCTTATATATTATAAATCTTATAATAAAAAAGAGTTATTTTAAGTGCTTAATAACTTCTATAAAAGGCATTTTATTTAAGGAAGGCCAGGAACTTATTTTATTAAAAAATAATAAAGTTAAAGTTAAAGGGGGGGGATCAAGCACTAATGCTCCTCTAACTTTAAAAAGATCTAGGCGCGCCCCACTAACTTGCTTAGGTTACGGAGTACATGGTTATAAAAGAACGGGATGTCGCGCTTCTAAATATGTTTAAATTATTTTATTTAATTAAGAATTAATAAAGTTGTTCTAATCGAAAGTTTGTAGAGCAGTATAGTTGTTGGGAAAACCACCGGCCGCCCGGGATGCACCGGCCGCCCGGGAATTACGTTAGACCTGGAGGGCAGTTATTGACTCATCATCAATGCTGCAGGCAGGGCTGGATGCGCCTTCCGACACTTCCGGCACCATCGATCTGGTCCCATTCTTTGCACCCACTCATGCCACCCCTGCTACTGCTAGAACGGCAGGTCAGATGGCTCATCCGTATATCTCGGCCCGTGCGGTTCGAGATGAAAGGCGAAGAAAAAAAAAATATGGAAAAAAGTCGCTCACTAAGCCGGCCTGTCATATAAATCGGCCCTACCCCGACTGCCACCTGCTCCGGATGGTGTTTCCGCCGCGTGAATGCTAGTCTCACTTACCTTATCATACCCTTAGCTAGCTAGCTTCTTGTCTTCCAGTGGCATCCTTCCGCTCCTTCCACGACTCGACTCCGATCAGCCATGACCACCCTCGCATCGCATCGGTCCGGACGCAGCTCCGAAAGCTCAGTCGACGTCGTCGCCGACGAGAAAGAAAAGCTGGCCTCCGTACAGCTGTCGCAAGCGAACTTCGACGCCCTCCCGGACCTGCGCAACTCCGCCTCCCCGAAGCGATGGCGGACCTTCTGGAAATCCTTCCGCTACCTGCAGCACCTGTCGCCCAAACAGGTTGACGACTTCATGGCCTCATACGTTATCTATAACCTGGACTGGTCGGATGAAAAGCAGATGGTTGACGTTTTGGGCGAGGACTACCAAAGCAAAGTCGGCGACTGCCTGCAGGCGTACTATGGCGTGCTCAACCACCTTTGCGCCCTCGGCGACGTCGAGAAGATGTACATCCCGCCGTTTATGAGCGCTAAGGCGACGGTCCGCGAGAACCAGCTGCTGTATGAGGAGTCGATTGCGCAGGACATCGGGCTGAAGAAGGGCGATAAGGTGTTGGATTTGGGATGCGGGCGTGGACGGGTCGCGGCGCATATGGCGCAGTTCTCGGGGGCGCAGGTGACGGGGCTCAATATCGATCCGAACCAGGTGGCGCAGGCGAAGACTTTCAATGCGCAGATGGGCTTTGGGTCGAATTCGTTTGTTGTGCAGGATTTCAACAGTCTTCCTCTTCCCTTTGCCGATAACAGCTTCGATGCGTTCTACCAGATCCAGGCGCTGAGTCTGTGCAAGGATCTGCCTTCGCTCTTCCGCGAGATTCATCGCGTTCTCAAGCCTGGCGCGAGAATTTCTCTCCTCGACTGGGTCAGTCTGCCCGACTACGATCCCTCGAATGCCGAGCATGCCGAGCTCATGCGCCGGGTTAAGCCGCTTATTGGCGCCGTCGGCACACCGACCCCGGAGAGTCTGGAGGCTGCGCTGACGGAGGCCGGCTTCACGGTGCTGCGATCGGATAACGCGAGCGTGGGTGACTTGCAGGCGCCGTTGATCGACAAGGTTGACTTGTACTTCCGGTCGATGCGCCAGGTCATCCTCGGTCTGGTCAAGACGCATGTGCTTCCGCGACACTTCAAGACCTTGATCAACCGACTATGTCTTGATGGGCAGGCCTTTGTCAAGATGGACAAGATGCGCCTTGTGACGACGAGCTACCGCATAATCGCGCAGAAGCAGTAGCCTACGGCATCGATTCAGCTAATCTCCGTTCATCTCGCACGCATCTCACCTTCTCTTCGGCGTTTGGAAAATGTTTATTCTTCTGCATATCGATCGCTGCACAAACTTACTTATTGTTCACTATTGGAGTTGGATCATTGTTTTGGATGTTTATTGTTCAGGATACCCGGTTGGAGTGGGCTGTCCAATTCTGTTCATAGAGCCTTATAGACTAATTAATTGGTGTTTCAGCAAACAGTGGAAAGGACAAGAAAAGATCGAGACCATGGAAAAGCAAAGCATCGCTTATCTTGCTAGGAGAAGCTAACAACCTGGCCACGAGGCACAGTTCAGACATTCTCCACTGTGCCTGCGTCCGCAGTGCCCACAGCCATCCATTCACCCACGTTGCCCCCGACCCCCGCCCTAACCCCGTCACCTTGGTCTCGACGCAGCATCAAGTGCAACTTGCAATCACGGAATCATGTCCTGCCTGACTCTTTCGCTTCTTTCATCCCATGTTCTCGATGGCATGGCATGGTCTGTTTAGCTGCTGCTACTAGCTCTTCATGCACGGTCAGCTGTTGAGCTTACCGGTGCTTACCTCCAAGAGATGAGGCTACTTAGGCACCCAATGCTACCCCCAAGCTTTCTATCTGTCACTCCAGCCTTTGTCACTTCCATTGACATGTCAGTCTCCTTGCCGATCAAGCAGTGATCCGCCGATCGCCGCTTTCGAGTCTTCGACGGACTTCCAGAACCCATTCACCTGCCTCTTCAGACCATCGCACCTTCCCTTTCGTTTCTTGACGGGGCATCGCATCATGAGCCCCTTCTCTTTCTCTCGATTTAATTCCCACGACCACTCGACAGCGCAAGACTGGCACTTCCCCGTCGTAACTGCAGGCAGACGAACAAGCACCGCGACAACCGTCTCCTCAACGCCATCGACAGCAACGTCAACCCGCTCCTCTGTCTCCGCGTCACTGAGCTTCGTCTCTGAACCGGCTTTCTCACCCTCCCTTCCGTCCTCTACGTATCCGTCGCCCGCAGCTTCGATCGCCCCTTCAGCTTCGGCAGGGGCATCGCCCGCTTCCCGACCGCGCGATCGCGAGGGATCGCTTAATGATGAAGTCGCGAGGTTACCTCTTAATCCGGCGGTTACTGTGTACGGCACCTACCTACCTACCTTCCAAGGCCAAGCTCAGTCCAGGTAGGCTAACTTCGACCGGATTGGTATAGATCGTTCGTCCGCAGCGCCCGCCTCTTCAAACTCCGCTACACATATATCACGATCCGCAAAGATTTCACGGGCGCCCTGAAGTGCCTTGAGCTGGGTGGCGCCGTCGGGCAGCAGACGGCGTTCTTGCATAGTTGTGCGACACCCCCTTCTCTCCTCGCCTTACCGGCAACAAAGAAACCTACCACAGTGCTAACCCAGGCCACCAGTCAACACAACTCGCCTCCCGGTCCCACACCTCGAACATCCCAAAACATCATCGGAACCGCTATCCTCCGCGTCACTACGGGTGTCGTTTCTCGACGAACAGACGGTTCAAACGGGCGCGACGGTCTTCGCGACGCAGCTTTCGTATACGTTTGAGGATTGGACGGATTGCGTACAGTTTCAGGAACTCATACTCGCGTCGAAGATTGTCTTTATTGCGGGGATTGCGGAGGCGAAGTCTAAGGGGCGCGGGGAGGAGTGTATATCGCAGAATTTGCGGATATTGAGGCAGGATCGCACGGGGAAGTTGGTTATGCTTTTCTTTGCGAATTCGCAGCGCAAGGAGAGGAAGAGATATGTTTCTATACCAGGTGTGTACGCTTCCCACTTGACTGGAGATCACAGTGGGTTGCTGACTGGGCAATAGTAAACTGCATCGACAGCGTCACGCCAGGGAAAAACTCGCGGCGGCCGGTGGTCCTACAGTTACAGCCGAATTTTGATTATTTGGCGCAGATGAAGATGTTGAGTATTTTGTTTTTGGATGCGGACGGTATGCTCCTTGCCCGCTCATCTCGGTATGCTGATTAAAGCGTGCGAGGCTTACTGACTGCATTTAGACCAGAAAGCATTCTGCGAATTCCTCGCAGCCAATAATCGGTGATTGATTTTCAGTCTCATTACTTCTCGCGTTTCCAACCTCCGTTTCATTTGTTTAGATTAGCATTGAGATACCAGGGCGTTCAGGCGTGGGTTTCTATCCGGCTAAGTAGCCCGTTCGGGTTCAGGGCCGACCATACTATTTCATTTTCTTGCTATATACATATTTAATTCCGACCTAATGATAATGGCATGCTGGATCATGGCACCAAGGGTTTCTTCCGACGAGAATTCAGGGTAATCGTACAAGTTACCGGGTACACCTTCAGCTCCATCATCTGTGCGACATCGCGATATCGCAAGGAAGCACGTGGGTCGATACAGCCCCCAAAGTCAATCGTGCTTCTCAGCGCCCGGGTAAAGGCCGGGCTCTTATTCGCAATGACAGTGAACTCGATGACAATCTCCTGCCGTACAACGCCACTCAACTGCTGGGAAGGCAAGGTAACAATAATTAGCACCCCACGACAATTAGCATTATCTGACGCCATGCAGTCCCAATCTAATTCTTCCCATCCAATGACAGACGTTGGTGGACAGAACTGACACACACGAGGTTGAATCTATCTGGCGTCTCTCAGGGCTTGCCTGGGGCACGTGGGGCGAGAATTGGTTCCTGGGGCTTGGAGCCCAGCGATCTCCACTGCCGGGACCGGGAGCTAACTTAGACTTGGGGCCAATCAGGCTTATCGGAGGGCACCGGGCTTTCATTGCACTGCGCATCGTTGCACTCCTCTCTCCTCCTCTTTGATTGCTTGGGCCGTCGGAGCGAGGGGCGGATTCAGTCATGTCCGATGTACCCCCACTGTTCTCTGCTCTCTGAATTCATCTCAAATTGGCTTTGCCCCGCTGCATCGGCTCATGGGCTGCGGGCATAAGGTCCCGCCACGCAACGCAGGGCAGCACGAGCACGAGCACGAGCACGAGGTCGCGCTATGACTCGGCAAGTCTAAGAACAGCTATATCTGCGGCGCACCATGGTTCCAGCTCGAGCTTGAGGCTGGCTAAGCGTGGGCTCAGCGCCGTGGGCTGACTTGGTCTCGGCAGGGCAGGGCAGGGCAGTTGACATCCGGTCCCTCTTCCAGAAATCTTCTCGAATCTTTGTTCTTGTCTTGTCCTGTCTTCTCTTTCTTTGTCTTCTGCATACTGTGCTACACCTTGTCGTTCCGTTCTTGGCTTGCTATACCTTACCCCGCCGTGGCATGCGTCGATGACGGGCTGATGCTTCGCCTGACAAGCCTTCTTGTCGTTCCTTCTCTTAATTACCAAGGCTTTGCTTAAGATCAGATCCTGTACCTGAAATTGAAACTGAGCTCTTTGGGGAGTTTGGTCGGGTCGATATTCGCGATGAGTAAATTCCGCACGAGGCTGTATAAGACCGATCGCGCACGGGATTTCGAGCATGAGCAGGTAAGCCCTGCCACCTTCAACCAGTTTCATAACAAAAAGAGGATTAGGGTATTGATGAGGTGCCGTGAGTTAGGACCGCCACGTCCGCACCCGCCAGATCTATGAGACCATCGACCGCCAGTCCTTCCAATGGGTCGTTGTCCTCGTCGCAGGCGTCGGCTTCTTCCTGGACGGATACACCGTACTTTCAACCCCTGGTCTTTCTTTATTCCCTCAACCTAACAGAAATAGTTATTCGCCTCCAACATCGCCCTCCCAATGATCTCTTACGTCTACTGGCACGACGACACCTCCTCCTTCCGCCTAACCTGCATCAACATCGCCACGCTGGCCGGTACGCTCTTCGGCCAAGTCCTCTTCGGATACCTCGCCGACCGCAACGGGCGGAAGAAGATGTATGGTGTTGAGCTGGCGCTGCTGATTACATCGACGCTGGGGGTTGCGATGTCGAGTGATGGCGCGCATGGGAGTATGAGTGTTTTTGCGTGGTTGGTTTGGTGGCGCGTTATTGTGGGGATTGGGGTTGGCGCGGATTATCCGTTAAGTGCGGTTATTACGTCTGAGTAAATCTCTCTCTACCTATGTTTGCTATGTGGTTGGACAGTTGGAAGGCGAAGAGGCTAATGTGAGATTGGCAGGTTCGCGCCAACCCGACACCGCGCACGCATGATTGCATCCGTCTTCTTCATGCAGCCGCTTGGTCAGATTGCCGGAAACCTTGTCAGTCTGATCGTTGTCATCGTGAGCAAGAAGCAGGGGTACGACGATATCACGCGGACCGTCGATATAATGTGGCGGTGGGTCGTGGGCATCGGCGTCGTGCCGGGCGTGATAGCGACGTTCTTTCGATTCCTCATCCCTGAGAGCCCGCGGTTCCTACTTGAGATCGAAGATGATCCCGTGCAGGCTGAGTTCGACGCGACGAATCTGTTTAGTGATCCGGCGCCTGTGTCGGGTATGGGCTCGCCGGAGGTGGAGATGGGGTATGTTCAGTCGGCTTCAGTTGCGACGCCCGGTCCAGGAGGATTCAATATGAGCTCGCCGCCAAACTCGAGTATGAACAATAACCCATTCAACGACATCAACCTCATTGCGCCATGGAACGAAACCGTTCTCCCCGCGCCCGCCATTCCCGCAACAGCAGGCACAGGCACGACCATCGCAGCACCCGAGTCAGGAACCCTAACCATCTGCTCCATGTCCGTTGACGACTACGCGCACTCTTACACGGAGCACACACCCAGCCAATACGTGGGCGATAACGGCTCCTCCTTCCTGCAACCCGCAACGCTCAACTCCCACTGGCGGCTGACAAAAGCCGACATCACGCAGTACTTCTGGCACGAGGGAAACTGGCGCACGCTCCTCGCAACATCCCTTTCCTGGCTATTACTCGACTTCGGCTTCTACGGCATCGGATTAAGCTCTCCCCAATTCCTCGCCAAAACCTGGGATAGCCTTAACATCTCCGGCCCCTCTCCACCCTGGATGACAGACGATACAGGGAAGACCGATATATACGACATGTTCCGCGACACATCAACACACTGCCTGATAATCCTAAACATCGGCTCCTTCGTCGGCGGCGTGCTAATGCTACTAACAATCCACAAACTCGACCGCGTCGCACTGCAGAAATACGGCTTCCTCGCACTAGCCGCGCACTTCATCGCGCTCGGGAGCATGTTCATAACCGTGCACAAGGAAGGCCCCGTCGCCGTGACGCTGTACGTCCTCGGCCAGATTCTCTTTAATTTCGGACCCAATACAACGACGTATATGATCCCCGCTGAAATCTTTCCGACAAGGTACAGGGCTACATGCCACGGGATCTCGGCGGGTGCAGGGAAGCTGGGGAGTATTCTTGTGCAGTTGCTCTCGGCGTATTATAAATTTGGTTCTGGGCCTGGCGAGGAGCAGACGGTGCGTCATGGGTATATGCTCATTGTTTTCAGTGCGTGTATGGTCATTGGGGCTGGTGTCACGCATTTCTGGATTCCGCCGACGCAGCGGCGGGAGTCTGGAAAGGGGAGGCTTTGGGGTGGGAAGGCGGAGACCCTTGAGACGCTGGGGTTTGGGAGGAGGGGGTGGAAGAGTCGGTTTGCGGGGGTGCGGAGGTGATGTTATGGTCTTTTTCGTCTGGGTTGGGTTTGTGTATGTTGTTTTGTTTGAATGATACCCCGTTCTGCCACTTGATTTTATTGAATTCAGGTTGCTTAGGATGCGATATACGTATGGTATAGATTGAGTACATAGTCCGCGCCAGGCTCGAGCCAAGTATTACGAAACTCCACGCATCGAGGATATTGTTCATGTAAAGGCCCCGACACGGTGCTCCGTAGCGATCTACTGCGGGCATCGGTAGGAAAAAATCAAAAAGCAAAAAGAAGATGCGATGCATCATCCGTGAATCGAACACGGGCCTCATCGATGGCAACGATGAATTCTACCACTAGACCAATGATGCTTCTTGTTGAGAAAGTTTATTTAAATTCGTTGTATGTGTCTATTTTGATACTCTTCTGTCATCGCCGGATTCTGGTGCTTGATCCATGGTAATAAAGATCTTGTTGAAGTTAGGCTTTGAGATCGGTGGGCACAGAAAGTAAATCGGTTGGCTTGAGGCTGAGCGGTGGGTTTGGTTGTGCAAGTCCGTCGGCCCGTCGCTACCTAGTGCCCTGAATATATTTCTGCTCACCTCGCTTATTTTCAAGGATTCCCTGATTAAGGCGAGGACCTGTGAATTCCCGTCTGGGGCTGGCTTCACCGTTTCAGGGACAGCCGCTCCATATACCGTATTATCATCACTTCCCCAAAATTCCTTCAGATATATAGAAACCTTTCGAACGAATGTGGGCGGTCACAGCGGTAAAAAGTGATTCTCGAGGTAAAAAGGTCCTGCTGAACACTCCACCTCTGCTGGGAAAATCAGTACCCGAGAGACGGAAAAGGCTCAGAGGAGATCCACTTGGCGGAGGATCAAGGCCACGCTCCACGTCTACGAGCGAAGATGGAAATGGAGAACGATTGGGATGGTGTCTATCAGTTAGTTGTATGACCTCGCTAAGGCGCAGACGATTGCCAACAGATATGAACGGACCCCATCCAAAACGCGCATTCCTACAATGGCTTACTCCACAGGGCCACTATCAATAAATGCATTAACGCTGGGATTAACAAAGGTAGTTTCAGTTTCCTAATGAGTTATAAAGGACTTCGTAGTGACCCGGACTCTTGTAACGTCTCTGGCACAACTGCTCTAGGCTGTTAAGAGTGATGAGGGAGATACCAAGCACGATCGGAAACAGCTGAAAGTATACGCCAGTGCTCGGTTAGCCAGTCCCTTCCGAAAGTTCCAAGATCTGGCTTCAACGGTGCTGCGTGCGACAACCCATAGTAAGGGGAAGCAAAGCAATCATTTCACGTCTCGGATCTTCGCTTGGCCAGCGCGAGTTGCGCGGCCGAGTGAGGCAAGGCGAATGCTTATCCTATAATTATCGTGTTCCGAGTCTGGGGGAACGATCGGTTTTAGAGGGCGGCACACGAAGTCATCGTTAATCGGTCGGATCCGTCAGAGGTAGAGCAGGTGGTGAGAAAGGAGGCGAGAAAGGCAATACTATATAATAATGGTCTGCGGGAACCCAGTGCCCTGGCCATAGGGATCACACCAATAAAATCATTATACACTTCCGGGTAGAATTGCAATGAATAACAAATAACAAGGTCTACTTGAAACTTCCCAAATATCACACGTATCATAAATCTGAACTGAGTCAGGGCGCTTGGAGCAGTCGATAAACTCATCCGACTCAATCCAGCTCAAACGTCCATACTGGCTTGAACCATGTATCATGACGTAGTGGAATATCAGACCGTCGGAAAAGTCATTTGATTCGTAGCTGCGTTTCACATGACTGCAACTACCGGACGACGTGAACGGTCGTGGAGTGCTGGCCCAGAATGGAAAGAAAGATCATGAACTAACCGTTTCCTAACCCTTGAATATTCTGTTAGGGCCATTGTCGGTTGAGCCCTTCCAAGGTCCGCTTATGCTCGGCGTGGATGTTGGAGTGAGTTGAGACCCTGGGCCATATCGTCTATCAAATTCTGAAGAGGATTCGCTCGAGAGCGTATCGGCAGCAGTTGCGGTTGTAATATTGGATGAGGAAAAGTCATCACTTGTGGTGCGGTGAATGTTTATGGTAGTAAAATCTCTGGATAACTGCTGAAGGGAGGTGTCATTAAGGTGGCCTCCAACCTGTCTTGACCTCCACCCAAGTCCGCGGTTTTTACCGTGGATAACCTGCCCGTCAGTTGAAACCATGAACTGGATAGCATCACCGGTAGCATAGTTGTCCACAGTTGTAATGGCTTCTTTAAAATGGATGTCTGCTTTGGAGCAGATATCAATGCATTGCCGAGTCGTTTTCCATTCATCTCGCAGCCGGGCGAGATCAGTCAATTCTTCTTGTGACGCCGATGCGGATGCCGATGCGGATTTACTCAATAATCGATCGATTAGACTATGCATATGCGTTTCCAACTTTGCGGATGTATGCTTAAGGCTCTCTTTGCATTCCTGCAAACCCGTACTAGTGAGCCTTTCGGATAACGCTTCCGGGTTAGATGAGCGAGGAGAGCCATTGCTCGCGGGCGAAATTTGAATCTGACTGATATGCTCGGACAACTGAGCACATATCTGAAGACATTTCTCCGTGCTCAACCGCTCTTCTTTTATTTGCTCAACTTCCAGTGAGGCTTTATCAGATCCTGGCATAGTTTTGCTCAAAATAAGCTCTAACTTCTCGTCGATAACCTCAAGATGAGTCTCAAGATCGGTTTTGGCAGTCTCGATAAGAATCTCGTAATTTTCAAGGGTTTCCGCGGTAATGGTAGATTTTTGACTGACTAATTAGTTAAGAGGAAGAAAGCATCAAGGCTTATATTAGTGACTTACAGATTTGCATCCGTAAGAGCGATATTAATGGTCAGCTTATACGCTGCTAGGACTCTTCTGAAACCATCAATGTCATCACCCATGTACTTCAACTTTGCCCAGTCGCGAAAGCTTGTTCGAGTGGCGTTAGACCGACTAGCACATTTCATGATTTCTTGCTCAAATTCTTTGCATGCATTGCCGCACCGTAATAATGGAAGATTGAGCGCAGAAAGGTCCGTATCACTAGTGGACTGGACGTTATCAACAAGCGGTCCCAAAACCCCACTTAAGGCTTCAAGCTCCTCCAAAAGCTCACGCACGCGTGTTGGATGTGAGCGAAAGCTTTTAACCATGTCATACAGACTAAGGCTTGATTGGAAAGCGAAAGTGGCGAGAGCTAGTAGCCCAGAAGCAAGGCTTATGGGATCTGCCATTCTTACAGGGCCCTGAAAAGGGGAGAGAGAGAAGCACACAACTGGCAAGATGCTGGTCTCAGGAATGAGCTGTCTTATGAATCGCTGAACGGGCCGGCTTACTAATGATGGTGGGCATCAGTTAACTAACTAATCAGATTGTTTATCACAGCTCCCACTCTTGTGACAGGCTTGGTATCCAATCATTGGGCGTACGGAAGCGCTGTGTCGGAAGTGCAGCAAACATGGCAAAATTTGGCCAATGATGTTGCTTATAATCAACGGGTGGTAAAGGAACCCATTATAGCGGTTGAAGGTAATAACTGAAACTGTGGCTGTCAGGAGTGTTAGGGAAAGGATACGGTGGGGGTTTGGGTTTCTGAAGTAAGTTTAATCCTAAGTCTATCACAGTACGTACTGATAGCATAGGTGATTAGTCTTTCAGACCGAATGTGAATGTAAAACCTAAGGTCAGTGACGTCATGAGCCCCGTGACAATAGATACAAATATATAAGCTTCCGTGCTTGGGGCAGTAGTGAGCTAGTCAGTGCACTGTGTTTGATTCGCATTTTTGTCACGACCTTAGCCTGTACGTCAGAATAGGTGGAAGTAGAGGACTTAAAACAGGGCAGAGCTTATAGACCATGGTCGACGGCTCAGAGCCTGTAGCTTCATATCTCTCCTTCCCCATCAGCGGCTGGTTTGACCGTCTCGTTCTGATGTTGATCACATGTCGGTTAATATAGACTCTTTCCTACATTCAGTTCTGATACAGGTTACCTAGTGGTAGAGTGGCCGAAGGCGAAACGACCTGAATTAAAGGAGGTATCTCCATACCTACGGTCACTGTACAGATCATTATAGCTTACTGGGGCTTAATGACCTCGATTAGGCATTTCTAATCCTTCATATATGCAAGTCAGAATCCTCGGTTCTTTACCCTTCTCGGTAAACACTTGATCTGGAAACAGAACGCTTGACAATGCGGTACCAATGCGCAAATTGTCTCCTCAATGAGAAAAAGTATGATGGCTGAGAGAGTTCGGCCCCTAGGCAGGATATGCCCCGATATAAAACTATGTGTACTGACAGCTGGTTTGAGCACACTGTCTATAAGTTAGTCGCTGAGCCCACCAACGTCAGGCTCAGGATTCCTCTCTCACAGCATGTTGACCATTCGAATGTTAGTGTTGGGCAAAGCCTTATGGCTCGTGATCCAAAACTAAACCTTTGAGCATTGGCCTCTCGTAACCTGGCTAGCAGCCGTCAATTCTCCATAACAGATGAAAGATTAATAGGCCACAGCGGCCTAATTGGAATGCACAACCGTTATCTGGACGTACCTTGACCATTCTGGGTGAAGGACGAAGACTATACCTGAGAGATTGAGATGGTGCACTTTGATGCAAATGCACATGAGCTTCATCGGTTAAGGCAAGATCGTATAGGAGAGGAAAAGTGCCCATACAGTGAAATCAAGGCCAATCAACAAAATGAATTAACTATGTCTAGATCACGCACCCAAACTTTTCGCCCTGGCGAATATCGGAAGGAATTTCTTTGCACCATTACCAAATATTTCAAGGCCTTGCCATGCAGTTATTTCATGATCCAACGAATCGCAAAGATTAAGGAGTTGTTTCACCGCTGAGATGTATGGCTAGAAGTGCAGCCTAAACGGCATCAATAGCTGTCACTTTCTGCGCTGATTTCACAGGTTCTCACATTCTAGCTGTAGAATCATGAAAAAACAATTGGAATATTGATGTATATGAATATTCATGATACCAAGTAAAGTTTATCTTTAGCTGAAACCTTTTAAGACCTCAAATGCGAAGTAACTCGCTCGAATACCAGAGAGCAGAATTGGGCAGCAGGACATGAAGTCGGACTGTCACTCCACTAGCTGTACTGATATTCATGCACTTTCTACTGCATTGTCATCCCTAGTGAGGCGCATACCTCGCGGTTAAAGCAAGACGGCAAGGCAAGATATAATACCTTACCCCATAACGGTTGCCGCCGGTGGAAGCCATAAACTGCCCCCGAGCCTAAGATCTGAAAGCCCGGGCATGCTATCTGCTTCCCAAATCCCACCCAAGGTAGGCGTCTCTACCCCAACAGCGACGGAAATGGAATCTCCGAGGCCAGATCGTCTCTGCAAGGTATGCACCATATCACCTGCCTAAGCCTATTCAGGCATTTCGTGGCTCAGGCTGGCGGGGCGTGGGAGTCTAGACACTCCCTAGCAGATTTATGGCTCTCTAGATTGATGCGTGGGTTACTCCATACTCTGCGTCTATGACCTGTGATTAGTATTCACGATTATACAATCATGCTCGCGTGCCCCTCTGGCTGAAACTCAATTGCAGAAGGAACTGGGGGAAGAAGCGGGGTAGTGAACTATAAATATCCCCCTCCCCCTCATTTTCCACACAACACTCTTCTTCCCGTCTTCTTGATCATCTATTCAGCGAGCGAGTATTTAAAGAAGGACAAAAAAGATGTCCGCATCTAAGATCGAGGCAGGCTCGGTTAATACCCCCGTTGGAACGTTTCCCAAATCTTGCACCACACCGAAGGAAGCCATCGACGCGCTCGCCATCGCTAACTCTACCATCTCTAAACTCAACGATGCTCTCTCATCTTCCAACAGCGAAAGCATAGCATCTATTTTCCTGCAAGAAGGCAGCTTCTGGCGCGACCACCTCTGCCTATCATGGGACTTCCGAACCGCAAAGGGGCGACAGGGCATCTCATCCCTCCTCGCCGAAATACCGAGTGAGAAACTATCGCAAGTGAAGATCTCGCTCGACACCACAAGCCCGTTCCGCTCGCCCCAAGTCACCGCAATCGACGCATACGGCGAAGTCCTCGGCATCCAGTTATTCATCACGCTCAAAACCTCCCTCGGATCCGGTCGCGGCGTGGTCCGTCTCGCCGAGACAGAAGAAGGGAAATGGTCAATCTACACCCTCTACACCGTGCTGCAGGAACTCACCGGAAATGAAGAGCGCCTTAACACTCGCCGCCCCTTTGGCGCAGTGCACGGCGAGCTTACCGGACGCTCAAACTGGCAAGACCGACGCAACGACTCACTCAACCTTGCCAACGACAAGCAACCGACTGTGCTTATCGTCGGCGCAGGTCAATCGGGACTCTCAATTGCGGCGCGCCTTAAGATGCTCGGGGTTGACTGTTTGGTCATCGACAAGGAGACCCGCATCGGCGATAACTGGCGCAGACGGTACCACCAGCTCGTGCTCCATGATCCCGTCTGGTTCGACCATATGCCATATGTGTCCTTCCCAGAGACGTGGCCGGTCTTTACGCCGAAGGATAAACTCGCGGAGTTCTTTGAGGCGTATGTGAAGATTCTGGAGTTGGATGTTTGGACTTCTACCAATATTGAGGGGGTGAAATGGAGTGATGCTGATCAGCAGTGGACGGTCGAGGTTGTTAGAGGTGTTGATGGGGGAAGTGAGAAGAGAGTTCTCCGACCCAGGCATGTTATTCAGGCGACGGGACACTCGGGGGAGAAGAACTTGCCGAGATTCAAAGGATTTGAGAGTTTCAAAGGGAGTAAGATCTGCCATAGTTCTGAGTTTGATGGGGCGACGGAACTTGATGGTCAAGATGGAGGGAAGAAGAGGAAAGCGGTCGTTGTTGGATCGTGTAATTCTGCTCATGATATTGCGCAGGATTACTATGAGAAGGGATACGAGGTGACGATGGTCCAGCGCTCTTCAACCTGCGTGATTTCCTCGTCGGCAATCGTCAACATCGGACTCAAGGGGCTGTACGAGGAGAATGGGCCCCCGATCAATGACGCCGATCTCTTTCTCTACAGTCTCCCTGCGGAACAGTTCAAGGCGCAGCAGATCAAGATTACGGCGTTGCAGAATCAGCATGACAAGGAGTTGCTGGACGGTCTTGCGAAAGCAGGGTTTAAAGTCGATATGGGCCCTGACAATGCAGGTCTCCTGATGAAATACTGGCAACGCGGTGGTGGATACACGATCGAAGTTGGCGCTGGAAAGTTGATTACAGAGGGGAAGATCAAGGTAAAGCAAGGACAAGAGATCGCCGAAGTCCTTCCAAATGGACTTAAGTTCAGCGATGGCTCCGAGCTAGAAGCGGACGAGATCATCTTTGCAACGGGGTACAAGAACATGCACACGCAGACGAGACGGATCTTTGGCGACGAGGTCGCGGACCGTGTGAACAGTGTCTGGGGCTTGGATGCCGAGGGCGAAATGCGCACAATCTGGCAGAAGACGGGCCACCCAGGCTTCTGGTTCATGGGCGGGAATCTGGCGCTGGGTCGGTATTACTCGCTGTTGCTGGCGCTGCAGATTGTAGGCGCAGAGAAGGGATTGAATAAACTATGACGACATAGAGGATCGTAGATTGAGCGGTGATAGTGATGATTCAAAATGGGTATACGCTAAATGAGAAATCTATCCAACATCATGTCCCTAAAATAATCTGATACGAGATCAGTTAGTTAACCCACCCCTCCCCCCTAGCAACCCACACCCCCATCGCTAAGATCAACGTGTACAGCCCCGCGCCCTGCCCTCCAGTTTGGCCCCCAGACCCCGCATACTCAGCCCCGTCACCGTCGATCAGCGCCCGGATCCCCGGCTCATCTCGCCACGGCTCCAAGCCCCCAACATGGACCCCGCGCTTCGACAGCTGCGCCAGCCAAGGCCTCTTGGCTGGCAATGACGTCGTGTCCGAGACACTCAGCACAAACCGGTCGCCTTCGTCTGCGGACGCTTTCTCCGCGGCGAATGGACCCGATCGTGAAGGCGGGCGTTTCTCCCACTCGAAGGCAATACTATTCCCCTCGCTGGCGAACCGGTAGTGTCCCGAGCCATGCGACGTCGCAGTCCAGGTCTGGTTCGTGAGTGGGAAGAAGAGTTCCGCGGCGGCGTTTGCGTTCGCAGTTGACGATCTGGGCGATGTGTGGATGACAGCGACGACGTCGTCTTCATCGCTCGTGTTGTCGTTCTTCCGTGGTCGGATCTTTGCTTTGCATTCGCCGTGGCCCTGTCTCTCATCGCCCGAACTATCCCCGCTAGACCTTGATTTCCTCCGAGTACTAGCCCCCGCTGTAGAAGTCGACCCTCCAGATCCAGACCGCGGCTTCGTAACGCTTAACCCGTTCTCATACCCGTTCTTTTGCCCTTGTTGATTTTGTCGCTTGAGATGCGTATACATCTCGCTCATGGTAAGGTACAGATCGCGCCCGTGGATCTTGCGACTCCCGTGTCCATTTTCATTCGTTATTGTTTTCCCGAATGTAGACGGCTGGTAGAGTTCGAGGATTGGAATTGCGCGCGATCGCGACGATTGTTGGATTTGGAGGAGGAGGCGGGAGGAGAGGCGCAGGCGGGGCGATTTGGCAGGCCCTTGCTTGGAGGATTTGGGGGGTGGGTGGGCGAGGGCGAAGAGTTGGGGTTTTGAGGATGCACTGGTAGTCAAGTTAGTATGTTTTGAGCGATGAAATTGAGGAGGATGGAGGGGAGGGAGACAGGCAGATGTTTAGTGTGGGGAAGGGGAGCGGAGGGAGATCATGAATGTCGTACCTGGAGCCCGCGGCGGGAGAGTCCTTCGATCTACTCATCTTGATGGTCTTGATATCGATCTCAATCGTGCAATAGAAATATGTCGTTAACAGCAAGCAGACTTGAAAGGAGGGATAAGCGACTTATATCCCTCTGTCGACGTCAAATGCAACAAATCCAGCCCTGGGCGCAGCACAGCCAAGCTGGGGCAAACAAATGACTGACTTGATGGACTTGATGTGACGACACTAAATCAGCCTTACGGGCGAGCCAACGACGGTGTAATCTAACGGGGCCGTTCGAGTATTTATAGTCATCTACTAGCTGTCGATGAATTGAATATGGAAGCCTAATAAAGGAATTAGACTAGATGGATCCTCCATCGACTCCATCGCGGATCTCAGCTGCAAACTCCGCCTCCATCCCCGAATCGCCGACTGACCGAATAATCCTGAGCTGTGCATGTCAGACGAACATCACAGACAAAGCCGGTAAGCACCTCGTAGCCCATGCCACTAAGGATGCCAAGCGCCCTGTAACGGGGCCGTTCGTATTCGTGTAAGATGCGAGGGCGTCTGATTGGGTGCGCAGTAAGATGAGCTTGTTCCTTTTTCTTTTTTAAGACTGTCAAACTCCGGATCACAGTTGCTTGAAATCGGGCCAAGGCCAAGGCCAAGGTCGAGTTCGTGCTCGTGTTCGAGTTTCTTGCTGTTTGGGGAATCTGTAACAGTAGTACGGAGTGAACGTTTGCTGGTGCCTGGGCTGTTCGCTGGCAGTGGGACTGGGACGGTCGGATACGAGTACGATGAGTGTGCCTGGAACGTGACAGGAGAGTTTGCCAGAGTTTGCTGTTTGAAATTTGTCGGACTGAGGCTGAAACTGTGGATTACCGGGGTCGGTCCAAAAATATCAATGGATAGCGATACGCGGATTCACCGATTCACCCGGTTCCGATAGTACACTCAAATCTTGGGACATAAACGGGCTTAGGGAGCAGATTTGTAGTGCTAAGGAACCGGAGTCGGAGTCGGACTCGGACAGATCTAAAGGCCGTACCGTAAGGCCGCGTAATAAGCGGGAACACGTGGTATAGTTATGCAGCTTCCTCGTTTCACGTGGTTTGGTTTCGAAGTCGGAGTTTGCTATGCCCCGGTGTACAAGTGGGATAGACAGTCAAGCTCGGACGAAAGATGCCAACGACTCCGTAACTGCAGGGCTGAAAACGGCCCAAGGAACGGAGGTAAGGAAGCTGAAGTGTTCCGCTCGGACCACACAAGCAGCGAAATGGGGCCGCGAATATGCATAAACTGCATAAAATCCACCTCGAGACGGAGACGCCGAAGATGCATCAACGCTACAGTCTTCTGCCAAGTTCTATGAAAAGCAGGAAGCGATTCTCGAAATATGCACCAGAGACAAGGCATTGTTATTCTTCAAGCAATTATCGAGCCATACAAGGCTTTTGCGCTGACACTTGGCGGCCGTTCCATTGATGATGAACCGTGGCTATGCTGCGGCTGCAGTGGGCCTAGCCAGGGACAAGGCGCAGGGCGCAAGCATATAGGGCTGGGTAAGCTTCCAAGCTCTTTCAGTGTCTGATTTTTTTGCTCTATGCAAAGTGAAGCTGTTGGATGATCGCTTCTTGGCCGCTGGAGGATCCTCAAAGCACACTGATCTTGTATCATATGCCATGGTACTGATACCTATACTTAACCCTAACAACAGTCAACAATAGCCTTGAAGGCAGCCAAGTGCGGCATATGATGAACGCTGCAGATCTTGACATCATGAACTCACTCCTTGTGGGCATCAAGGCTGTGTCAACACCATTTCACCCCCTCGATCAAATTCTTAATCCCCTCCTCCCTCCCCGTCCGTTCCCAAGCCTCGGCCGCCGCCTCAAAGGGCACAACACTGCTAATCAGCGGAGTGACAGCCACCTTACCCTCAGCCAACAGGTCAAGTGCAGTCTCATAGTCACGCGGTTCATACCGGAACGCCGTCTTCAGCACCGTCTCCTTCTAGCACATACCCAGCAGTGGCAGCGCCTGCATCGGCTTCCCTAGCCCAATCTGCACGAAAACTCCACCAGCGGCGCAGGTATACAATCTAGCCTGGGCCGATGCTTCAACGCCAGTGCACTCGAGGCAGCATCTACCCCGTCTAAAAACCCAATATCCCGTTTAAGCGCCGCCGAGACTCTCGCTCGGCGCTTGCACCATCAATATAGTTGATTACGCTGTTATGAACCTGTGTATAGCCCCATTATCATCCCTGCACACTCCAAGCCCGCTGGTTTTTCTGTTGAAAGAAAGCTGAACAGCAAGGAGGCGGTCAGAAGGGTACATTTAAATAACGTCTCCCCGCACTGATGGACTTGGAGATTCTGTTTACATACAATGCACTAATTGAAATGGAAATGGAGGGTTGAAAACCACTGTGCTCCAACGAAGAAGTAAAGAGCGCGTGACAGCCTGGTTCAGTGCATCTCCAACCCCGAAGAGATATCGCCAAACGATGCTCGAAGAATATCAAGCAGATAGTTCCTGTTCTTACTCCAGTGCCCAACGCCGCCAACTGGGAAAATCCGACTCGCGTTTCGGGCGTACGTCGAGGGAAGCTCAAATAAAGGTCGCCGCGGCATCGACTCCGGGTTCTCGAGACGCGGCACCGCATACGAAGCGTTCTTTCTCCTCAACTGCTGAACAACCCGGATAATCGTCGTTGCGGCAACATCAGCACCGAGTGTTCAGGATGCACCGGCGTAGCCGATAATGAAGGCAAAATCCGGTATATCCTGCACCATCGTGCCCCTCCAGATAAACTTCTTCGACGGATCGATAGCGCCGCCATCAACGGATAGCTTGATCGCACCGGCAAACCTCACCTTCAGCCCCGTTGCCGTCACAATGATATCCGGATGCAAGACCCCACCTGACTCCAGCCGGATTTCATCGCGCGTGATCTCTTGAATCACACCAGTGTTTACACTAGCCTTTCCTGACCGGATCGCAGCGTAAAAATCCCCGTCAGGACAGGCGCAGAGGCGCTGGTCCCATGGGTTATAGCGTGGGTTGAAATGCGGATCCCACTTGACATTGGATGGGAGCTGCTTTGTGACGATCCTCTTAAAGGCCCATCTCGCGGCGTTAGAGAAAAGCCGGCAGAGGAGAAACTGGAGGTAGCCGAATACCGCAAAGCGCAGTCTGTTGATGGTGGCGGCGAGACTGGACGGAAAGAGGGCTCTCAGGACCCGCAATATCCGGTCTTGCATGGGCAATGGGAGAATATAGGTTGGACTTCGTTGCAGCATGGTAACGTGCTTGGCTCTGTCGGCCACGGAGGGAAGAAGCGTCACGGCCGTTGCACCGCTGCCGATGATCAACATTTCTATGCTGTCGTAGGTCAGATTGGACGGCCAGAATTGCAGGTGGACAACCGTCCCATCAAATAATTCCAGTCCGAGTATATATGCATCCAAGGGCTCATCGTAGTCGTAATAACCCGTGGCCAAAACCATGAACCGACATTGGACTACCTCGCGGCGCCCGCAGGCGTCGGCTACCGCAACATCGAGATTCCAGAGACAATGCTGGCTGTCCCAGTCTGCAGACTCAACTCGGCGATTGAAAACGATGTGTTTGTCGATCCTGTGCATTCGAGACGACTCCTTGAGATACTCTAGAATATCGCCACCCGGTGCTAGAGGCGCCTCAGTCTCGCGGACCCAGGGATTCCACCCGAACCTGAACGTGTGGATGTCGGAATCGGACCGCACCCCCGGGTATCGGAATAAGTCCCAGGTGCCACCTAGATTGCTCCGAGCTTCTAGAATGGCGTATGAGAGGCCCGGGGGGCCGTTGGTCTGGAGATAGTACGCGACGTTGATGCCCGAGATCCCGGCGCCGATTATCACAACGTCTACATTCAGGGGGTTTGAAGCGGGACTTGTCTGTGAAAAGTGGTTCATCATGGGAAATGGATGGTAGCCGCACTAGTATACCAGCGAAAGACGGGATATGTTAGGCGATTCTGGGGAAACGCGGTGGCTTGGGGGTATTACCGGCTGGACTTATTCATACTCCGTACCGGGAACCGTGAACAAGATCTTTAGACAACTGTTTCAATGTTCGCTCGTATGAGTATTCAGAAGACTTTTTGGTTAGTCCAGTGCCACGGAAAATGCTCTGTTTATTATAATCTTGGAATACAGCTCGAGGAGCAGTGAGTCGATTGCACGATATCGACTGTTTTCTCTATTCACAGATGACACGGTAGCGAGCAGAGCAGGCACAGAACTACTCCGGCTACATCTACTTATCAGGGGAATCTCACGCCGGAAAAGCAATATATCTTGTGCCAATACCTGCTTCTCTGCAGCAAACTTGACCTTGTTCAGTATCTTCTCGCTCTCGGCACTCATTTGACTCCCACAACGCTCCATGGCATCAGATACAAGCTCTGAGAAAGATGAGACATTGGATCTCACGAGGGCTCGATCGACGCGCCAATGACTCTCATCAACCAAGCTGATGTAGAGACCCTCACGAGAATTGCCATCCAGCGCTCACGGCGTCAATCGACTCCAGGAACCACCGATTCCCTCGCTACCATTGCCGCCAATGATCCCTCGCTCGATCTGCAATCCGGCCAGTTCAACCTGAAGCAATGGCTCAGGGCCGCCATCAGTGATCTTAGCCGAGATGGACAACAGGGCCACCGGTCGGATGTTATCTACGGCGTGCCAATATTGGGCTTAGGCCGGGGAGGAACTTCAACAAGCCCTAATCCGTATCTGAAGAACCACGCCTTGTACTTCGTACCATAGTTTGCCTGTCGCTTGAGCTATGCATATGGTCTTTGACTCTCTTGGAGCAATATTGAACCGAGTATGTCATGGTACTGGGCATAGATAAGATTCCCTGTACTAACCATAGCAGTACCACCTCAGCTTTGGTACCGTAGCCATCCATGGATGCGTCCCACTCCTCCCATATACCCACCTCCTACCAAGCCCCTCGAACCCTTTTAATTCCCCACTAAACCGGAACCAACCGCCAAAAAGCCGCTTCCCCATCCCCAAGAACCGCCGAAAGCCCTCCCCCCTCGGCAACAGTCCTAACATTCCCAAACCACACATCCCTCGCCGTATACCCCCTCCCCTTTAATCCCAGCTCCTGCAGCGAAATCGACATATTGACCACTCCAGAATCCGTAGTAACATACCCCCCATGCCCCAAGTTCTCCCCCAGATTCGTCAGCAGCACATACGCCTCGCCCGACCCGCTAGGCCCCGACAGCCACGCCTGCAGCTGGCGCGCCTCGTTCCCGCCGGAGCCTGGGTTGCGCGGCTGCATGGGATACCCGTTGCAGAATTTGGCTGCGGCGATGGAGGAACTTGAAATTAGGAGGCGGCGGCCTAGATCGTCGATGTTCGTCATGTCAGAACCGAGGAGGAGGTTTGAGGAGGACCCGATCCAGAAGCTCATGAGCATGATGCGCTGCGCGTCTGTCACGCCGGTGACGCTGGCTGGGTTGGCGACGAAGAGGTTATCGAGATTCGGCCGGGTGATCATGCGCCTCCCTGCGCCTTTCGCGAGGATTTGGTTGACGTATTGCCTATAGTTCTCGATCGTTTGCTGGATGCGCCAGAAGCCGACGAAGACGGAGGCGCCGTAGCTGTTTATGTCGACGGCCACCCGGATACTGTCGGCGCTTTCTTCCCAGATCGAGAGGTACGGCTCGGCGCGGCACAGGTTTGCAGAGAGATCGAGCCGGATCTGGCGCCCGCTGTTGGCGATTGCGTTGTGGTAGGCGGTTGCCGAGGCGCTTGTGTCGGCTGGGTAGCCTGCGTTTCCGATTATCGAGCCTGGGGTGATGTAGTCGAGCTTGATCATGTCGACGCCCCAGGATGCCCAGAGGGCTAGGAGGGAGTCGTGGTATAGCTGGGTGTCTGGGTTTGTGTAGTCGAAGTAGCAGTTCCCGTTTATATCCTCGTCGCCGCTGAAAGTGGAGCCGACGGTGATGTTTGTGCCGTGGATGAACTTGTTTGCGGCCTCGCAGGGGGTACCGGGTTGGCTGTAGAGGCCTAGCTTGAGGCCTAGGCTGTGAAGATAATCCGAGAGTTTGGGGATGTTGAATAGGGTGCTGTTGTAGACGAGACGGCCGTGGTTGTCTGTCATAGAGCTGTACCAGCCACCGTCGACGCTGCAGAGATCCCAGCCTGCGGCTAGGATGTCGGGGTCAGCAAGGACGGTGCATTGCTCTATGATGAACTCCTGGTTGACAAGGGGGTATATTGACATGGGGTAGCTTGGTGTGGTCCTGGGGGATGCTTGGACTCCCCAGGAGTTCCAGCCCTTGGCCGCGTTCAGAAACCCATTGGGCGTCTCGCCATTCTTGATAATCGTCAGGGAGTCACCGGTGGTGCTTGGGGCAAGTGGATAACAATCGCTGGCACCCTTGGCAAGGCCAGCAAATAGAGAAAGCAAAGAAGCACGCGGCAGCATGGCGACGAGTTCCAAGGCTCAGATGAGTTGTAAGACTGGTTCTTTCTCTATTCAAAACAGCAACTCGAACACTATTGAGGTTGGAGATACAGCTACCTATCTATATATACTTGACCTTCAAAGTAGTCTACTAAGTGAGGAGAGCCAAGAGCGCCCCCTTCGGAGCATTGAAGACGGAAATCAGCCTGCACCGGAGCTTCCAATGTTTAACCTTGCCCCATCTGTATTTCCCCGACCCCCGAATTTACCATACACACTTACCCCGGATTCCGACGGAAATAGCACGAGAGACACCCTCGAACGAGAATTTAGTGGCGGGATTCTTGCACTGCCACTGGTCTATCGCCGCTTGATTTACCCTACGTAGACCAGCTGGTTCTAGCTCTCAAATTGGGCCTGCTTGCTGTCAACCTCAACCGAACCTTTAACGCATTTGACGCGGCTTGGTCGGAGCTCTAGCTACCTTGTTCAACAAGGAGAGGGGCGGACTAGGTATGGTAGGTAGGAGTGGTACATATGATATGCTGGTACTGTTTGACTTTGAATAGTATGGTACTTAGCCCCAAAACAATAGTAATAACTCAATCTAGTATCTTCACGCCACGCTCGGGGCGGACGCTACGTACGTAATCCAAATTGGCCAAGTCTTGAACCGTTGCAGGCCTTCATGCACATTGCTGACCTGCCTAGCAGGGGTATTGCTTTAAGTGCTGATGGGCGAGCCCGCCAGGCGCTCGGGAAAGCTCCTCCTTATGGTACGGTGGGTCTAAGTATAGATGAATGTCTGGAGTGAATCAACAGCTGCTGGTGCATTTGCAGAGGATGGCCAAGGAGTGCAGAGGCAGTAGTGCTTCAATCTTGCATTGTGCTGTGAGGATAAAGCCCTTGTTCAAAGCCCTTGTTCAGCAGCGCATCATGCATGATTACGAGGTCCAAGTCAATTTCGCCTTCGCGTGCGGCAGCATGCATGGAATTTGCCCGGAGTGGGGTCTCGTTGTGGCCAGTTAGTCCACCTATAAGGGCAGGAGAAAGAGTGCCCAGGCCAGAGGCCAGGAGTAAGAAAAGCATACCCGGTATTTTCCTCCCAAATGACCAGTCATCGAGGCCATCGACGCCCTCAGTCCTCTCCGAACTCACCTGAATCTCTGATATTGCCATTCTTGTTATCGCCAGTCCCCCCTATCGGCTCAAAAGAACCGCCCTAACCCTCCTCTCGCAAAATGCCGCTAAACGTCCGACCTCGCCTGCAATGGCCAGTTCCAAAGAAGCGCGATCAGGGTATAGACGTCGGGCACGCTATGGACTAATCTGTCCGCAGCCTGAGGGATTGTCGTCGTTTACGAGCTAGCGAATTGGTTAGCTGGGCACCCTGGCTCGTCAATGGCATTCTACACTTAGTAGGTATTGTGGACTGTGCGTTCTGTTCTTATCTAGGTAGTGTAAGTCATGAAGGTTCGTTTGAGTAATTCTAAGGCTTCGGGAGGATGTGCTGTTCTATTGAGTGTAAAGGCGTCGACGGCATTAGGTGCATCATGCTGTTTCGCACGGTTGAATACAGTGACTAGGCACTTACCATAACCTACACACCCACATACAAATGTCTAAGTAGCAAGCAAGCCCTAAAATCTGAGCTTCCGGAAGCCTCCACCAAACCCTAATTCCCACCGGCGCCTAACGTCCCGCCTCCCGGGGTCAAGCAAGCACAAGGCCCCTCTTTCATGCCCTCGTACCTACTCCGCTCTCTCTAGGAAGCCCATCGGCGTCATGGACCTCGACAAAATCTCCATCCTGAGCTTGCTCGTCATGCCTGTCGCATCCGGCTGCGCCTTCTACCTCCCTTACTACTTCTAGCGCCGCTAGATCCTTGCACCTTGTCATCCGCGCCTCCCGTCCTCTTGGGAACGAGCATATTCACCATGTCTGCTATGAGTGGTGCCGGTCGGGTTTGGCGTGAAATCATGTCACGGCAAATGCGGCGCTCGCGTTTACGTTTGCCTGACAGTTTGCTATGAGTATCGGGTGACGTAGCTAGTACGGCTGCCACTCCTGCCATAGTTATTGCGTCTCTGAGGTCATTTAACGGTATACAAGCGTCTGGACATATGAACAAAGATATTCGCATAGTATTGTGTTTGTAAACAAGGACAATATGGTACTGGAGAGTTCAATTTTACCTTGTAGAAATGATGTCCCCTGCCCGTGCTAGGCCATGGGTTAGAAAAAAACATGACTTTAGATTCTAGCTTGCTTATAAAGTGCCATGCACGCCGCTCAAGCTTACGTCTGGCCCGAAGACGTTAGGTAGGGCTGAGGGCTTGCGTAAGGGTCTTAGACGGCACCAACTGGACTATAGGTACGGGTAGATGACGGGCAATGCAACGGAGGGCACCATATAAACCACGGGCAAGCATAAACAATGGCATTGTTTGCCCCATGCACCGCTTAGAAAGCCATCCAGAATTTATGCCGAAAATTTATTGGAGACGGTTTCCCGTCAGAGTCGGTCAGACCCTTTGGTGGCGGAGTTGGGGCTGCAGGACCCTAGCTAGCGCGGCCCTAAGCCCCTGACAAGGCGCTGTAGGTATAACCTCATCATGCCCAGATCTTTTAGCTCTAGATAATAAGTCAGAAATATTGTTCATCAACACCCAAAGATGCAAATCAGTAAGTTCTTTCCATTCTCAAAATCTGCCCTCAAAATTCTCTCTCTCCATTATCGGCACCTGACAGCCCTGACGATTCGGCCCCCAACCGCTTCTCCACTTGGGCTAGACGACTTGGCGTATCACGATCAACACTCCCCAGCACAGCTCAGCTTAATCTCCACTGCAGAGTCAAACAGCCAAAGAAGAGATGCAGAGAAGAGTAAGCGCCGGGCTTGTTGACTTCGCCGCATCCTGCCAGAATTCTCACGAGTCACGCTCAGCCTCGCCCTCTTCCCCCGACTTTCTCCTGTCAGACTGAGCTCTGATCTTTTCTCCTGTCGCTGTCGCTGCCACCACCTGCACCCCTGGCCCTGTCCTTACCGTGAAACCTCTTCTCGATCCGGTCCACCTTCCTCAGCATCGACCGCTCCATCCCGCTCGGAGGTCTCCCACCAACAGCAGCCTCACTCACCTCCCGCCACCCCACGAAAACTCAACCTCCACAATCGACTGCAAGACCAAGCAAAAATGGCCGCCAAATGCTACGACCGCGACGGCAACGAGGACGTAACCCGAATCCCGTGCTCGCAGGACGAAGACCCCGCGCAATGCTGCGGCGAGGGCGAGTACTGCGCATCGAACGGGCTCTGCGGCCGCATCGAGGACGGCGACATGGGACTCTGGCAGAATACGTGCTCCGTGCAGGACTGGATTGACGGGAATGTCACGACTTGTCCGACGCAGTGTGCTAGTATACGCAGTACGTGCTCCGTATCCGTGTGGATATATGCTTGTTGAACTGGAGGAGGTGATGGGGGTTATGCGTATGACTGGATGCGATGCTAACAAGTGGCGAATGTAGATGGCGGAAACGGCGTCACAGCCTGCGGGAACGAGACATTCTGTTGCACGGGGTACGGCGGCTGCGACTGCAACAACTCGACGCAGACGTTCTCGATGGCGGCGGTGGAGTTTGTGGTCTCCAGTCTTTCGCCCGAGAGTACGAGTACCTCTATCTCTTCTAGTACCACAACATCAACATCCACGACGACATCGACGACAACCTCCACAGCAACACCCACAGATGGCTCCGACGCGGACTTGAGTTCCGACGCCAAGAGCTCTAGTCATCTCGGCGTAGGACTAGGTGTTGGTCTTGGTGTCGGCATCCCGCTCGTTCTTGGCGCGATCGCAGCGTTCTGGTTCCTGCGGCGGCGGAAGCGCGGGTCCCCGGTTCCTACGTCTGAGCCGAATTCCATGGAGGCGTTTGCGCCGACGCAGCAGGATAAGCATGTGGCTAATGTTTATGCGGATGCGAACCATGGTGCTGCGCAAGAGGGGTATGTCCAGCCGCAGGTGCAGCCGCATGCGCAGATGCAGGAGTTGCCGGCGACGAGGGAGCAGCATGGGCCGGCGGAGTTGCAGTAGGAGACGAAAAGAAGATTGATGGGTTGAGAGTATGGGGTAATAGAAGGTCGAGCTGGGCTGGTCGAATGCAGTTGGTGCGGCCATGAAGGGCCACTATGAATTTCTTAAGTATATAGTATAGTTATGTCATTATAATATCCACGTCAGTTATGTTAGTCAATACATTCATACATCACCACTTCCACTCCACATCACCACACAAATAACAAGGCAGACGGGTATCTAAAAAGCCGCAAACCCAACTAACCCCCCAACAAGCGGGAGAACACCCCGAATCGCATTCAGCACCCTCCAACGCGCAAACAACTCCTTAACCTCCTGCCCCGTCTTCTCCGTCGCAACATAGATCTCAGCAGCACGCTCATGCAGCGCATCGTTCGTCTTGGTCATCGCAAAGATTGTCCAGGGCACAATGCCAACCGTCAGCGCAGCAGCAGCGCTATACAGGTACACCGCGTTCTTGGGCGCCAGGACTTCAAGCGCCGCCGATTTGCCGGAGTGCACGGACCACGCGAGATATGCGAAGGCTGCGGCCGTGATTGCTGCGATGGGAGGGTTCTGGGCCTTGCCGCGCGCGTAGAGCTCGCTCCACTGTTTTGCGAGGAGGGGCGCGGGCGCGGAGTGTTTTTGTGCGGAGGCTTCGAGGGCCGGGATTGTGGCGTAGCTGTAGGCGAAGATGTTTCCTGGGCATGCCGTTAGTATGCTATGTTACCTAATTTGCGATTCGACTGCAGCTGCAGTAGCTGCCGTTGAGGTTGTGCGACGTGACGTACCAGCCAAGTATGCGGCTCCAGTGAGGCCGACGGCCTGGGCGACGCGGATAGGTGTAGGGAATTGGGACATTTTGAGTTGAGTTTTCTTGTGGGAAAGTTTGCTGAATTCTGGAGAGAGATCAGGAGCCATGGAGCTTCTTATAACCTTAACTCTGGACAGGCTGGGCCAAGCCAGGGACAGCGCTGGTGGGGGCCGAATTCGGTGACGTAAGGGATGTTGTTATCGGGTGACATTCTCTAGCGAGATCAGCCCATTCTTGCTAGACGGTCGTTTATACCACTTCAATTAGACTAAAAAAAAAATTGCTTTTTGCATCAGAGACTGACACGCTCGCCGACTGTCTCTCTCACGGTGGTCGGCCACATTTCTCCCGGTCGTGGAATCGCTGTGAGTGAGTCAGATCTGGAACGGAGAGCTCGTGGAAGTGGACTCGGGTGGATCTGAGGGCTCAGCGGAGGTTTGAGATCGGAGCTTGTAGGCGCTGACGCTGACTTGTTCCTGCCGCCATATATCTGCATGGCTTCACTGGAGTGATTTCTTACTTGGCTATAGCGGCTTGGGATGGATTCCTACTTGGGAAAGTCAACTCTCAACATTGTCAAGATGAGCTAGATATATTTTCTGGATTGAAGCGCGAAGTACCTCGATAGATTAGGCGATTTCCCTACCCATCTGGAAAAGTGGCAGAAATATATTTTGGCGACCGCGCCACTCGAAACGCTTAATTTCTTCCACGACTCTTTACACATCCGCGCCACCGTGTTTAGGTTACTAGATCTTGAAGGAGACAAGCCGACGATATGGATCCCATGGATTACCTTTCACCTTCTCGTACTGATCAGCTTTCCCCAGGTGTAAATGGACTCAATTTTGAGCGCGCCGACGCGACGCGTTATCCCGCACCCAGCGGATTGACAGGTCCAACCTTAGAAGAAAACGAATTCACATCAATTCCCCGCATTTAGTTCTATGCAGATTTCTAGATTCAATACTCAAATCGGACCCTCAGAAGTGAAATGGCCAGCGCAAAGTCGACCACCTCGGCAGACCTAGACGCCCTCAAGAGCGCAATCGACATCCTCTTGGAGACAAAACTCCGCCAAGTCCTGAAATCGCTCTGCGAGCAGGTCCCTGAAGCTCGCGACGAAGCTGCGAAAGACCGTCTCGTCGACAACAGCAAGAAACCCATCGTCCATCAGGAAGGAGAAGAAACGACGGTGTCGCAGCCAGAACCACGCGGAGTCAAAAGATCAGTTGCCCGGTACGCGTTTTGTCGGAATTGTAAGGAGGAGTTTGATGTTACGGAGAATCAGGAGGATAGTTGTCGATATCACCCAGGTACGTGCCCTAATCTCCATATTTGAGGGGGCTCGTGCTCATACTGACCTAGATAATGACCCCGAGCCTACCGGCGAAGATCTGTGAATAGACAACGGACTTCGGGGTCGACGACTCTATGATGGACGAGTCGCCTGAAAGTTGAGAATCTACCCGCTGTGAGGAGACGCTCGCAAGCAACCCGGTAGGGTGTGTGGTGGATTGGCACGTCGAGGGGCCATGGGAGCAGAAGCAGAAGCGCATTCGCGGTCGGCATTGGAGTTGTGAGCCTTGAGCTACTGGAAAGACCATCAGGAAACCTTGTGAGAATTACTTCTAGTAGATCAATTGTGATCATAGTGTACGAATAATGTGTTTAAAAAAGAAGAAATGGCTTACATGTATAGTTCGACCGAGCGTTAGCTTGCAAGTGGTCTACTGTAAAAGGACTGGAATAGCTAGATAAGGGATGCTTTTAGAACGGACAGAGAATTAGAGATTTTGCCTCATATTTTTGGCCCGGGGAAAGAGGGTCACCATCAAACAAAGGAACAAGCAGCATCACAGTAGCCATTGTTGATGCGACCCGACGCGTCTGCCGCGCGACACCCGATTGTACCACACAACAAACATCATCCGCACTGAACATTCAACTGCATAAATCAACAAGATACTCAGCAATGGCTACGACAACGACAGACGAGAACTTGGAGGTCCTGAAGACCGCAATCGACACGGTCTCCGAAGAAACGGCCCGGTGGTGCCTCAAGTCCATCTGCGAAAAGATCCCCGAAGCGCGCATGAGAGCCAGCTGGGTTTTGCTCGTCGATAGCAGGATAAATCGCGAGATCGGCATGTCTGACATCGATACCGACGCCTCTGACTGGAACTCGGATCTCACTACGGATCCTGAAGACTCTGGAGATATATCTGAGTCGGAAAGCGACGCTGAGAAAGACTTCGATGACAATGATTGTTCCGACCCTTGCTGCCAGCAAGTCCGTTTCGTGTCTCAGCGAGGGTTGGCTCGAACTGTCGGGAAGATCGTGCCTGTAGGACCCGCCCGGTCTCGCGAGGCCCAGCTGCTGTGGGCACACTCTGCTCTTTGAACTGTGTCGATACCCAAACAAGCGCCCTCTTGGCTTAGCCATATACGCCGACGCCATCAACAACAGAACCTGCCCCAGCGAAAGCATCGAAGCCAAACCTGAAACCGGAGCCGGAGCCACCGAAGAAGTCTCTAAAGCGAAAGGTCTCCCGATATGCTTTTTGCAGAAACTGCAAGGAAGAGTTCGATGTCACGGAGAACAAGAGCTATGCTTGCAAGTACCATCCAGGTAGGTCACCATCCTTGCATGTGCCATACTCGCCCATTTCTTATAACTTTGCTCGTTAAAGCGAAAAACTGATGGAAGTTGTGAAGATAACGAACCTGAGCCCACAGGCGACGAAATCTGGGTGGACAATGACTTTGGTGTTGACAACACAACACGGATGAGTTGGTTGTAGGGTACGAAGAATGTTGGGAATACTCATGCTGCCACGAGACGATGGAGAGTAATTCGATTGCTTGCGAGACGGGGTGGCATGTTGAGGGGCGACCTGAGCGGGAACTCAAGAGGGTGCGGACGTGGAATCATCAGCCGAGCTTGGATTGAAAATGGTTGCAGTGTGGTTCCTTGTTCATGGCCACGAAGGCTGCAAGATTTCTACTGCCGAACCTGAAAAGGTATGCGGAATAATTAGGCTGCCTCCATACGAGACTTATGACCTAACGGCGATGCGATCGCGCCTCCAGCATTTGGATGTTGGGTAAATGAACTGCTTATTAGCTCAACGTGGACTTGCATGTGGTCTAGCAACGGAAAAGGGTCCGCGTGGCATGCCAACATACTCAGCATCCGACGGTAACTAAGGTAATGGATTTGAAGATGACTAAATTGCCCACCTAAGCCACAGTCGGCTGGCCGTGCACTGTACCGTGAAGCAGCTTATCGATCTCATCATGCTATCAGTTGGTCTAGTTGGGTGATTGAAGGCCAAATTCCCCCGGAGCTAATTAAATCCACGGATCAGAATCCCTGCCCTGCCCTAGGCAGGTAGCGCCATGCATTGATCATATGTTTTAGGCCAGGCATATACCCCGGCTATGGATGGTATGGTATCATCCCAACGAAATGCGTATAACTACCCGTCTACCTATCCTCCGCAGCGTCTTCTCCTTCATAGACAGCATGGAAACAACCACAAGCAAAATGACCCAATTCCAACTCCAGCACATAAACGATACAGACTTCCCACCTCTAATATCTGCCCTATGGGAGTCCTTTGAGAACCCACCGCAAGGCCTTTTACGGCTCTTCATGCCAATCCTCAACAACGACCGCGAAACAAGCTTACAGACGTGCATCACTACCCAACGAGAAGAATACCACCGCGAGCAACCACACTGCACCTGGATAAAGATCGTCGACACACAAGCCGACAACCGCATTGCCGCCGCAGCGAAATGGTACTTCTACGACGATAACCCCTACGACGAGCACAGCGAGGTCCTGGTCGCGGATTGGTATCCTGAGGGTGTATCTTGGGAGTTCGCGACGCAGGCTGTGAGGCTGTTTGAGAGGCCGAGGGGGGAGATGGCGAGGAGGGGGCATGCTTGTACGCCTACCTATTCTACTACCATCCCTCCATTGCTATTGACAAGCGCCTAATGCTAATTTGGATAGTCCTCCACATTGCCTTCACGCTCCCAGCCTACCGCAACCGCGGCCTCGGCCGGATGTTCATGGAATGGGGTCTTCGAATCGCGGACGAGCGCGGACTTGAAGCGTGGCTCGACGCTTCTGAATTTGGGGTCCCGCTGTACGAGAAGTTTGGATTCCGCCGGATCCTCGTGAATAAGGTGCAGCCTGTTCCGGAGAGGGAGTTATCGGATAAGGGGAAAAAGGAGTGGGAAGAGTGTGAGAGGGTCATGCTGCCGATTGAGTATACGGTTATGTGGAGGCCGAAGAGGGGGCGCCATGAAGAGGCTAAGATGGTGCTGCCGTGGGTAGAGGAGAAGAAGAGGGATGGGTGGTGTAGAGTTAATTGAGGCGGGAAGTGGTTATTGAGCTTGATGGACCAGAGTCTTTTGTTTTTGATGTAGCCGTTATGTACACTAGTCACACTATCAGCAAAAAACATAAAATGAACTCCATAATCCGACTTTGATAGGTGTAGCGCATCCTAGCCATGGCTTGCTCTGACACCGACAATTGTCTCAATAATTGGCCCGGTATACACATGGCGGGCACGTACAAAGTAGTACACCACACTCAGCAGGATCACGCTGACCGTACCGACAACACTAAAGTTCATAGTTTCCAGAGTGACAGAGTTGGTTGTCGGCCAAAAGCTAAAGAAGACAGCAATGAGCGCGTAGACGATGGCAAATATGTTGATTAATACGCCCCAAATGCCAGGGACATGGAACGGGCCCCAGACGAGCTTTGCACCAATGGTATTGACCGGCTCATCGGCGATAGACTCGGCATCAGATGCTAAGAGCGACGTAGCTGTGGTAGATATGTCGTTTGTCAAACGTCTCCATAGGAGTAAAACTGCGACGAGTATATATGACAGGTATAGCCCCGAGATGGACATGGCGCAGAGTTGATTGAACGCAACAGCCGAGCCAATTGGTATCAGCGCAAGCAGAGCGGAGACGACTGTTGTTAGCAGCACCGACCACACGGGGATAGTTGTTGACCTTGAGACGCGGCTCCAAAGCCTCCAACCAGGGACGCCACGGTCGCGGGAGAAGGACCAGAATTGACGGGATGTCGCGGCCATCATACCGGTCGACGAGCAAATGCAGACAGTAATGATGATGGAGGTCATGGCTGCTGCGCCTCCAACCGAGCCTGTGCCGTTCAGGAAGATCTCCATGAAGGGGTATCCAGTTGGCGAGGCGAGTGCTGTATCAAGATCTCCGAGGCAGAAGAGCACAGCGAGAAGCATGCCAAAACCCAGTGAACCGTTAATTGCGACGCTGAGGAGGATGGATCGGGGAACGACGATGGTCGCATTTTCGATTTCCTCGGACATCTAGAGCAGCAGATCAGTAAACTCTTCAGCCCCGACCTCGACATGGTTGGCGTACATGGACAGCAGCGTCACCCCCCGCAAACGCAAAAACGCACCCAATTAGCCCGACAAAAAAGGATAGGCCATCGGACGACCAACCGCCTTGATTGACGAACTGGGCAAACACATCCCTTGCCGAGCTCTTTTCCGCCAGTGACACCAGCGGAATCAAGACGGCAAAGAAGCCTAGCAGATGGATAGTAAGCATCAGGGTCTCGAACTTGGGAAGCACGCCTCGCCCGGCGATATTAACTGCCAGCGCAAACGCGACAACAGCCCAGTAGTAGAAGGTTGCATGCCAGGATGCGGGGATGTAGTCCGGGTGTGTCAAAACTGCCACTCCTTGAATCATCGTGCCTGTGAGATAGCATGCCGTGGCAAAGGTCGCTTGCCAACCGATCACGGTGAGCCAGCCTGAGCTGTTAGTCGGAGATAAACGTTTGGCTGGGAAAAGAGAGTACCGGATATGTAACTAAGGAACTTGACGCTCGACCGAGGCGCAAGCATGGACACCCAATGATACTGGCCGCCTGAGGTTGGTGCCCTAGTAATGGCATCTCAGCTACCTACTATAGGCATAATGCTCTCGGCACAAAGTAGGGACGGACGTACATCGACGCCAACTCGGACAGAACTACAAAGACACAAGCGGTACCTAACCAGACGAAGATGAAGCCGTATACTGCTCCAGCCGGACCACCACTGTTCACTTTATGTAAGCGTTGTCTTCCATTTTTGGGAAGTAAACAAAGAGATTCGGAAGGACAAATCATACTTTGTCAGAGGCTGGAGGAACAAACTATGCCATTGGTTAGCACTTTGTTTTTTAAGCGCCGGAGAGATTAGATCACCATACCAAGTAAGCCCTTCCCAAGTGACAAGAATCGTACAGCTAAACCCAAGCATTGACAGCAGCCCAAAGTTGCGCTGAAATCACCCGTCACTGACAAGCTTCCTAGGTCGATCGTCCAGCTACTCACGCGAAGAATCGGCTTCTTGCCCAAACGCGCCAGATGAACATCATCTCTCTTCTTCTCGCTCCTGCAGCCCGAGTGTCCTACAATCTGAGGATCGCTGTATCGATGGGGTTCCTTCTCGTGCGCTGCCATAGACATGGTTGGAATGTAGTGTAGCAAAAGCGAGTCGGTCGAGAGAGGCGAGGGGAGAAACTCGGCAGAACGAGGACTTTAAACGAAAAGAACAGGGTCAAATCCCTGACCCCACTGATAAGTTAGAGTAGTATAGCCAACCCGTTGAATGGCGGGATGTCGGTGCCGTCCCGTCCCCTCATTCTTATTAGGGCTAGAACGGGCTACTGGGACAGGGGTCCTTGGAACAACGTAGCAACGCGTGGTTTCAGTTCAATCTTGGGCGGAGAAATAGCTACCGTCGGCTTCGGGGTCGCATGAGAACCCTGCAGGGCCTCAATGTGGGTAATCCTTGGCCGTAGTTGATCGTATGATTTGGGAGGATCTCAGTCAACGTGATAGGTCAGTCCAGAGCTACACCAAGGACTAACTGTCCCCTTGGGATTAAATACCTGATTTCAGGGTGCAGCTTCTGAGCCAGGGGTTAGAGCAACCATGATATCTTGCATAGGACAGAGTATCAGTCCGCGGTTCGTCTGGCGGGGTGCCCTCGGATCGATCAGGCCTGTAGGATGACTAGGCTTGCAAATGATAAATCTAAGCTGGTGGCAGCTTTCCTGTAATACGCGGCTGTCTGTTGTCAGATAGGTCAAAGGTACCTGTAGAAAAGTATCACCCTTCCCCCTTGCCAAACTATCGTACTTTTCTCCCATGACCTTCCGCTTTAAAATGGCTTCAGCCGGATATCGCTCATCCTTCTGGCGATACTCCTCGTCGGTACCGTAATTGTGGACGAAGAAATCCTTCAAGAACCCGCCCCAAGGAACAACGTGAGTCACAACGCGATCGCACAAGTTCCAGACGATCTTTTCCTTGTCAAGGTTACGTGACCAATCCCGACCATGCCAAAACGGGTTGTGAAAGTGCAGTTCGAGGATGAGGCTGGAGGGTTTAATAGACCCCGAAGAAAAGAAGGTCGCTACAGTGTTAATCCAGTCTTCCATCTTCTCGTTGTAGCTCTCGCTGTTGGGTCGATGTAGCCAATGGAACACCTAGCGGATGTGGCGAAGGTGCTCCCACGAGTAAGTCGGTAGCTGAGATAGAAACCGTGGGTTTTGAGGAGCCCCCGGCTCTTCGGGAGCAGGAAGCTCTCTTTCTTGATACCAGATCTCAAAGGCATTTTGGCTCCAGTAGATAGATAACGCGAGTTGGCGGATGGCCTTGCATAGTAGGAATAAAGCGTGCGGTATGCTATCCTCACAAGGAAACACGGTGGAAAAAGCTGCATGAGTGGAGGGTTAGTAGACGTTACCGCAATTCTGTGCTCCGATAGCTACCCCAGAACATCGGAAAAGCCTGCAGTTTACGGGCATAAAGCGCATATAGGAGGATCGAGACATCAGATGCCGAGGAGCAATTAGTCCAGAATACTCAAGGATGCGAAGTTGAAGTTCCACTGGGAGCTCCAGAATTGGGAAAGTTCCTTTGAGGTCTGGGGTTGAGTACCGGGTCTTGTGGCGGACCGTCGTCATAATCATGTGTTGGATTTCAAGATCTTTATCCGAGCCCATGCGGATTGACAGTTCCTTTAGCCGAGGTAGATCATGGAGAGGAGCGAGGAATGCGGCCGCTGTCTCTCTAGACGCTGCACCGCATATCAAACGGACCTCAAGCCGATCGTCTTGCGTGTTGTATGTCGCCAACTTGGAGCAGATAAGCCGCCAGGCCGGCAAATTACCCCCCAACTGCAGTTGAGCATCCTTCTGCACGATATCCAGTACCTCTCTGTGGCAGTCTCTGTGTAACCTGTTGATTACCGGCCCCGTCCGAAACTCGCAATGTTGGGTGCCAATGTTTATGAAAATTGACCTCAACGACTGCCAGCCCAGAGGGCTGAAGTTGAGGAGAGTTCTCAAACCATTCCAATAGGAGTCGTGCCAAAACACCAGTGTATTTTCGGAAAATATGAGTCGCCGGACGTCTTCAGATACTGCACGAGACACATAGATTAACCAATTGGGGATGGAACCATTATATTCCTCCAGGTCTACCTCAATAATCCTTTGTTCGCGCGACGACCATTCCCCAGGAAAGCAAGACAGACTAATTGGGAAGTTCCCGCTGTATATACCCAGCAAGTTATAGATTCGCCGGCGAACGTTGTAAGGGAGACGAAGAAGCAAAGGCACCGGTTGGGGTTGTTCTGCTATTTTCGAGCGTGGAGGTTGTCGGGATGAGTTTGCTGGGATTTCCTGAAGCTGGAATTGGCGGGGTCGCGGCTGCTAGCCCATGCTCGACCCTATGATGCAGGTGTGCCTCCTCAAGTTGGCGGCTTTCAGACACGTAGTGGACTTGACAAGTGTTGGGCCAGTCTGGCAACTCATTGGTGGTTGAGTCTCGGTTGGTGTTTCATGGAGATGAGGATGTTGGACCCTTCTTGGACCCTTGATAGCCAGGCAGCAAAATTGTTGATTAGCCACAAACTCAGCATTCAGCGATAGGGCGACTTTGGGATTCAAAGCGCACCGATTTTTTTGCTTTCGAGGCATTGTCAAACAAACGCCAGGCGTCGTGCCCCTATCCCGTAGCCGGAGTCACTCGGATAGTGGACGTCGGCGAGTCAGCGATGAGATCGTCATTGTACCTCAAGGAACACCAATGAGAGGGGCAAGATCGGAGAGACGAACCCGATCGACGGCACGGACACATCTCCCGAGGAGGAAGCTGGAAGAGGGAAAAGGTACACAGTGCGAGTCAAGGATTCAGGGAAACAGCAGGCAGCCTTGTGGGGCCACTTTTTCTCCCAGTGACATCACCACAAAATCACTCATCTCATCTCATCTCCCTTCTCTCGCGGCCATGGCATATTCCACTTCATCCCATTACAGACTTCTGCCAGAGAATGGTTCAAGCGCAGAACAGGGCCGAGACCATCTCGTCCGAAGACTGGGCGCACACCAGCTACTCCGCCGCCCACAGCCTGCACGACGGCCATCATGAGACCGGTGTGCGGGTGTTGGGTGAGTTTGACCAGCAATTGTCGCCAACGAACTCCTTCTTGGAAGATACTGATGTTGAGAATCGATAGAGGACGGTCGGCTGAACATCAACCTCACTCCGCACCAACCATGGCTCCAGCGAATTGTCCGTCATACGAAAGAACACCCGTACCCGCGAGACTCCGTACATCGGCAGCATTCCACCGCGTCCTTCACCCCGACTCAAGAAGAGGAACACTACCCACTCCGTTTGAACATTGTAATTCAAGTTGTCGGGTCTCGGGGCGATATCCAGCCTTTTCTCGCGATCGGAAAACAGCTCAAAAGGCACGGTCATCGCGTCCGCCTCGCAACACATCTCTCGTTTCGGGAGCCGGTCGAGAAGGAGGGGCTTGAGTTTTTCAACATTGGCGGAGACCCTGCGGAGCTCATGGCGTTTATGGTCAAGAATCCAGGACTTATGCCGGATCTTCGGACAATACGGAGCGGAGCGATTCGGATGCGACGGAGAGAGATGAAGGCTATATTCACGGGTTGCTGGAGGTCGTGCTTTGAGACGGGCGATGGGACGGGCATCGATCACCATGTCAAGGACAATCCCGATCCATTGAGTGAGGATCAGGACGTGGATTACCGGAGCCTGCCGTTCGTTGCGGACGTAATTATCGCGAACCCTCCGAGTTTTGCGCATCTGAGTTGTGCGGAAAAGATGGGTGTTCCATTGAATATGATGTTTACGTGAGTCTGACTTTATCGGTCGGTTTTGGGGTATACAAGCTGATGGTGGTAGAATGCCCTGGTCCGCGACGCAAGCTTTTCCGCATCCCTTGGCGAATGTGCAGTCGCAGCACACAAAGCCCTCTGTGGGCAACTTCGCGTCATACGCTATTGTCGAGATTATGATGTGGGAAGGGCTCGGAGATCTGATAAATCGGTTTCGAAAACGAGAACTCGGGCTGGACCCGTTGGACGCGATTCGAGCCCCGAGTATTGCTCACCGGCTGCAGGTTCCGTATACATACCTATGGTACGCTCGCAGCAGAAACACATTTGGACCTAGAACAAGACTGACTTTATCAGGTCACCCGCCCTCCTTGAGAAGCCCCTCGACTGGGGCAGCAACATCGACGTTGTCGGCTTCTCGACCCTTCCAGGCGCGCAAGGCTACGAACCTCCAGAAGACTTGGACAAGTTCCTTAAGTCTGGCCCGGCTCCAATATACATCGGCTTCGGATCTATTGTCGTTGACGACCCCAAAGAACTAACAAGCATTGTCTTTGAAGCGGTGCACAAGACTGGCGTCCGCGCGGTGATCTCAAAAGGCTGGGGAAACATCGGTGCCGATCAAGCTGCGTCCGACTCGATTATGATGATAGACAAGTGTCCGCACGACTGGCTTTTCCAACATGTCAGCTGCGTTGTACATCACGGTGGCGCCGGTACGACGGCTGCGGGACTGACGCTTGGCAAGCCTACTATCATTGTCCCCTTCTTCGGCGATCAGACATTCTGGGGCTCAATTGTTTCAAGAGCTGGAGCTGGGCCGGATTCAATTCCTTACAAGAGACTTGACGCGGATAAGCTGGCCGAGGCAATCAAAGTTGCGCTGAAAGACGATACCAAAAAGAAGGCGGAAGAAATCGGGGAGCAGATGCGGTCTGAGCAGGGTGCTCGCAATGCGGTATGCAGCTTCTATCGCCATCTCGATGTGGAGAGCTTACGGTGTTCGCTCTGCCCGCATCGGCCCGCCGTCTGGTGGGTGAAGCATTCGCATATCAAGCTCAGTGCGTTTGCGGCGACCGTTCTTGTTGAAACGGGACTCGTTAAGCCACATGATCTTGTCTTGTACTGACACCTCACCCTCCTCGTCTGTCTAAGCTAACAACTGGCTAGGTATCGGTCAAAGGAATACGACACAAGCCGCGACCCAAAAGGTCCACTCACCGCAGGCGCAGAGGTACTCTACGGCGTCATTACCGACTTTGTCGCTGCCATGGCTGCAATGCCTACGGATATGGCGGAGATGTTCCGTGGAAACCACCGACATGGTCGAAGACATTCTAAAGGACATTTAAAGCACGGGAAGCAACCGCCGTCGCCCGTTCGGAGGTGGAAAAAGGAGCATTATGGACAGCGCAATGTGGAATCCGAAGTCGACTCGAGCAACGAGAGCCAGAGCCAACGCCCTCGCGAGAGCTCTGAAGCTGAGAATAATTCGCTCAATGGGACGAACAACGATGCGGCGAGTAGCACTGCGTCATCCTCACTAACATATGCGTCCGTGAGAGAGGAAGCGTCGCACGCATCCCAAACCAACGTCCCAAACATAAATACCCCTTCCAATGCTAGCGACGATACAGAGAGTACAGATGATGCTGATATCGGAGTCGCCGCGCACCCTGTCATCTCAAAGGCGCCCACGAATGAAGATATCACCGACGAGATGAAAAATCTGAGCCTAGAAAATACACTTCGCCGGCAGCAAACGCGAGATAAATCAATCGACACTCGCGAAGTCCTTACGGATGCTCGGTACCACATTGTCCGGGCCGGGAAGCACATACTCGACTGGATACTCTTACTTCCGACGGACTTGACGCTGAGTTTTTCGAAGGGGTTTCACAACGCGCCGAAACTGTATCACGACAACATGGTCCAGGAGACACCGACAGTCCGGGGCATGAGGGGCGGGCTACGGGCTGCTGGAACGGTAAATCTATTGTCCAATATTCATGGCCTTTGCGCGCAGTCAAGCTGACCATTGGTAGGAATTCACACAAGAACTATATCAGGGCGTCACCGGTATCGTAACTCAGCCAAAGCACGGTCGCAAAGAATCTGGGACGAAAGGAATGCTCAAAGGCGTAGGCAAGGGCGCCGGTGGTGTTATCCTTAAGCCAATTGCTGGTACGATTGCCCTTCGACAATATTTGTGTTTGTGCTATACTCACTGTCCACTAGGACTTTGGGGCCTCGCTGGGTACCCACTCGAGGGACTACACAAGACGCTCCGAAACAGCTTATCAAGGAGCAAGATTCGCGATATACTCTCTTCGCGCATCCAGCAAGGTTTAGGCGAAATGGTCGCGGCGACACCGGAAGAACGAGCAGCGGTAATTGAACGATGGAATGATATCCAGAAGCAAGAGGAGACGAACGGACATGCATGATACCCGATATATTTCCTGCTTTTAATGCTATTTGCGCTATATTTTCACTTTACCTTTTCTCAGTTCCCATCGACAAAAGTCACATCGCCACCCTGCAAGCTCACCCGCGTGGCATACATCGCCCTCCCGCCCGACGGATCTTCGTTGTTGATGTTCGCGTGGAACACAAACTTTGTCCCATCGGCTGAGATATCCGCACCGCCAGGACCACTCAGAGGCCCAACATTGCTTGGGTCGCCCGGCGCCACGACCCGACCGCGACGAGTATACGGGCCGGCAACGGACGGGGCCGTCGCATACTTGGAGTCATAGTCCGGGCTGTTGAACATGTGCGACGAATAGAAAAGGTAATAGACGCCGTCGGCTTTAACGACGCTGGGTGCTTCGACCAGCGGCCCGTCGCTGTCGTCGCGGTCGATCAATGTCGCTGCGTCGCCCACTTTCGTGTACCCGTCGTCTTCGACTTCTTGCAGGACGAGCGGCGTGGGGTGGTAGTTCTCGTCGCCTTCGGTGTTCAACGCACTTCCGTCGACTTTGTACGCGACATAGAGTGTTCCATCGTCGTCGCGGAAGCCTGATGCGTCGATTGCGCCGCCTTGATCGAGTGGGCAGGCCCAGGCGTCGTCTCCACCAACTGGTGTATACGGGCCTTCGATTGCGGAGGATGTCGCCACACCAAGACAATGTCGTCGTTCGTCTGCGCGGGGGATGGCCGAATAGTACATCACGTATTGGCCGTCGGCCTACTTGGTTAGTCCACCAACTACTGACGATGGCTGTCGCTGGAGCAGTACTTACCCGCTGGAAAACATCAGGCGCCCAGGGCTGGGGGTCGTCAGCCACCCAATCAAAATACGGCCCAGGCAAAGCATCATGGTCCTCAAGGAAATCCCAGTTATCAGAATCAGAAGAGTGTGCGACTTGAACATTGCGGCCGCCCGAGGTCGTCGCAAAGGCGTACCACCCGTCAGGGGTCTCGATGATGGCCGGGTCGGCGAAGTCGCGGTTGAGGACGCGAACTGGTTCTGCGGCTGAGAAAGTGGACCCGAGGGTCAGGGAGAGCAAGAGAAGTGCTGAAGCTGGAGCTTGGACTTGAACCTGCACCATGATGAGTGTCTTTCTTTCTTTTTTCTTCTGTTTTATGATGATAGACTAGAGTTCAGGGGCGCACCTGTCAGCGAGCAGCGAGTTATACCCTTTTCCTCCAGCTGTATATTGCTTTTGCGATGTCCAACACAGAATCATAGATTCTCATTCAATATTCAAGAGAACAACGTCATCGTGTCCATCTTGCCTACATCGAGTCTAATGCTGCGCGATCGACGGGCTGTACAGCTGGTGCTTGGCTGACGCTGGACCCTGCTGCCCCTAGTCCACCCGCTAAGCCTTTCCCAGCGATGGTCTGTGGTCCCAGGAGCAGCACAGCCACAGCAGCTTACGGCAGCCGAGCTTCTTAATGAGGCCCCATCCCGCGCCTGCCCCTCCTCAGCCTCATCTCTCTCTCGCTTTCTCCTCTTCTGCGATCCATCCATCGCGTCCTTCGTTCTTTCGCTTTGACATCGCTATTTTTATCGTCTTATTGTTTATAGTTGCAGCATGTCCTATCCGCCGCCCAACTACGGCCACGGCCATCCGCAGTACAACCAACCCCCGCCTCCGCAAGGCTACCCCGCCCAGGGTCCCTACCCTCCCTCCTCCTATCCCGCACCCGGACCCTCGCACGGCCATCCCATCCAAGCCCCCTACGGCATTCCCAGCGGCGGCAATCCCGCACCCCCAGGAAACCCAGGCGGATACCCATCGCCAGCATCGCATCCCTCACAATCGCCGTACCAGCCGCCGCCCGCCCAATACCAGGGGTACCCGCCGCAGCCAGGCCATCCTGCCCAACCGCCATACCAGCAGGGGCACCCCGCCCCATACACCCAAGCACCTCCCCCCTGGGGCGCTGCTCCCCCGCCTGCACCCTATGGCACACCACCCCCTCCTCACGGCGCGCCCTACCCCCCGCAAGGCGGCTACCCTCCTCAGGGATACCCGCCGCAAGGATACCCACCTGGACCACCTCCAGGAGCATACGGTGCACCAGGGGGATACCCGCCCGCGGCACCTGTCCCCGCCCCTCCCTCGCTAGGCTACGACCCTGACCAGCGCGCGTCCGGCGACGCAAGCAAAGAGGCCGATGCCCTGCGCAAGGCAATGAAAGGATGGGGCACAGACGAGAAGACGCTCATCGATGTGCTGGCAAAACCGGACCCACTGCACATGGCGCTGATCCGACAAACATACATGCAGCGGCACGGGCGGAACCTGGAGAACGATTTGAAGAGTGAACTCTCCGGAGACTTCGAGATCATTATGCTCTCTCTCGCTGCGGGGCCGTTGGGTCAGGATATCGCGTACCTTTGCGACGCGATGAGCGGTATTGGAACCGACGAGACAGCCATCAATGAGGTGCTGATTGGCCGCTCGAACGCCGACCTCCGCGCTATTAAGTACGGCTATGTCCAGCGGCACAACAAGGCGCTTGTCGACGATATCAAGAGCGATCTATCGGGTAAAACAGAGAAGTTCTTCCTCATGCTGCTTAACGCCGCGCGCCCCGAGCGCGGGACATACTTTGACCAGGCGAGCGTCGACAAAGACGTGCACGAGCTGCATCTCGCGACGAACGCAAAGACCGGCACCGACGAGCTCGGCGTCGCGGCTGTGTTCCTCGGCGCGAGCGACCAGAAACTCGCCGCCGTCTCGGCCGCCTTCGAGTCCAAGTACCACATCTCGCTCGAGAAGACGATCAAGGATGAATTCAGCGGGCATCTAGAGAAAGCGCTCCTTGCGATCCTCGCGCGCTCAAAGGACCCGCTTAAGTTTGATGTCGAGACGATGCTGCATATTGTGCCGCCGGGCGGCGCGAAGGCCGATATCAAGAGGTTGATTTACTGGGTTGTGCGGTTGCATTGGAACCCGCCGTACCTAGTGCAAGTTAAGGAGGCGCTGCAGGTGAGGACGGGGAGTGACTTTGGACGGAGGATTCGCGGGGCTCTGCCGACTGGGGATTTGGCGGACGCTGTTCTGAGGGTGTGGTCTTAGGCCTCGAGTCTAATTGTGCTTTTATTTCTTTTCCATTCGCGTTGATATCATTTGGATTTTGGTTACGTTGTATGTACGGATGGATGGATGGAGGAGGTAGTATGACTGGACTGGATGTATGTATGTAACGACTCATGATCTAGCTTATGCATCCTCTATCATATCGAATCATATCATGTCGAAACTTCCAACTCCAAGCACCTAAAAAGCACAAAACAAAACACGCTATGCGACATAAGATATATATATACATATCAGTACATCAACTCAGGTAGCAACCGGCACCGCAGCCGCAACCTTCAGCCCCAGCCGCTGCGCATACTGCCGTCCACGGATGGTAATAGACTTTGCCGGACTTGGGCTCTGCGTTTGCGTTTGCAGCTGGCCCTGGCTATGGCTCCGCGCAAGAGGCTTCCCCGGCTTGGAGACATGCTTGTGAATGTGGATGTGCACAGGGATATGACTGGCGCTGGCGTTTTTGGTCGCCATGTGTGTGAGGGATGGTCTCTCGGCTTTTGCCGTGGTGGTAGAAGGCTCAGAAGTACCAGTATTGGATGGAGGGGCTGGTGGGGAGGTCCCGGGTGTAGGCGAAGGAGGGTTCCCATGAGGTAGTGAGGATGGGGTTGAGTTCCGCCGGCGAACGAGACCACGGACTGCGCCGACGAGCTTCTCCTTCATCCAGACGGGGCTGGAGGGGGTGCTGGATGAGGCCGGTGTGCTCCTCGGAACTGGCGTCCCAACCTCGGACACCGACACAGCAGGGACGGATGTGTGAGACCTAGCGGGAAGAACAATTTCCTCCTCCTCAACACTAGGCGAGTCCTCGTCGTCGGCATCATCACATTCAAATACCTCGGTATGGACATCCCTGTTCCCATCCATATCGATATCAACATCTTCGCATCCAGCAAAGAGAACCTCCCCTTTTCCAAAGTCATAATCCCCATACATATCGTCATCATCGTCACTATCGCTCTCAAGGACGTCCTCGAGGTATCTCTTCATATCAGCCTGCGCTTCGATCCACGAGCGCATGAGGAGGCTGTGGTGGCCTAGGCACCGGCGGAGATCGGGCTCGGGGGTTGAGGCCTCGACGTCAAGCTTTTGCTTGGAGAGGGTTACAAGGCGGGCTGAGGCGGTGTCTGGCCGAGTTGGTAGGGAGGGATTGGGATCGGAATTGGTGTTGGGGTTTAGGTTTGAGGGTCTGGCTGTCGTGGTCGTGGCCATTCCGGCGGCGAGGATGGGCGGGATGCGTGTGTTGCGTTTCGGGGGGTAGGAGTTGGAATTGGAGGTGGAGGTGGAGGTGTAGAAGGGGGGTGTGGGTGTGACGAGGAAGGCTGGGGGGTTCATTTTGAATGTCGAGGTCGATTGAAGATTTTGGTCGTGGTGGTAGTGGTGAGGTGTAGAGGTTGAGGTTGACTGGTGGATGACGGTGGTATGATGCGAATGCGAAGAGAAAGAGGTAGAATATGTCCAGTAGAAGGTAACGACTTGTCAAAATGATAGAACAAACACTCAATGCCTGTCTCCATGTGCTTGTCTTTTCCTCAACCCATTCAGGAAATGAGAGCGCTTTATACCATCAACACTCTGTGCGTCTAAACCTTCGCATCGGCCGATCCAAGACTAGGTAAGCCAATCCATCCTGCCGATATGCACTTGTGGCATGACGAAAGCTAAAGCACACGCCAGCGCGGATCCCCCGGCTCCCGACGAATGATCGCGCATATCGGCCTGATCTAGCGCCCTCGCCACGGCTGACCATGTCAGCGTCAGAGTATATTGCGTTGCCTTGGCCGCTTGCTGTGGTCTAGAGCTGCGGGGCGGCTATTGTAGGCTGGCTGCAAGGGTGGCGAGGGGTTCTGGCCTGGTGCCGTCATTGACTTTCTACCTACCGGGAGGGATCTGGACTCTCGCAAGACGGCGATGTTGATTTGTGGATGGGTGAAATAAGCTTGGTTTTTGGGTGGGTGATCCGTGGGTTGAGCTGGGTGATAAGGGGGTTCCGTGGTTGAGGTGGGTTGAGGGTCTTTGTCTAGATTAAGATAGGGCTAGATTTGATGATAGCATGGATTAGATTAATTAGTCAAGTAGAGCGAGGATCGCGTCATATCATATCAGGTAAGAAAGTAAGGCCAGTCCCATCAACCACAGCGACGCCTGCTGTATAGCCATCCCACCCCCGTTCTCCCCGTCATCACCATCACTGCCACTCTTCTTCAGCTTACGAGCGGTGACATTGCCCACCCATGCGTTCCAGTTTGTGTAGTTCCCGGGACAAGTATCCGCAATACTCTTCCCCTTCATCTGCGCCAGAAGCTCTCCGTCTCGGGACAACGTCACCTCCACCTCCCCAGTTCGATCATCGAACGGAACCGACCCATGATACACACCCTCCCCTCCATCAGGTGTATCACTCCAGTCAGCACTCTTATTCACGCCCCCAATGGCGACTTTAACATCCGCCCATCCATCCAGCACCGCAGAAAAAAACACCTTATCCTGCAGCACATCCCCCGGACTCATAAGAACTTGATGCGAGCTCTCGCTATTCCCGCTCGTCTTGCCAGAGTTGCATTTATCCGACGGCGAAAGTCGGTACCAAACGCTCAGATTCTCATCTTCAACCTCCGCCTTGCCCTTCCTCTCTTTAAACTGCTTAATCAGAAAAGGCAGCGTACTCCTCCACCCATCATGCGGCATATCAGCAACATAATCAAACGGCGCACCCTCCTTAACAACTCCCGTCGCATTACTCCTCACAGGCCCGATATAGTGGCTCTCGCCGTAGTCGTTCCAGGTGAGGATCTCGACGTACTCGGGGTCCAGCTGCAGGACCTGTTCCCACCGGTCATACCACAGATCATCCCCGCGCCACACCCAATTCTTGTTGAATTGGCGGAGATTTGTGTAGAACCAGGGACTAACGGGCATGATATACGCCTTATCCCCAGTGTCACTAGTGTTCGAGCGTAGATAGGACATGTAATCCTCATCCATGGTGGTATTCATCTTCTCATCGCCATACGGCCACGCCTCCCAACTCATCAGCCCATCAATAGCCGGAACCGACGAAGCCCGTCTCGGCCCAATAGACGTCCAATCCGGTATAAATGCACAGCACGTATCGTTGCCCACGACCTTCCCAACACTCCTCTTAATATCGCTCCAATCATTCGCCGCCTCAAAACCCTCGAATGTACTAACGAGCGCCTTTCCATCGGAATGTCGGAAGTATGCGTCGTGGCTTATATAGTTCTGCAGCAGCGAGATGACCTGGTCTTTTGGCCAGTGCCCGTCGCCTGAGTAGTCGAGGGAGAAGAAGAGCTTGAAGTCTAGCTCTGCGGCGACGGTGAAGGCGTTGCGGAAGGAGATGGGGTTTTCGTCTTGTCCGAAGCCGGCGTTCAATGCGAAGGCGTCGATGGACGAGGCTTTTGCGAGGGTCATGTCCGACGCCCAGTCGGAGAGGGTGTAGTTTTCTGTGTTGGCGATCTGGAAGGTTAGCTTGAGGCCGTTTGAGATGATGGGTTTGGGGTGGGAGGGCAGGCAGGTACCATGAAATGGGCGAAGACGGCTTTTGCTTGGATGCAACGAGGCAGACTTGAGGCTAACAGAGCCAGCATGGGGAGACCCCATGCTCGAAGAGGTGACATTTTTGTTAAGATGAACAGCCGTTATGTCATATGGTAATCGTAGAGTATTCTCTATCAAAAAAGAACAACAGACAAAAAAGGCATCAAAATCAAAACTTAACAATATCTACTGTTCGAAGGACATCCACGATACTAATACCCGCAAGCCATATCCTCCTACTCATCCCACTCCTACATCACAGAAAACTATCTATTTGGCAAACTCGGCGCGCCATTAGACGATGCTTACGAACGCTCATGGATGAGACAGGTTTCTAGGAAGTGATATTCAGGAGATACCCGAGGATCCCATTCGCCTGCTGCAAGGATGGCGTTTGATATGGATGCTAAAGTTGAACTAGTTCGCTGTACTGAAGTGGATTATTGGGGATATGTCAGATCTGATATGGGATGCGTTGGCTCCGTCAGCTGTGCGGGTGTGCCCCGATACTGAGACATAGTCTCACAGCGAACGTCTTTTTGCTCCAACGCGAAACTTAGGGACTATTTTTAGTGAGTTATAGGAGGATTGGGTATTTTTTACTTGGAGGGTGTAGATAAGAGATCGGTTAACCTATGGATAACTGAGGCTCTGGGGAGGGTGGGTGGACGCTCAGCACGGACTTTAGACCGCTATCTGTAGAGGCGATAAAACACAGACTCGCAAGCATGGCTGATGCGCGACATAATACCGCAGTTTACTGAGTTTGCTCTGAGAAATTATGGGATTCTTACCAATTGGATGCCATGGTGTTTGTGTCTGTTGAAGGAACCGCCCCCTTGCCTCGCGACTGCATAGTCCAAATCCTACGTTCGTTAGAACGAACTGCCGAGTTCTCGGCGCCGTACATATCGTATTGTCTCTAAGCTTTCTCGGGCTTGCCTGAGAGAACTACTCCGTAAGCGATCGGTCCGTCGGAGGCTGAAGAGGCTTGAGCCTTGGACAGCTGATCCCGGCGGTGGCCTCCCACTTTGATTCGCAGCCCTAATCAACGTCGCCATCGCTTTGTGGCCTTCAAGCCGCCTTGGAATCCGATTTCCGGGTGTTTCAGAAATAGCTGTCCAATGGACATGGTCTCAATCTTAAATGTTTATCTTCGAAGTAATCGTACCCGACCCGGTGCAGCCTACCTAGCAATGGCGGCGAGGAGCACCACTGGCAAGACGCTGCAGTTGAGCGATGGAAGATATTAACCCAGGCCACTATTCTGTAAGGCATGACCTCCGCCACTCAATAAGAGTTTTGTATACCCGTAGACGTGTAGGTGCGATTTATCGCAATTTGGTCCGTGGCTTGAGTGGCTTCCGGCCGAGTATAGCCCTAGGTAAGCCATCGCCGACCGGCATCCAAATTGTCGCTATACCAGTTCGGCCGGCAAGTCCGACTATGAAGCGAAGCCCAACCAGTAAATATTATTTCCCCAGAGTTCGGGGCCTGCAACACCAGGTCTAATAGAACTTAGCTCTTCTTGTTTACGCAGTCCGTCGACCGACACTCGTATACCAGATCATCTCATGACCTTTTTCTAGTTTCGGCGAGCAAGCCGTTCGAAAATACTAGTAAGACCTTTAGATTCCCTACTAGCAAAACGGTTCTCATAAAAACAAGAGCCATTGTACTAGAGTAGATCAAATGTCAGATCCGGATCGCCCGGTGACAGCCGAATCGACCCGACAAATCGCCACCCGAATCGCCCCGGAAAGAGAGACATTAGGCGACCAACGCACTAACTTTGGAACACTTGACTTGACGCCTGGATCGTGCACGAGCTCTGTTCCATGGGAAGCATTGATCCAAGGTCCAAGGGCTTCGTGTTCAACCTAAACCAACTTGATGAGATTCCGGGTGAAAAGGTCGAGAGATACAGATGCATATATATTTCTAGTCTAGGCTTATGCTGATCCACGTTTACAGCGATCTGACGATCAGATCATACCTTACACGCGCTTCCCTCGGTCTCAACGACCGAGACCAATTCACCATTCCTGGAGTCTACTAGAAAGATCACCGTCGAGCACCTCTGACCCGACATTCCGGAAGACGCCCGAGACCTCTCATCTGGGCAAGGTCTATGGAGACGGATGACGTCACCACTTGAAACACAGCCCTCGGCGCCCCGTGTAGCGGCATTATTCATTATTGACGAATGAGTATCATGACTATAATGCATTAATATTACATATAACTGCTATTCTAACGTAATTCCCGGGCGATCCATACTTCCCGACCAATCCGGAGTTTCCCCGACAAACTCAACGCGTATATTACCTTTAAGTTTAAACAACCACCATGCCACGAAAAGCGCGTAAAATAACTCGAAACTTGGTTAAGCAAGAGGGCAGAATTTAATACATAATATAAGATTTAAAAAATGGAAAATTTTAAAAAATCACGCCCGCAGCGCGTGCATATAATATTCCTCTGAATACTCTTCGCGGAAGACTTTAGGGTTAATAATTTTAATAAAAACTCTGTAACCACTAGTATAGGCTATCCCTATACCAGGAAGAAGTATTAATTATATAAATTATATTACTTAATATCCGCGGAGCGGCCCCTAAGCCCTGCAAAGTACGCGAAATAGCATAAATAATCCTGGATGCTTTCTTAACGCCATATCCGCCTATTAAAAAAATTAGGTAACAAAGTTTACTAAGAGACATCTTAAAGTTAAATCCAGGTTTACTTAAAAGATTAATTACTAAAGAGTATTATATAAAGACCCTAAAGTAATTAGCCCATGGTTTGCTAAGCTAAAGCATGTTAAAGTTTAGTATAGTATATATAAAGAAGATATTTATAACTTTAATAAAACCGGGTTTGCTATAGGCCTAATTATAATAACAAAGGTAATATTTTAAGTGGAAATGCCTGGAAAACCATGGCTTATACAGCTAGGCAATTAGGAATAGGTTATAACTATTAAATATGTTAATTCTAGGGGCTTCTTAATTCCCTTAACCATTATTTTTAAAGAAAAGCACCATATTAAAAAATGGTTTAAGGAATTATCTCTTCCTGTATCATGAAGAATTAAAGTTAGTAATAATAAATAAATAATAGATATAATAGGCCTTTGCTAGCTTATAAATTACTTTATTCCTGCTGTACAGGCGCGGAGAAGGGGGGGGGGTGTAAGGCCCATGACATTGTACATAGCCCTTCCACAAGAACTTAGAGATATCCGCGGAGGATCCTCCGCGGATAGGCTGAGTCAGCACCCATGCTGACTCAGCGCGCACAGAGGATAACGTAATTCCCGGTCGGTCGGTTCTTCCCGATCGGTCAGTCGTTTTCCCCAACAAACTCATCGCGTATCCTGCCTTTGTTTTTAATCAACCACCATGCCACCAAAAGCGCGTAAAAAGAATTAAAATTTAGTTAAGCAAGAGGGCAGAATTGCCTGCGTAATATAAGATTTAAAAAATAGAAAATACTTAAAAATTGCGCCCGCAGCGCGTGCATATAACATTCCTATGAATATGCTTAGAGGAAGACTGGAGGGCCGACAAAGTTAAGCAGAACTTTGTAATCCCAGGCACTGACTCTCCCTACAGCAAGAAGAGGTTTTAATAGCGTGGATAGTATTACTTAATATACATGGAGCAGCCCCTAAGCCCTGTAGAGTTTGTGAGATGGCCTAAATTATTCATAATGCTGGTTTCTTAGCGCCGTATCCGCCCATTGGAAAGAACTAGGTAACAGAGTTTACGAAGAGGCGCCCTGAAGTTAAATCCAGGTTTGCTTGAAGGATTAATTATTAAAGAGCTTTATATGAAGATCCTAAGTTAATTAGCTAATATTTTGATAAGCTATAGCGTGTTAAAGTTAAGCATGGAATACTTAATAAAGATATTTATAATTTTGATGAAACTGGGTTTGCTATGGGGCTTATTGCAACTATAAAGGTGGTAGCTCGAGCGGAGATGCCTGGCAAGCCATGGATTATACAGCCAGGTAATTGGGAATGGGTTACAACTATTAAATACGTTAATTTAACGGGTTGGTTAATCCCCTTCACCATTATTTTTAAAGGAAAGCGCCATATTGAGGGATGGTTCGAGGAATATTCTCTCCCTACGGCCTGGAGAATCGAAGTTAGTGATAATGGGTGGACTATGGATGCAATAGGCCTTCGCTGGCTTTAAAAATGCTTTATCCTAGCTATACAAGGGCGGAGGACGGGGGGGTACTCCCTCCTAGTTCTGGACAGGCACGGAAGCCACCTGACGCCTGCCTTTAACTCTGCTTGCAAGGAGAATAATATAGTACTATTTTACATGCCTCCTTATTCATCTTACCTCCTGCAACCTCTTGATGTTGGTTGTTTTGGTCCCTTAAAGCGCGCTTATGGGGGGATTATTAAGTAAAAAGGGCGCCTGGGATTTAATATTATTAACAAGCTGGATTTCTTAAAGGCCTATCCAGAAGCACATGAGAAGGTCTTTACCAAGGAGAATATTTAAAGCGGATTTAGGGTAACTAGGATAGTTCCCTATTCTCCCGCTGTAGTACTTAATAAGTTAAAGTTAAAGCTGTTAACTCCTATACCCCCTCCTAGTAGAGGTAGGGATTTAATTCCTTTTTTACAGCTCTGTACACCCTATACAGTTTGCCAGGTTAATTAAAAGGCTTTATTTGTTAAAAAGCTTCTTAAGGAGGGCTCCCGGAGCCTGTTAACGCCCTTTAAGCAGGCGCTAGATTAATTTATAAAGGGGTGTGAGATGGCCATTTATAATGCCAGCTTGCTGGCTCAGGAAAACGAGGATCTCTGCTTATTTATGGTAAATAATATGTAAAAAAAAGGACGATCTAAGCGATAAATAACACTGACAGACGGCCTCTTAATTTAAGAAGCGCGAGACCTTATTTTATTGAGAAATAATGAAATTTAGGCAGGAAGGGGGGGGTTAAGCGCAAGTGCCCTGCCAGCTTTAACTTAACCTAGTCGCGCCCCACCAAGATGTTTAAGATATAGAGAGCTGGGTTATATAAGAACACATTGTCGCGCTTTTAATGATGTTTTGTATAATTAATTTGAATAAGAATTGGTGGAGTTATCTGAATTCAATGTTCTTTGAGTATTAGGGTTGCTGGGAAAACGACCGACCGATCGGGAAGAACCGACCGACCGGGAATTACGTTACCTGTCCTCCGCGAGGGGAGAGTTTTGATCCTCAGCGTTAATCTTATGATGAAGCCAGTTTCTGGAAAAAGGCTTCTAAACCCTTTTATTCTTATCCTTTTAGGTGTATTACACCCTTTCACACTATTCGCTAACCCCTTCTAAGGCCAAGGACCTTATAGGGGGTTCTTTTTACTAGTTCTGGACAGCCACGGAAGCCACCTAACCCCTGCCTTTAACTTTGCTTGCAAGCAGAATAATATTATACCTATTTACATGCCTTTTTATTTATCTTACCTTCTGCAACCTCTTAATGTTAGTTATTTTGGTCCTTTAAAAAGAGCTTATAATAAGATTATTAAGTAAAAAGGGCGCCTGGGATATAATATTATTAATAAGCTGGATTTCTTAAAGGCCTATCCAGAAGCCCATGAAAAGGTCTTTATTAAAAAGAATATTTAAAGCAGATTTAGGGTAACTAGGCTAGTTTCTTATTCGCCTGCTGTAGTACTTAATAAGCTGCAGCTAAAGTTATTAACGCCTACCCCCCCTTTTAGTAAAGGTAGGGATTTAATCCCTTCCTCGCAGCTTTATATGCCTTACACAGTTTAACAAGTTAAATAAAAAGCTTTTTTTATTAAAAGGCTTCTTAAGAATAATTTTATTAGCCCCTTAACCCCCTTTAAGCAAGCGCTAGATTAATTTATAAAGGGGTGTAAATTAGCTATTTATAACATAACTCTCCTGGCCCAGGAAAACAAGAATCTCCGCTTATTTATAATAAATAACATGTAAAAAAAGGGATATTCTAGGCGTTAAATAATACCTATAAATAGCCTTTTAGTTTAAAAGGCGCGCGACCTTATTTTATTAAGAAATAATAAATTTTAAGCAGGAGGGGGGGGGTTATACCTTAGTGCTCTTCTAGCTTTAGGGTAACCTAAGCGCGCCCTACTAAGGTATATAAGATGCGGAATATAAGGTTATAAAAAAACAAGTTATCGCGCTTTTAATAGTGTTTAATATAATTAATTTAAATAAGGATTTATTAAGCTATAAGAGGTTGAAATTATCAAGCATATAAAAACTCCGGATCGGTCGGGAAGTACGGATCGGTCGGGAAGTACGGATCGCCCGGGAATTACGTTAATCATGCGACTCCAAGATCTCAACATTCAGCCAGCCCGGAAGATCGGTTTTCCTTAGCTCGTTGACGTCGATGTCGTCTGGGGCGAAGACCCTATCGCACATGCTTATTAGCTCACGAACCTAATGGGGTATATACATAAGAAATATGGAGAGAATGAAGATAGCGAACATACTGCATGTAGTGTACTGGAGGGGTCGTTAATGCCGAGTCGAAGTCATCTGGGATCTCGAGGCCTTTGCCTTTGTAGATGTCGCGAATCCTGGCGGACATTGTTGTTAGCTTGAGATCATATCGTATGGCATGAGCGCATGGAAAATTTGAAAGTAATAAGATTTGGCCTATGGTAAAAGAGCGCGTTGTGGAGGGATAATCGACATACTTCTCTGCAAGGCCCTTTCCGCCTCCGAAATGATCGTACGCCGGCACACTCGCGAAGCGGATATCGAAAGTCTGAGATCGGACTAGTTAAAATAAACTCCCCCAGATATGGTTCAGAAATGGGTTTGAAGGACTGACTAGTTCTTTCGTCATTACGGAGTTCTATATTTGTGGACGTGGATTGGTAAGAGTGAGATAGAGGTCACTATCTCAAACTCTTCAGAGAGTGCAAAGAGCTTATAAACTCGTGCTCATGATTTAAAGTTTCTCGATCCATGGATTCATGCTACATGTCAATAGAGTCATTAGTGGAACGGGCTGTACGCATGCGGTGCTTCTTTGAAGCATGTCTGACACGTGCTGATAGGGCTCGAGGGACCTGATCCCTAGAAGAGCATTTTACCGTAAGATGCTACTAATAAGATATGGATGCTAAGCAGATTAGTCGACCTACAAGCATATTCCGTACAGACCCTCGGTATCCATAAGGACACGAGCAGACGGCACTACCTAATGTATATACCAACCGCGGTCGTCCGATCTCGAGCACCATATGCCCTACTCTTACTCAAAAACGAAACCATTCCATAGAGCCAACGGCGTAAACCAGTAGGCTGGATGTATCGAATACTTTGGTCGCAAATAACGCGTCTATCCGCGTACGTCCGATTGGCTTGGTCGATGGTGTATTCGTCTATAAAAGGCCGGAAATATAGGTACGCCAGACAAGCTCGCCGGGAACAGCATTGCAAGTGGACGTTTTCTGGAATTTGGTGCAAACTGAATTGTATGCGGGAGTGGGCTACCTTGACCAGTCTATGCCTCCAGTTCATCGGCCCCGGATCAGATTGTCTGATTCCAAAGTTGGTGTTCGATGTATCTCGGGTAGTTGGCCTGACGGATTCGTTTCGCAAGAGGATATCGGGAATCTGTAAAGGGTTGACTTTGAAATGCATCTGACGAGATATTAGCAGCTTAAAACAACTTCAAGCTCTCCATACCACCGTGGCTTTCAGACTCATGGCAAAAGTAAGTAGAACGGGAAGTGCCCGAGCCTCACCTGCACTGCTAGTGATCTCGTCGTAACCTGGTAACCCGCAGACGATGAGCGGGCCAACCTATCCATCCAGATTTAGAAGCCTCGAAGAACTCTTCGAGATGGACAGAGGGGTATCTTGTCGAAATCATACTGACTATCTTGCGATATTAAGCTGGCATAGGAACGCGAGAAAGAGGTTGCGGGCGGATGGGAGAATGAGAGACCGGGAGACTTCCAGAGCCCTGGAGCAACCAGGTCGGTTCTCGAACTTCGTTCGCCTCCCTCATCTTCAAGGGGCGTGCAGTGGATATCACGATCGGGTTGGTGGATACGAACAAATTGGTGTGGATATTGCTCAGCAGGTTCTGGACCTCGGCAATCGGACGGTTGTTAGCGATGGCAGCTCGAAGCTGGTGGTAATTCGTGGCTGAGTTAAATAGGGGCTCGAAGTTTTCGATGGCGTATTAATATTTAATCTGGAGTCATATACGAGCAATAAAGACTGATCAGATCACATGCGGACCTGCCGATGTTGAAAGCTGCTACAAACCGGTTCAGGGAGGTGTCCCTGCGCTAGCCATCTGGCAGACGGTGAGCCGTAAGCATGAGCCCACTTGTCTTGGGTCATCAGGTCCTTAACTTTGATCAAGACAAATGAAACGCCTGATGAACTCATCTCTCCAGATTAAAATGCCATTTTGCCTTGCCGCCGGTTAATATCAAGCACTCGGTTAGCAGGAGCCCTGAAACGCCAAGGATCTGGTATAGATTAAGTGGGCATCAAAGGGTCTGTCAGTGGTCGGACTGGCCCGACAGGCGAGTGCCAAGAGGCTAGAGCCAGTCTAAGCAATATGATGGGCCGGTGTGAGGCAAAAGTTGGGTTTTGTATAGATGAAACCCGCTCTTGGCAGGGGTCTGATGCTTCAGATTGCCCCAGGGCCAGAATCAGGGTTGCTGCAGTAGCTTGCTATAAGAAGGCAGTTTCTCGCCAGCTCTAGGTCTGTTTCTTTCCTCTTCAGCACTGTCTTTATTGTCATTCTCTCTTTTTCAACCATTTTCTTCTTTTGTCCAGGTGACACACACACTCTCTTTACATTCCTTCCAACACTCATTCACTCACAATGAAGACCTTCGGACTCCTCGCTCTGGCAGCGAGCGCCAAACTCGTCGCTTCCCACGCCACCGTCTTTGCGGTCTGGATCAACGACGAGGACCAGGGCCTCGGCAACAGCGCCGATGGCTACATCCGCACTCCCCCCAACAACAACCCCGTCCAGGACGTCACCTCCACCGACATCACCTGCAACGTCAATGGCGACCAAGCCGCCGCAAAGACCCTCGAGGTCGCCGCCGGTGACAAGATCACCTTCGAGTGGCACCACAACTCCCGCGACTCCTCCGACGATATCATCGCCTCCTCCCACAAGGGTCCCATCATGGTCTACATGGCCCCCACCGAGAAGGGCTCCGCTGGCAGCAACTGGGTGAAGATCGCTGAAGAGGGATACACTGCCTCCAGCGACACCTGGGCCGTCGACACCCTCATCGCCAACAAGGGCAAGCACTCCGTTACCGTCCCCGACGTCCCCGCCGGTAACTACCTCTTCCGCCCTGAGATCCTTGCCCTCCACAGCGCCTCCAGCGAGGGCGGCGCCCAGTTCTACATGGAGTGTGTCCAGTTCAAGGTTACCTCTGACGGAACCACCGAGCTCCCCGAGGGTGTGAGCCTGCCCGGTGCCTACTCCGCCACCGACCCCGGCATCCTCTTCAACCTGTACGGCGACTTCGACACCTACGAGATCCCCGGCCCCGCTGTCTGGGACGGTGCCTCGTCTGGCTCTGGCTCTTCCGGCTCTGGCTCCAGCTCTACTGCCGCCGCCACCTCGACCGCTGCTGCTACCTCCGCCGCTGAGAAGACCTCGACCACCTCTGCTGCCGCTACCACTACCTCTGCTGCCGCCACCAGCGTCGCCCCTACCACCACCGATGCCGCTGCCGTGACCTCCTCTTCCTCGTCCTCCTCCACCTCCTCCGCCACCCAGGTCCAGCCTACCTCCGTCGCGACCTTCACCACCAGCGTCAAGCCCACCTCCGCGGCCCCCACCACCGCTTCCGTCGCTCCTACCTCCCAGGCCTCTGCTGCCCCCACCGGCAGCACCGGCACCGGCTCCATCGCGATCTACCAGCAGTGCGGTGGCATGAACTACAAGGGTGCCACTGGCTGTGCTAGCGGTCTTACCTGCAAGCAGTGGAACCCTTACTACCACCAGTGTATTCAGGCGTAAGCCTGGATTGGCTTTTGGGAGTGAGATATAGAGCTTTTATTATTATTTCTTCGTGGATCAGACGAGCTCAGGAATCCAGTTGGGTTCTGGTGAGTCTGGTCTGCTTTTTAGTTTGAATAGATGGTGTTCGTTTTCACTTTTTGGTACCGGTAGATCTAAAGTCGATTTCATATACCGTAGAGCGCGGACCGGTTGGACTCCAGGGCTGAGTTAACGGGGTTGCTATAGCACAATCTCCTCAAGCTCCTTCGCACTCCCCTCCCCAAATAGATACTCGACCTCAACACGCTTGATCAACTCCTCATGCCCCTTTGTCCTTGGCCTAATATCCAACTCATACGGAACAGGGTGGCTAATAACACCCGGCAAGAACTCCGCCTTCGCACTGCCCTCACTCGCCTTCCGAATCTCAAACACCGCCAAAGATTGCGCGATCATCAGGAAAAGCGACGAGTCCGCCAAAAGCCGACCGGGGCATATCCGGCGTCCGAAACCAAATGATAGATTTGCCGGATCTGGCTCCGCATTTGGTCCGAGGAAGCGAGATGGATTGAATGTCAAGGGGTCTTTGTAGACGGTCGCATCATGCGTAAAGGCCCATATATTCGGCATGACTATTGCACCCTTGGGGATCCGGTAGCCGTTGTAGATGTTCTCTTCCGTACAGGTATGCGGTATACACATCGGTCCGACGGGATGCCAGCGCAGCGTCTCTTTGACGATGGCTTCGATATATGAGAGATGCGGTCGATCGTTGAAGCAGGGGACGTTGGAGGTGCCGATGATGGCATCGAGCTCTTCTTGAGCCTTTTTCTGCACGTCGGGGTATAGGGCCATCGCAAGGAAGAAGCATGATAGAGCTGAGACGGTCTGTTCTTCACATTAGTGTGGCGCCTTGAAAAGAAGAGCTGATGGAACATACTGTATCCGCGCCTCCAGTATACACCGATGTAGCAGTCCACTTGTTCACCTTCTCTTCTTCTGCTGTTTGTTCACGACCTTTGGTCTCTGATAGTAGGTTTGAGAGGTACGAGGATGAATAATGCCCTGACTTCATCTGCTTCAAGACGAATTGGTAGGGCTTCTCCACTGCGACTAAGAGAGTGTCTTTCATCGTTTCTGCTGTACGCTGGAATCCCGCGCCGGGGAACCAACTTGGTACGTATCTCACTGGACATTGCAAAATGTGCTTGTTAGTCATTTCATTGATCCGACGATACTATAGTTACTATAGCTTTGGTATCAATGAGTCACGGGTGGTTGGATACTTACAGGCCGGAATGGTATCGACGATCCAAGCCCCCGGCGTCGCAGCCAAGGAGAACTGATCCAATGTTTTATTGGCAAGTGCGACGAGGGGATCGTCTCCATAGGGCGCGATATCATAGCCATATGCAATTTTCAGAATTACGGCACCGGTTTCACTGGACAGTTAGCACTTGCTTGTTTTAACCAAGGCAACCTGTAGTATGTAACCCGGCATGCCTGCCTATGCGGGAAGGCGCGGCTCACGTTCTAATATGGTGCACCAGGTCCTCCGGTTTCTGAAGAACACGAAGCAAAAATCTTTGAACCTCAACTTCCTGAAGCTTGTCAAATTGCGAGATTGCGTTCTTCGTCCCGAGAACACGGTGCATGGCTTTGCGGTAGGCGCGGAATGTGTCGGAGTAGGGTTGCATTGCGAGGGAGTGTTCCCATCCGATCCTATCGGTGGAAAAACATGAATCAATTCCATATTTATGACAATTTCGCAGCCGATCATGTAGTTCTTGGAGAGAGTTACATTTCACCCGCGAAAACCATCCTCGGACGCGAGGAGTAGATGTTCGACCGCCTCTCGAGCAGATCGAATGCGATGCGGGCTTCATTAATGATAACGATTGTTTGGCCGAAAACTGATAAGGAGCTTATTGGACCTAGTAGCGAAACACTATCAGCCAAGATAATAGTGGATGCCATGCATTCTGGGTAAAAGGGCACCGTAGAGATCTTTGTGCTTCAACCACTGCACCCAGCTCTGTTGATCTGGAGAGGGGAGATCGCGGAGGTTCCCAATAAGCGGTTTTGGGGGCGGACCTGGAGGAAGAGGGGCCTCCTGTTCATTTGAGAAAGTGTGCTTGAAGAGGTACAAGATGATGAGCCCAAGCGGCGCTGTGAGCAGAATTGTAGCCACTGCCATGATGGCGGCAATATTTGGACACCGTACCTAGGTAGTGGGAGAGCACTGGGGTCAACGAGATCAAGAGATTTCCTTGCTCGCGGGGTCAACGCGACTTTATCAAGCCTGAAATGTGTGATAGGATGCATTAAGCTATACCAAGTATGCTTAGCTTGGTGATGGATTACCCTGCAAGGCGTAGCTCTGCTTGATCTGGTTAGCAACTAGAGGCCTTCAGCCTCGCCTTAGGTATCCCTCCATGTTCATTGGCCAGATATTGCGTTTATAAGCTGCTTACGTAGGCTTTGTCACTGGTATGGTGCATATTTGCAGCCTGATGCATCAAACACTAGTGACCTATCACAACTACCTAGGTACCGGGAGCGGCTGGGGCTGTAAGTCTAGGGTAGAATGCAGCTTGGAGGATACTGTAACAGAATGTGTGGATATGAGTAGTGGATTTCCACTGCCACCATTAAGTTCTTTCCTTTTCTAATATAAGATATATGTGTGATGCGAGGTATGCGTATCTAGTTGCCACACTCTGCTCAGCGCTCACAGACCTAAATGCTCTATCAAACTGAAGACCTCGGCCTGATGTTGATAGGCAAGCTTGGCGGTACAATCAGTGGACAGGACGTGGATTGCTGGAGAGTCGGAACAAAGCAGACGAGTTGCCCTAAATCCTGCAACAGGCCCAGCTGAACTTTATATGCTATGGTTCAAATATTTACGCCTGCCGCCGCCCTCTTTGTTGTTCACTCACAAACTCTCCTATTGTCTTTATCAAGGTCATTGTAGAGGCTGTGGTCCGCGATGGATGTCGGCCCTTCATCTCAAGCTCAGACCAGCACAACGCACCTCTATGTCATATTTTCTCTGCCAATTCCAATAGCCGTCATTTCAACTAATATCCAAATCTGGGTTGAGCTTCATCAGCGCCGAAGGCGCTTAGCACCGGATGATTTTCTCATCATATGGTCCACGGTAAAGATCGAGAACGTACTCGCTAACAGGAATCCACTACCTAGGTTGCCATCGTGCTACACTGCGTGTTCGGTCTACAAGGCATGTTTTTGTTACATAGCGATCCAGTACTACCACCTGTTACTGCTCTCTAATGCCTCTTAGCACTTCGATACGGGCTTGGGAAACCGCTTGAAACCGTCTCAATGGAGGACAGAATGCAAATGTGATCAATAAGAAGTATCGTTGCGAGCCGGCATTCACTTTATATTACTAATTGCATCCGATCCACCATTATGGTTACGTCGCCTCGGCCTTCTACCTCATCACCACCGCCAGCACCAAGCTCTCCGTCCTGTCGCTGTACTACCGGGCGTTTCCTTCCATAAGACTCCATCGCATCTGCCTAGTCGCGGGAGCAACTGTGCTGCTGTGGATGTTGGCTTCCGAGCCTTTCTTTGTTTTTGTGTGCAGACCCATCGGGAAAGTATGGGAGCCCGGCACACCAAAACAATGCCCCTACGCAGTACTACAAAGTTACTTCTTAACCATCAGTTACCTTGTCCTTGACTTGTAGATATTTACCCTTCGCTTGTCGCTCATTGTCCCGCTCATTCTCCGAATGCGCATGGCTACGACAAGGAAGAAGGCTGGCCTGGCTTGTCTGTTTTCCATCGGATTGACGTACGTAGCCTACCTCTCAACATTCGTAATACTCATCCGGTCATTAATCGGCTGATTGACCCCATATAGCTCCTGCGTCGTTGTGGCTAGGAGGGTAGTGTTCATGCCGGTTCACTCCAGAAGAGTTTGTCAGTAACCCACCCGTGCTTCTGCTTTACAGCACCATAGCCACCAATAACCCAGCTAACCTTAACATTACCATACTCCCAGCCGACGCGATTGTTTTCCTCATCCTCGGATTATGTGAACTAAACTAAGGCTCTCTTTGGACATGCCTTCCTCGACCGAGATCCTTCATCTGACGATCCCTATCTGTCATTCGCCGGGGGCCAGCTAGAGGAAGCCGGTGCGCGACAAGAAGAATTACGGCTAGATCCTGCAGGACTTAATCCCCGAGGTGTGATAAAACGGCCACTGCCAGGCTACCACCTAGGTATATACCACGCTCCCAGGCTGCCGATATTGCTATCCGAGACCCTGGTCCAATCCAGTGGGACAGTGGGCCATTCTTCAGTACCGTTGCATGACACCTTCAAGAACGAGAGGCGCCGTTCGTGCCTGGCCTCTACTTCTAATCATTGTATCGCTCTACCACAGATGCTCATAGACAGTTGGCTGTAGGCCAACCTTTTAGTTTGTTATCCCTGACCTTAGACGGAAAGGAGTTGGTGGCCTGAAGGGGATTTTAACTCTAGTTCCACGTCAAAAGACTACCATGAACACACATCATGACTAAGCCTTTGAGGATACAGCAAGTCAGGATATGCTAGCATGTTCAATCGAGACCCACCCTCATCACGACATAGCGCAAACTCATGCTCAATAAAAGGGTTTACGACGCAGGATCCTTTACGTTCAATCTACATATCCCTCCCCCAACCCAAAACCGTGTGCCGCACGAGCAACTCCGCATCCTGCGGGCGCTGACTGGCAACAACCCCCAAAAGTGCAAGGACAATCTGGACATTCCTCAAACGTCTCGCTTCGCCAAGTATGAGGAGTATACCATCATGCAGCAAAGCCAGCGGATCCGCGCCATAAGCCAGTAACAATTCCACCATCTCCGCATCTTCGCTCTTAACCGCCGAGTAGAGAGGCGGGTCAACCTTTCCGGATGCGATCAGCGGATCGTTGTCGGAGTCATCGTCCTGTATATTAACAGGGTATGGGTGGATGTTGATGACGCGGTCGTTGACGTTGGCACTGGAAGCTATGAAGGCTTTTGCGAGGGGGAGATCGTGATTAAGGGCTGCCCAGGTTAGGCCCGAGCTGCGGTGGTGCTTGACGTTTAGTTTTATTTGTTCTGGGATGAGGACTGCGACGGTCCATTTGGTTGTTAGGGTCAGGGCGCAGAGGTCGCGTTGAGAGGAGGTCTTGGATGCGATTTTGAGGAGCAGTTCGGCGGGGAGGGCGTTGAGGGACATCTTGATGAGTTGTTGTTGGGATACACGAGCCCTTCAGCCTGATCAGCTGTAATAGTTACCTTAAGATCTTGGGAATGCCATGTAAAGGGCGGAGCGTCAAGGAGAAAAGAGAGGTGTGAATTACCTGATTGTTGGAACGATTCCAAGTTTTCTTGCAGATGGCGATGTCGGATCACCAATCTTGTGAGACTGCTTGAGCCAACAGAACACAGGCTTGAGGAACGTAGAATGGAGGCGGCTGAGGAAGATTTGAAATCGGGTTTTCCATCAACCTGCGCTTGAAGAGGATATTGAAGAGGATACCCAGGTAAAACATTCTATTAGGGTATTGGAGTTCCAGTCTTTTGCACTGTGGGATAGAAGGAAGTGATGATACGTAGTTGGTGTTTATTCATAATCTGCTTCACCGCAACGATTAAAACTACAGGATATGAGTTCCGTAGTTTGATTCTATTCACCTTTTGCTTCACTTGAACCTTAGAGCCACCGAGAGAGGAGTCAGACAGGGATTGTCTGCGCGGGGTTTGCCCTAATTTGCAGGCAGTATCCAGTCGTCCACGGGTCTCTAGATGACTTCCTGGACCCAGATGCAGCTCTGTCACCTTCCTACCTAGGTAGAAAGTATGGCCTATAATTCTACTTTACAAAGTGATCTTAGAAGGATTGCTGAAAAACATATTTCCTCAAGCATCAGAATGGATCGCAGCTTAGGATACTCATAGGGCTAGCATGTGGGACTTGGTTGAATGTTTCAAAATTCAACGAGATTTTACGCAGTTTTCCTGTTAAGCACATGTCGAGCAAAGGCACCATTTATGAGTAATTCTAACTTGCTGTAGAAAATCCGACCCGAGTTTCCAACGGAACCCACTCTTAAGCAAATATACATAGTAATGCCATACTCCGGAACTGAATCAAAGGCCATTCGGTACCTCCGGATCTGCCAACAACGCGCGCCGAATAATGCTGTCCTCATCAGCTCCTCTAGACTCACCTCTGATAAAAGCAGTAACCTGGATCAAGGATTCGGCGTCATGGACCTGCTTAACGAAGGCTTTGATGACGGCAATACACATCCGCGTGTTTCCCCATACAGATGCCGCCTTAGGGGTGCCATATATCTGGTAGGGTCCGCGGCATCCTGGTTCATGCTTCTTGAGGCTTTGAGTACAGTGTTTCTGGAAATCAGGATCATTTGCCTATCTACCGAGGTAACTTTGATCCAAACCATGAAACGTGGTATGGTTGTGATACGATAGACTTGCGCTTGCATGAGTTGGAGCGCAGCCAGCTACTCGGATTGCTCACGAGATCGGATCCTGGTGGTTAGATTATAGAACCTACAAATACTTGGGAAATAGTAATGACGGTACGTGTTAAGTAGATGCTTTGGCTGTGATACTACGGTACGGAGAGAAGCCCGCAAAGAAAAAGTCTCCAGTTCCATTGACATGTATTGCACCTAGGCAGGTACATAAGGGTGACCCCCCGGTTCCCAAAGCCACTCATGGATGCCAGAACCCGTAACACGTCCCGTTGTTCTTGTTAATGACGCATATGGACACGCATGTATTCAGTGTTTTCTTGACGTAGCCGACACCTAAATGAAGAAATAGCGAAGGTATTCTTGAAAACACCGCCTAAGCCTCCTCTTCAGCCCGGATCCTTAGAGGGCACCGACAGCTGTGACCAGGAAGAAGCTGATAGGCACCGAAGTCCAGCAGCAACAGGGCCATGTACTCGAAGCCATTTTCCACGGCCACACACAGCGGAGTATCGATTTTGCCCGAGTTTCGGAGAGCTGCGACCTTGACTGGGTCGTTACAAATACGAAGCTCAGAGCATTGTGACTCTCGAGGTATGATCGATTAGCTTATATGTGTCTGGGTCCTTGATTCTAGGAGCCTTATGACCAGTGGCATGTTATTTCTGCGCACTGCCCAGTAGAGACCGGATGCATGGTGGACCTTTGCATTCAGGGCCATCTGACGGGGAAGCAAGATCGAGCAGAAGCGTTTGTTGGTGAGTGTCAGGGCGAAGATATCAGCCTGGGAGTCGGTGTTCTCGGCGATCATGAGGATCAGCTCCATTGGAAGGGTCTTCAGAGACATGGTTGTAGTGGGTTCTGGTACTGGAGATTGTAAAGTTGTGGGAAATGACAGAGAAGTTGAAGAATAAAAGGTGGGCCGCCCCAGATGGTATGAAGAGGTTCTTATGTCAGAACTCAAGGAGTTCTGTAGAATCTTCGGTATCATTCACTCACAAGAGAAAAGAGTGAAGCCCCGAGGGTTGTCCACGTGGAACTCCAACTTGTTATGACGACAGAGCCCTAGGCGCCGCCGCCCTCTGAAGAAGAAGCCAGGAAGACTTGCGTGACTTACACTGAGGCACGGGGCGGATCCATGAGTTGCCAGACATGACAAAATGAATCTAGTGGAAATACTGTGAAGGAGCTTGATAGAGGTGCTCCATATGTTTCTGGCCTATATCCACCTGATTGTCGTTCACCAGAGTTAAGGTACGGCTCAGGCAGAGCCACCTGTTGACCATATATGGTAGACACGCCAACTGTGCTTGAGAATACTACAACGACTGGGAGGTGGTAAGGTGCTGAAATCCCTAATGAGAGTTTCTCCTCTATCAAGCAAATGGGGCTGGCCGTCGCATTCAAATTCGCCCAGAGACATATGCCGTGTAGGTAGCTTTCATCCGATTTCGTCGTCCTTTTACTATGGCAGCAATGTGTAATTAAATTTGTGATCCCTACCATAATCACATCAGCTAGAGTATGGCAGATACAGGCTTATAAATATGTCGCATGCTTTGTTCAGTGCCATATCGAACCGGGGTTATATGTTTACCTGCTACAGATGACATTTTATCCCGAATTTAGGCCATAACGGCCAACTTCAGGCCAAATAATAAACTGAAACGCAGAATTAACAACCCATTGAGGCCAAAGAAGTTGCACTTTATCACTGAAGTTAAACTAATTGCATGGTTCTCCTAGGAGACTAAAGAACGTTCCATTCCTTCTGAAAAGCTCGAGAAAACACCGCAGAGTAAGATAGGGGAATGGAAAGAAAGAAGAACAGTGATTCACGAGGGAACCCTAGGTATTCAAGCCTTTAAGCTTGCTCCGGCGGGAGTTCGTCATCTTAACCACCCAGGCCATATCAGCACCATGAACAAACACCAACTCAACACCAATCTTATGAGCCATTCTCGCGTATTCCCTTTGGCTCGCTCTCACATGAGCAGCCGGTTCTCCTTTCGCGTGGTTCTCATGTCCGGCCCTTGGATCCGCACCATACTGCAGCAAGAACCTCACCATGTCCAGATGCGTCTTGTCCACAGCAACATACAGCAGGTTGTCGAATTTGCCAGTCTTTTGCAGGAACTTGTACAATCGGCAACCGGCTACGCCGATGGTTTTCCAGTATCTAGGCCTGAGGTACTCACGGCGCTGGCTTTGAATTTTATTCTTGGTTATGGTCGCGAGGATGACATCTGCGGCCTTGGTGTTGTTGGTCTCCACGGCGCGAGTCAATGTGGAGGCTCCGAGGTGCTTGATGTCGATCTCTAGCTGGCGAGGGGCTAGAATGGAGGCAAAGCGTATCGAGGTCAGTGTCAAGGCCAGGACTTCGGAGTAGGACTCGGAGTGTTCGGCGATTAGAAGCACCAGCTCGAGGGGGAGGGTTTGGAGGGACATTTTGTAGCTATATCGGAGCACTGATACTAGATCCCTGGTAAGTTAGGGCTGTATGATAACCAGATCAGGAGGTACGATAGCGACGTGTTGTTTCCCGAAATAACCGAGTACGGATGAGGATGATATGGTTGGTATGGGTGGAAGAGATGAATGCAGGGAAGAGGAAGTGCTACAAGGCTTGATGATTTTTATAGATGACCAACAGGAGTTCGGAGTCCCATGATGTACAATTTGGCTCCATTCACTTTTACCAAGGTGAATACAGAAACTAGGGCTTCTATTCACTGCCCCTTCGGAAGATGAGCAAGTTCAGGGTCGTCAGGAAGGTCCACACAGAGAATTAACCATGGCTGCAGGCGTAATTTGACTGAAGGCAAACCCACCGTAGACCAGCCAGGGATAAACAAACCTACCTCCCGAGCTAGGCCCTTGATACGAAAGACATTCCCATCTCTAATGGTCCAGATGCTCCGTGGAGTTCGGAGTCACGCTTCTGGCGACTGTAGTGGACGTCATTGTCCGCGCTGATGAAATTCTCAGATGTCTAATCATAAGAGCATGATCTTTAGCTCGACTTGCCATAGTACGTACTAAGGTAAGTAGAACACTGAATGCCTCAGCAATGTCTTAAGACTTGGACTGGGTATGTTTCAAAGCTCCCTCCCCTCCTTGAAAAGTCCGGCCTGAGAGCTCGCCTATCGTGCAAGCAACCTAAACCAACCCTCGTTGTACCATTTTGGCAGCGAAAGGCAGGTCTTATCTCCAGTCTAGATTCTTGTAATTGACCGACTTTATCTTCTACGCTGTCTTGTCCCTAGACAAAATGAGATCTCTACGGTGAAGATGGAAACATCATTCATGAAGCAAAACACATTTATTGGCAAAAAGCATGGTCTGATTTCTGTCCTTTTCTCTTCAAGTATATCCAGTCCCAAGACCTAGAATTGAGACCTTGAAGAGCTAGACCATGGGTATAGGATACTAGCCACAGGAAAATCAAGCTTCTTTACAGTGCAGCCATTGCAGGGTTGCGTGGTCGAAAAAGCAACCGTTCCAGTGCTGCTCAACAAGATCCTCCAGTTTTTTCCTATCGAAACCCTTACGATCGACCAGAGTATAGATCAGCAGTTCACAGATATATCTATTCTTATATCAGATCGCCATCTCAACAACACAACTGCCCGGATAGTATGTGTCCACCACCGGATCGGCGCCGTTCTCTAGGAGAAGTTTCACCATGTTCTCATGCTCCCATAGAACGGCCATGCGCAGGGGCCTGTCTACTTTGCCTGTAGGCTTACATACATCCCGATACTCGGAGAACTCCCCGACCGGCGCGGGCGGATAAGGCACATCGATGACCTGCTTGTTGATCCGCTCTTTTGCGCCGGACTTCAGGAATTCCTTTGCCCGGACCAGTTTATTGTGCACCACCGCCCAGGTGAGACCGCTGCTGCGGAAGTGCTTGATGTTGAGTTTGAGGAGACGGGGGGTGAGGATAGCGCTTGTGCGCTTGGAGGTCATTGTCGGGGCAAACAGATCCTTTTACGAGCTTGTTTCCTCGGCGATCATGATGACCAGTTCGACGGGGAGGCGCTCTAGGGACATTTTGGCTTTGAGCGTGTTTGGAATCCTGTACATGGCTCGAAGGCAATCAGTACTTCACCAGCTAAGCCACTGCCGGCTTCTCAGTGTGGGCTATATGGCAGTGACCCTGAGAGGAATACTCTTTTGGGAATGGCTTTGGTTGCTTGTTTGATGTCTTGGAAGTGGAGGGATGCTGAAGAGAGGAAGTCGACTACGATTCACGGAAACGAGGGGCCTTTATACTGGAGGTGAGATGTTCTGCAGTCGAGTCCATTGCCTGGAGATATGAACGAATTTACTTTTAGCCTGAAGGTCTGGACGAATTCACTTTTATGGTGAAGAGGGCTTCGGGGTGACTCCCGCAGGGAAAGTCAGAATTCTCCTCATCTCCAGGTCTTCAACGTCAAGTACTTAAGTGAAAGGCCGCCTCGACAGAACTTCAACCCATTTTTTGATGTGAGAGCAGCATATACACGCAGTCGTCATCCACCTTTCCTTTAATCGACTCATCTCTTGGTCCAAGCAACCACCTCTACCTGTGGTTTCTCCAGGCAGCTACAGACAGCATTCCCGGTCACCGGATAGGCAAGCCACTAAATGATAATGTCTAATTTCCGACAATTCTCCGGCGAGTGCTTTTTTTTCTTTTTTCAGGGTTGACTTCGCGTATAGTGCCGGCGAGGTATACATCCACCTGAGTATACGTGCTTTGACAACCGAATCCCTCCGACGAAACTACTTCACGGTCCGTCAGAGCGTTCACGGGTGTTGATGAATGATGTATGAAGCGTCTGCTGTGGGAACTGCCATATTGGAGATATTGATGATACCTACCTTAGTATGGAGGTCGACTTCATTGAGACGCTAGGAGTAAGATTAAGTACGCTGGAGGGCTTTCGCCCTATATTCATGACGCTCGCTAAAATACTTTAAGATTCCTGCAGATGGAAAATATGAAACTAAGGGATTGCATGGGCCGATTGTGCTGACATGGACGAAGCTTCATTGAGGGACCTTTCTAAACATACAAAAACATAGACTGACATAAAATAGGACGCTGATTTAAACCGACAATACATAGAAGTTGCGGCACCGGACACCATCCCCCTCTGTGTTGCGCTTTTCCAGTTTTACAAGGAAGAACAAATCCACCCCATAATGCCACCTAGTACGACAGTATACGGAGCGCATCTCAAAGAATACTGGCGTGGAGGCGACGCTGAAAACGCGCCGCAAAGGGCTCAGGGAATTTTCTCGCACCCCGCAGAAGGACTCGAGCGAGCCTATTATTCCTCATCTCCCGCCGAATCGGATTCCCAGCCCAGGCATCATGACGGCCAATCCGTTTCCAGTGACGCCTAAACGCCATTGAAACTTCCTGTCGATGCAGAGAAAGATCCGAGCCTCGCTCCAGCAGCAACTCAACGGCGTCAGCCTGGTTCTGTATAACTGCGATGCTGATCGGCAGGTCTCTCTGACCGGGGACACCGTCGACGGGAGCGCCGCGGTCCAGTAGGAGGGCCATAGTATACGTTTGTCCCTTCCAAGCTGCGGCCACGAGGGCGTCATTGTGGTATTTGGCGAGCAGTTTAGGGTGGCGGTTTGCGATGTCGTCGAGGAGGAGCTGCAGCACACTTGGCTGGTTGTACTGAACCGCCCAGATGGTGCGTGAGAGGTGGCACAGTTCTGCATAGTCAGGCGAGTGGGTCGGGACAAATTTCAGTGCATCGATGCCCAGGTCTAGCATTTTGCGGACGATGTCTCGGTAGCCTTTGGCGATGGCCAGGTCCACGGCGTTGTCTGTGCCGCGACCATTTTTGACTTCAGGGGTCGCGCCGTTGTTGAGCAGAAGGAGCGCCATCTCCGTATGATCTTTGTTGATTGCGACGAAGAGGGGTGGGTCAAAGAGACCTTTGTGGTCAAAACGTGCTAAGGTGCTTAGGTTGATATTTGGCTGGATCTTCTTGCGCTCCAGAGCAGGCGAGTTCATGTCGAGGCCGGGACGTGCCAGAAAGCGCTTAGCTAATTCGAAGTCATTATGACTAACAGCCCAGTGGAAACCATTGCCGCGATTGTGTTTGATGTTGTACGAGATGAGGAGCCGCTCGAGGAGATCATGGTGCCGACGCGAAGTACGTGAGAAGGAGACAAGGTCGGCCTGGGAGTCGGCCAATTCTCCGATAGCGAGTATCAGCTCGTTTGGCAGAGACGCGAGAGGCATTCCAGGGTCTTGATCTCTTCTTAGCAAAGTTAGAGGAGGAGACGACAACTTGAATGGTCCACCTTCTACCCGAAGAAGCGTGGTGCGTATAGCAAGATTTTTCGGCTCACGTACCATATAATCAGATCTAACCGAAACGGAAAATACTCGAAGATGGATATTGGCAAGTGAGACGCAAAAGATAGAAATATTGAGGGTGGGCGAAGGAGCTTTTATACGCCTCCAGAGCCTCAAGTGAAGGTGTTTTGGAGTGAATGGCACATTCACCACCAGCGCCTAAAAACACCTCAACATTCACTTCCACAAGCCTACTGTGGTACTTGAAACATATTCACTGTGACCTTTTTTTCCCCTACCTCTACCTGTAGCTAATTGTCCCCAGCACGTGGTTAATACTCCAATAGGTAATGAAGACCGCAAGCTGCAGGTCTCCTCAGCGCGGGATACCATATGAAGATTCCTTCCGTCCTCTCGAACTCGGCCTTCTCATTCTCCCACGTCCATCTACCCTCATCCCTTAGGTTTTGTTCATCTTTTCCGTCTACCAAGCATTGGCTATTTCTCCAAGATGCCAGACATCAACAGCCTCCCCGTCGAGCTTCTCCTCATGATCGGTGACCAACTTGACTCGCAAGGCTCCCTCCTCACCCTGAGCCAAGTCAACCGCCGCTTCATCGCAATCTGCCACAAAGCCCTTCTTCACCGCAACACCCAAGAATACGACTGTCGCGGTCTAGCCTGGGCCGCCTGGGAGGGTAGACTCGACCTCGTTAAGCGCTTCATCCAAGCCGGCGCTGATCCCAACGTCAAAGTCGAGGATCAACACAAAAAATCCGCCCGGTGGACCGTCTCTATCAAGAGCATCCCTGTGCCCGACTATACCTACCGTGACTCGGCACTGCATCTAGCCGTCTTTAAGGGGCACGAGGATATAGCCGTCTACCTACTGGAACATGGCGGTGATCCGAGTGCAGTTGGCGCGCAGTGGAAGTCTGGTAATGTCCTTTGGATGGCGAATCAAGAGTTGTCGCCTCCCGTTCTGGCGAAATTGCGGGACATGGGGTTTGAGGATTATCCAAGAAGGTTCATCCCTTGGACATTCATGCCGGTGTTGCTGGTAGAAAGGGGAAGTTGAAGCGCTTCAGCGTGAACGGGGAGAATGCGCGTAAGAAGAGAGTTAATTTTCACTCATTGCGATTGGCTGAGAGCACGAACACTTCGCCGGCTCTGATGGACGAAGAGCAGATTACATGTTGATCAGATGGCGAAAACTTTACTTGTTTGATTTTGACGCAGCAAATGGCGAGTGAGTTTGTGACTTTTACTTGGTTGATGATAAAGCTGTAAAAACAAGACAAGGACAATAGAACACTAAGCAAGGCAGGAGCGGAGCGTTTGTAGGAAGAGAGATTCTTGCAATTATCTCTGTAATCAAACTTTGCAAGTGATCTCTTCAGGGTCAACTTTATGTATCAACCTTTCCATTTCTAGATCCCTTTTCTCTATTCCAAGGTTAGCAAGGCGTTCCTAAATGTTCGTTTTCTAAGTTACCTGGAATCAATAACCGCTATCGTCAGTCAATATCAACTGGGTGCCATTGTAAGAAAATAAACAATCAATGGGGAAATACAAGTCCGAAAATAAATATATTGAGCCAAGGCGTGTACCGTAAATAACCAGAAATGTTCAAGGCATCGGAAAATAAAGTAGCAGGAAAATTAGAGTAGTAAATACTGTACGTAGCAAGTTCGGCGCCGAAATTTTAGTTTTGCCCAGATAGAGCTTGGGTACAAAACCTGTCCCGCATTGCTGTAGGTATTCTGTGCGACCTGCAACTCCAGGTATCAAGTATTGTTATAATCTCAAAACACCAGGTGATAAAAGTTGCGTTGATCCCGATGGTACCATTATTACCATAGTGATGCTGAATCAGGGTATCCTAGAAGCATTTTGTCCGCTACCTACAGAGTGGCCTACGCATACTTGGCGGAGGGAAATATAAACAACTGGAATAATCGTTATTCGTACTCTAATTAAGCAAGCATCTGACAGGTCCTCCTGAGGCTGCCGTGTCGAGCAACCTCCCATTACCAGTGCTTCTAACTATCTGCAAAGCCATATTTTGTTGGCTCTATTTGCTGACAGGGCAGACCTGGGCACCGAAGGCATCGCTACCACAGATAGCGCCATCGCCACCACCGGTACCGACACACTATTGTTATTAGTATGCCAAGACGTCGGACGTGTAGGTAACAACTTACGCTTGTGGAATCATTGCAGTCACTGGGATATCAGTTAGCAAAGAACATCAGATCAGAGAAGGAGGTAGGATGTCCACTTACTAGTTGTATCCGGCGATCTTGCAAGAGGTGCCGTTGCATTCCTGTCATAAGGGCAATATGTTAGGATAGGACTAGTGAACTAAAGGCGGAGAAAGACGGTTGGCGTCTTGACGTACACCGCAGTATGTCCATCCGTTAGGGCAAGTCCATTGGGCGGCCTGGTTGTTGTTCTCGGCAGGCGCGGGGGCGGCAATGGCCATGGAGGCGGTGGCCACAAGGGCAACGATGGCGGAGGTGAACTTCATTGTTGGAATGTGGTGGTCCGGATGAGAGTTGAGATGGAGGATGTGGTATTGAGAGATAGTTTGATGGAAGATGAGATGATCTGATGGATTGATTGCGTGTCTGGGAAGATCTTGAGCGAGAATCATGGCCCTCTTTATACCCTTCACAGACAATATCTAAGACAAAAAAGGTAGGAGTCGAGCTGAAGGAGCTGGATGCAAGTTGGGGGCCAAACGCCCAGCTGCACCGATATCACAGTGATCGTCGGGCCGTGTGCTATGCTGGTAGACCATCATTGGGCCGCTCGTATACTGCTGAGGCTCTTTGGTTCTCGAAGTGACCGAGTCACAGCCGCTGGACACTCCGAGGCGGAGCCTTACCCTGGTGGCATGTCTAAAAGTGGTGCACATTGTCCTTTTTTGGCATCCCGCACAAGATCAGCGCTGTTGATCTGCAGTGAAGGGCCAGTCCGGGCAGAGTAAACAGCTAGTTTGGTGTAGGCCCAGACTCGGCCGCAGACAGTATGGGCCGTGGGAGAGGATTGTGGAGTACACGCAGTCGGAGAGAACCTAGCATACCTTGGAGGCTCGACGACCCGGCCCTAGAGCTTGTACGGAGCAAGTTGCGAGGGCCCAAGTCTCGTTGTACGTACTCCAGTGGGACCGCAAGCTGGAGGGGGTTACCCCCTAGCCTTTAATCTAACTTGACTGGGTAGGAGACTCTAGGCTAGGCTCGGAGGCTATGCGGACTGACCATTCGGAAACCCTATCACAAGTTGGGAGCCTGACACTGTGGGGAGGATCGACAAGCAGCGGGTCCCCAGCCGTCCACGGGTAGAAGCCACAACGCTTAATCCCACTTCTTTCCACTATTCAGCTGTCAGGAGGGGACAAAAAACATACTATGTTGACTTAGGTACTATTCGAAGTTGCACGAAGACACGTTAAGTGGTTATCTTGCTGTAATAAGTTCGACATTTAAGAGATCATACCTGCGTATCGTCTTCAACGGGGTGGAAAGGTTCCCACAACATAAAAGGCCACCAGTTTGCGGCCATGACCTGGCTATGCAAGCGCCGAGGTGTAAGCAATTTACTGTGACATGTAGCTTCTTGCCCTTTGAGGAACCTCATGTCGTAGATACTTACTCCGTAGAGAGTGTCCTGACAATTCCAGTATGATCGGCGTTATGGGTCCGCGGGCCGTTGTCCTTCATGGAAAGGATCCACGGATACAACTCCGCTCGGTCATGGGGCCATGAAACGGAGATATGTCGGTCAAACATACGAATCCCGAAAGCAGGCGTTTCATTACCTAGTGAGCGCTTGTCAATGAGAACTGTTCCCGAGGTCCCAGGGCAAGGTCGAGCTGTCACAGCGTGAGGAGCTTCTTGGCGCTGCCTCTGGGCATTTATGACTAAACCATGCCATAGGGACTTGGGGCAATCAACAATGAACGTACTATCTGCGAATCCTGGTGCCAGGCGATAACTTATAATTCATGTCTAGTCTTCATGACCGAAAGCCCTAGGAGGTCCCGAGCCTACCTATGCAGTGTGGGACGCAAACGCCAGCTTGGTAAATAGTCATGAGATATCCCGAGTTCGTTTTCAAATCAATAGACTTGCTGAGTATTGACCGGATAGCCAGATTATACTGGCCTATGACTTATTTAAACTTTAAATTTCTTGAAAAAATGGGTTGAGGGCCTGCTGATAATCATTCAGTGGCGAAATATATATATCCGCACACCGAGGGAGAGGAAACATAGTTCTTCTTCAACCAGAATAGCGATCTAAAATGTCTATCTGGTCAATAATATACACGCTGCTTATCCCAAAATTTACAAGATTAGTAGCATTCGGTAAGTAGCTATTCAATATGGTTGTTATTCTCTCGTCGAGTGCTTGACAACCTTACCTAGGTAACGCTCTGCTGTCCAAGCGCCAAGACAGTTGGAACTTGGAACCCTAATTCCCATCAAAGGCTGAGGTATATTGGGTGGTAAGTTAGCAATATTTCTGTCATTTGCCATAACATCCCAAGCAGCTGAGAGGTAGTGTTCCACAAGTAAGGCCGGGATAAGCCGCTGATTGACTGGTTATGTGCAACTAATGTCAAAGGCCCCTCGAAGCTCTGGGCGTACAGCTGCGTTTATAAATACATCAACGAGGAAGTTGAATCATACGCAATCGATGTCGATAAAGCCATTGTTCCCGCGGATAGCGGATTGGGAAATCTTTACCTATGTCGAGCAGTTCGATCTGATCGGGTAGAGATCGGGTCCAAGAAAATCATTGAGGTTCGTGCATTGAAATCCAATCAATCGAAGGTCTGATCGCCGTATCCCCGCCTCCCTTCCCCTCTTACCCCGCATTGCACTCAACATGCCCGAGGTCTCCTTCTTTACAACCGTGCAAAGGCTATTCAAGTCGAGAGTCAAGTTTGTCTGAGGTTTATATCCAGGTTGAGTATCAATCATAATAATGGCGGATACGACAGAAACTTTCCCCGTTCACACCTCAATCGCGGTTGTCACTGGAGGAGGTAGTGGTACGTTACTCAAGATCGCCCCTGAATGACCATTAGGCTGACGGACGCAATTGCAGGCATTGGACTGGCCTTCAGCAAACTGCTTCAGACTAAAGGCGCACGAGTCTTGATCGCTGACCTCAGACTCAGCTCCGAGGCTGAAAGCTGGCTCGCCACGTACAACACCGGCGGCCAGGTTGTTTTCCAGCACTGCGATGTCACCAACTGGGCGCATCTAGAGAATCTACCAGTAAAGGTGAAGGAGCTTTGGGGATCGGTTCCGGATATTTGGGTTCCGGGTGCTGGGATCTTCGAACCTGTAAACACATATTCTCCTCTCCACTCCTTACAAATAGCTAGGCGCTGATTATCCGACCAGTCATGGTCCAATTTCTTCCTAGACAGCGACGCCTCGAACTCCTCCAATGACTCGCACTACGCCTCAGTATCAATCAATATCGAGCACCCCATACGTCTAACCCGCATCGCCATCCGCTCCATCCTCTCCGAGAACAAGCTTGGCGTGATCCTCAATATCGCTAGCAACGCCGGGCTCGGCTACTTTTACCCCGTCCCGCTGTACACGGCCACAAAGCACGCGATCGTCGCTTTTACCCGCAGCCTGGCGCCGCTGGAGGCCGAAGAGGGAATCAAAGTCGTCGCCATTTGTCCCGGGTAAGACGCCCCCGAAACCCGGCCCGCTGCAATGTAGGCCAGAAAGGCTAACCCGTGATTACAGAAGTGTGTCAACTCCACTGCTTACGGCCGAGAAACGAGACCAATTTGCCGTGAAGGACGATGATGCACTTCTACCGTCGGATGTCGCAGCTGGCATGCTGGAGCTCGTGAAATCATCGACCTACACTGGCGGGTCGATAGCACAGATCGATAAGGCTGGAGGAATGAGACTTGTTCCTGTTCCAGAAGCAGAGTTGCCGGATCACGTCAACGAAAAGACGCTGCGGCAGTACCGCGATCGTAGCTATGCGCCGGTGAGGGAGGTTCTGAAGCGGGAGCGGGGGACTGGCGCTCGGTCTTAACACTAAGAGGTATTCTTGCATCATAGCTGGAGGTTTCTGGAGTTAGAATCCACATATAGCGCATGTTGGTTGTTGTGATCGTCATTTTCCAAGGTTGTAACCGAGGCTCGGGTTGTCACAAACGCATCACATTGTCCTACTCATCCGGCCACTCCCAATGGTCATTGAACTTAGTTGCTTATTCAAAAGATGATCAGAGGCGCGAAGGAAAGTTGCGATTAAGACTGGATTGCAATCTCGACCAGATAGCATTGTGGGGGCCGATTCGAAAGAGCAATTGGGCTGGGCTGAGCTGGAGCTACCATACCTTGGATTGCCTCGCGCACCCCGGATTAAGGCCAGCTCTTCCTGGCATTGCTTTGCTGAGATACCAGGAAAGAGTGAGCTCCTTGAACAGTGGGCTGTCCGCCATAATAGAGATTTTGACATTGTAGGGGAGTACTCAGATTGTTCAGAGGGCCCATTCCAGGGTTCGAGGTCATAGGTATGCATGATGGCACCATAAGCGCCGAGCAAACTCGACGAGGTACCGCGGGGAAAAGAAGCTGAAATATGAGCTATCGAGGTAGAGCTTCCAATGGCCAATGATATGCATTCCATGACAAAGGATTGTGAAACCTCGCTCGGTTGTACGACAATAAGCATTGACTCTCAACAAGGAACATCCAAGCGATTCGATCGGCGGCGTAAGATTAGCAGCCGGGTTTGTATGTCACAGGGAACTGGGTACCTACCCCAGGTGAACTAGGTATGGCGTATTTATAGAGGGAGGCACGGAAGCACTGTTTCTATACATTGAAGATTGTTTATTGTACCATTTTCTTCCAATAGTTCTACGTTGCCTTAACATTCCTGCCTACGTTTACACAATGGCCGAGTCCCGCGTCAATCTCCTCGAATACCTTCGTTCGAAGACCCAGGTCGACCTTGATACCTTCGACGTTACAGGTATGAATGTCTTCGTGGCATTGCCACCGCAAGGGAAGGAAAACCTTACTCACTTTAACCTTCAGCCGTCGGAGAAGTTGGCCAATGTGTTGACTGTACCTCGAACCAGGTCTGTCTCAACCTAAGGGCCATTCCTGGTCAATAACGCAGAGGCTAATGTCGAGGACAGTACGAGTACTACACCGAGCTCGCGAAGCCCACCAGACGAGATATCCTCAAGAAGACCCTCGAAGAAACTGCGAGACTCCATGATAAGTTCCCGGAAGTCACCTTTGAGGAGCTGGGGGTCGAGGTTGGGGTAAGCTGGCACCAATGATTCTGGTATTCTTAGCCCGCTAACGCGGTGATAGGCTGTGATTCTAGCTGGGAAAATGGTTCCGGGCTTTACGGGGAATGTCCATCTGATGGTCAATCCCAAGTACGCCTACTCCCAGGAGAAGGTTTACGCCAATGCGAAGCGTGAGTTACCTTGCAGTGCATGATTTCTATACTCTACGCAAGCTCAACATCTGACACGTGTGATAAATAGGATTTTATACTCTCTTCGGCCTCCTCGACCCATCATTTCCTACGTCCCGGATCGTTATCAAAGTCCCCGCAACATGGCAAGGCCTCCAAGCATGCCGCGACCTCACAAAAGAAGGAGTCAAAACTCTCGGAACAACGCTGTTCTGTATGGAGCAGGCCGTCCTGGCGGGAGAGGTGGGATGTGTATCGATCTCGCCGTTCGTGCATCGTCTGAGGATTCTGATTGAGCCGGGGTAAGCGTCTATTCTATTCCAATGTCGATTTCAACCCATACCATCCAAGGATGAGAGCTGACGGGGGCGAATCCGGGAACAGATACAAAGACCCGCACCCGATTTACAAGCTCAGCGCCCGAGCTCAGCGATGGTACAAGCAGCAAGGACTCCCGACCAAGGTCAAATCGTGCGCGACTATCGGACTCGATGAGCTACTGGAGCTCGCTGGAATCGATGCTCTTACCATTGTTCCTGATGATCTGAAGGCGCTTCAATCGGAGCACCGGGATGCGGAGGAGCTCGCTCGCATGTCGATTGTTGAGAATGCCGCTGTGGACGAGAAACTCAAGTATCCTTCGTATGCCGATGATGAGGCCAAGTATTGGGCGGACTTTGAGAAGGGCGATGAGGGGAGGGCGAAAGAGAAGACTGACGAGGTACGTTAATACAAATTGCCTTGTTCTGGCTCCGATAGGTGGAAATTGAAATGCTAATCTCGTCTTTAGGCCATCAAAATCTTCTGTGGTTACCAGACCAAGGCTGAGGAGGTCATCCGCAACGCTAAGAAATAGGTTGAGATAAGAGGGACTGATTTGGCATGAATCTCTAGCCGTTCACCACTGGAATGGCCACTATGGACCACAGTACCTGCTTAGTTAAATATCACTCGTTGCTATAAGATAATACCAGCTACCCCTAGCCAATGTAGTATTTCGTCCCAATGGAATCAGATACCTTAGGCCATAATTTAGATGCGCTCGATGGGTTTCTTGTCACTTCCTGGATCGAGAGCTTGACTGTTGGCTGGGCCTGTGAATCTTAGTACCTACCTAGGTACCATAGGTATAGTGCTCGGTCTTCTGACTCAACATCATTGGTTGATTAGCTTTTCCTCCAGGGTTCATGGAGCGAGTGATAGTGATGGATCTGCATATGTCCCCGCTCTTTCGAAGCAGACTATAGACGCCCCCGTTGCAAATTGACCCCAAGCAGGGTTATCAAGTTACACTGCTTCTCAGCTGAACTGTGGAGCTCTCTGCCGGCATATTCTGATTCGAGATTTTGATTTGCGGCACCGGCACGGGCACGACATGTAGCTCAGGCATCCGTTTCGCTTGGAGCGCGTGGTATAAGAGGCATTCCCATGGTGAGGAAGATACCTGTGGCAAGCAAGTTCAAAGTTCGCTGCTGAAGATGAAAGTTCAAGATGTCCTGGGTGTGCTCGCGACCATCCCATCCCTGTTATCGGAGAAACACGATGCCAGCCAGGCATCTCCAGTTCGATCTCTTTTTAGCTTGTACGTATGAATGCGCAGCATCTCAAGCATCAGTTTAGACTGCTAATGTTTGCTTGACTGCCCATCAGCGGCAACTCATACACCACAACCAGTTTCAATGTCTCCTCCACGCAGCCTTCCCCCGAGAACCCTATGGGGAACCCAGAGCTAGGTACCTCCATCCTATGATACCTCCTATTGGATAACCCCACTGACCCGACAGGATCCGGCACCGCAACCCCCGGAATGAACTGGGTTGGCTACCTCGCAACCGTGTACAACGACACTACTGTCCTGAGCTACAACCATGCAGTGTATAGCGCGACCGTAAACAACACCGTTACTCCCAATCCTAGCGTCCCGGAGGACCTGGTCCATCAGGTCTCGAGCATCTTCGAACCCCATTACTGTCTTTCGGCCGAGACCGGGGTAAACTGGGCGTCAGATTCGGCGGTGTTTACTGTTTGGATGGGGATTAACGAGTAAGCATCCTAACTTCTCTATTCCACAGCGTGCCCGCAATTTTGTCAAGGTCCCGGTTGAATATGGATGCTGGATGCTGACGCTGACCGTCACCTCAACCTTAGTGTTCTTCTCCTCTCGAAGGAAACCGACCCATTCAAGGATATCCCCACCGTGCTCGAGAGCTACTTTAACCTCATCGACCGACTGCACGACTGCGGCGCCCGCCACTTCCTCCTCTTCAATGTTCCACCGCTCGCCCGCAGCCCTCAGATCCTCGCCCGCGAGCCCTTAGATATCGAGCTCCACGACATATTAACGCGAGAATATAATCGAGAGCTGCAACATGCGATTCAGGAATGGGGATCGACGAATCGTGAAGTGAGTTCGCTTGTGGTCTTCCCTCCAAAGATTTGTTTCATTATGTGCTCATTCTCAAATCCTAGTCCAAAATCTCGATGTTCGACGCCTGGACATTTTTCAATGCAATCTTAGACCACGCTACGACTTATGGCTTTAGGGATAATGAGTGCATGGGGCAAGGGTGTGTTTGGTGGGACGATCTCCATCCGACGTCAGTAGCTCATCACATTCTCGCACAAGATGTCGCCAAATTTCTGGGATGGCGTGCGTGAGTAATGTGTTGATGATTGGGGTTCAGCTGGGTTCTTCGCTTGCGTTTGCATCGGTCATGCGATCGAGTCTGTTGCGGTATGTCGTACAGGCTTTAGGTTGTGTCACTTATAGCTTGAAGTTAATGCGTCTTCGACCACGGGCAAGATCGTGCGGAGAATAATACCAGATTGTTTAGCGGAATTTCAGAGCGATAGCTTGGCATGGTTCAATAGATATTTTGGCCTGGTTGGACACAAAGCTGAAACACATTTGCTCCTCAGCAGCTCTCATAGCCATTGGAGTTGGTTTTATGGAAAATAAGCAAGAAGAGACTCTGATATTATCGAAGTTGTATCACGCACGCTAATGCATCTGGTAGAAAGATCTCAATGGCTGTGTCTTGAGAACGCATTGTAATTCGGACGTCATAGCGCCCGGAGTTAGGGGTATTTCCCTGGAGTCACAGTAAGCCCTAGCCGTTCCAAGTTTTCCTGTACTACCTCTGTCTAACCCGGAGTATCAATCCCCGAGGTCTCACCTTGCAGGTGCCTATTCTCATTTGCTACGTCCGTTCCACTCACTGCGAAGACGCTACGGACTATCTGTAAGGATGGTTTAGGCTCGCGCAAACTCAAGCTCTAGCTCCAGCTCAAAAACTTAGGAAAGGCTTTTATTATGCAGTACCTTATAAATGTCGACGAAATAACTTTGCTTCCGAATCGAGAAGTAAAGTCCTACCTAGGTAAGATTAGTGATGCAATTTTTTCTAAACACAATCTACACCAAAACCCGCGTTGAACATTTAGATCGCCAGTCGCTCTGTTCATCTCTTATATCAGATTGAGGGCCGTGTCTGCAATTTTTGTTGTTCTTGACACATTGTTGCTAGCAAAGAAATGAGAAGGCCAATTAAAAGCATTCATTTCCTTTGGATGATCTGCTAGGCACTGTTGGTGGTCGATTCGAAAATCGCCGCCGCGGCTAGTAACAGATTTATTAAGAATCATATCTTAGGCTTCTTTAGAAGATCAAGCAATTCAAGAACTTTCTTATTTATATAAATCCACTGCCATTAACCCGTTCTAGCCTTAGCTGAAGCTACACAGAACCCTCAGTATCTGTTTCTAACGACCTCCGGTGGCTATAGTACGGCATGTGAGTTGTGGGACTGCGAAGGAAGAATCGCTCAGACACAGAATTGCCCAGGAATCTAGATTGGTACCTGGGGTTTTATTTGCCAAAAAATGAGTATACAAAAGTCTTCGCTACGAGTCATCATGTCTGTCAGCTCTGGGAGCCCTAGACGTCACCATGCTGCCCACTCCACATACCCCGGCGTACCTGCGGGATACTGACGGCAGCCTGCGGGGAAGCGGCCGACGTCGGCCGACAGTGGGCACTGTGCGGGAAGTGCGGCCGCGGATAAGCCCCAGGCCGGGGACGACAACCACCCTTCCACAACAACAACATGCGCAGCCTTCTCATGATGGCTTTCCCTGCAATCGCAAGCACATATAGGTAATTATTCTCCATTGATCTGGTTTGAATTGCACAGCCCAAGCTAGATGTACCGCCCGGCGCTTGAAAGTTGCAGACAGGACTCAGGGGCGCGCGGCCGCAACGGCCGCGCACCGGCAGTGGGCTCCTTCCCAATGTCTTCAGCTCCCACGCTGGCCCGCCTTATAGCACACCGCGTGACTTTGAATGTTGATCTTCACGGAGTGGCATGCGTCATTCGTCATTCAGGTGCTTCATTCCATTTAGATTGTTTCGTCGCCACCTTGGCAAAGCTTGTTGGGGGCGAAATATAGATTGACTCCACCGGCTTGGGGGCCAATTCAACGTCAACGGCACGCCTGGCTCTCGCATGCTATCCCTATGTTTGGACAAGGGATTCAGCCGCAAGTCGGAGATAATGTTCTCTCGACTTTGGAGATGGGATTCTGAAGTCAAAGGGCAGGAATGCCGAGCTGAGTACACCTGACGTTGAAGGAGCTTCGGTATAAATACCCCATCCCAGGTCTCCCGAAGTGTCTATCAACATCAAAACCAAACCTCAAGCCATCCAAAACTCTATCTCAACTCGAAATCAGCCATTCTTAATTTTGCCAGCACAATGCTCGCCAAATCCCTCCTCACCCTCCTCGCCGCGGCATCTACCGCCCTCGCCACAACCGACACCCTGCACTTCCTCTACGCAACCGACTCCTACAGCGGAATTCAAAACTCCGGAAGCGGGTACGCAACGGGCTTCACCCTCACCGACGACGCCGGAAACACGCTGTACAATGTCGCCGATCCCGCCGGCTATGCTCCCTGCATGGACAACAGCGAGAAATTCCAAATGACCTCGGACTGCTGGTCCGGCACCTGGACCTTTGGCTGCGAGTCCAAGTTCGATGGAAGCCCTAAGCTCTGCAGTGCCTATGATCCTAGTGGAAACCCGCTCCCTGGCAAGGCGAAGGAGAGTCTGAGCTTCATTGGTATTGCGGCGGGGATTGATGGGACTTGCTCCGGGGATTTTACGATTGCCGGCAATACTTGTACGGCGGATAGTACGTTCACGATTGTGAAGCACTACCGCGGGAACTATCAATCCGTTTGAGGAGTCCGAGATTTTGTCCCGTGAGATAGGCTGCGGTTGCATGTCGTTGATGGAGTTCTTCTGACCGAGTTCCCCTCCATAAAACGCTCCTCGGTTGTCTCTCAAATCAATTTTCTGTTGGCAGTACATACATGTATCTCTTAGGTTTTCGCATGTTACTTCTTCCTTGTCGTATATTATCATGGTACTCGATGGACTAGCTAATGGCGAGTCCAGTGCCGGGCGCTCTCTGTCCTTAATGTATATTATCAGCTTGCACAATCATATGGTTATTTTAGTGACTATAGAACCACCAACCCGACTTTACCATCTCTTCCATGTCACTCGTATTCTCCTAGATACGCACCCGACCTCCATCATCAAGATTCGCACTAGCATCACCATCCCTCTCACCTTCACTTCCACCACCAGAATTAAACTTTGCAAAACTCCTAACAAGCTTCAAGCTCATGATAACTCTGGACCCTCTTCCAAGTCTGAAAGTAGTGCCCACCCCCCATTCCGCTCCCACCAGTCGCACTCAAACTCCTCGACTGATACCTCGGTCTCAGAAGGCGTTTCAAGAGAATTTCCCGATCTGAGGAAGTCAGCCAGGATGAACAGAAACATGAGCGAAAAGATGGTCGCAGTCATTCTCATTCTACTACTCCCTGCCATAACCCCACGGTCTCTGACGCCGATGGCGCAGGTCGCTCATCACTCGCGGCCCAGTCCCCTGCACAATCACAAGAGATATTTACGTCTGCGGGGACAGGTAGGCTGAAATTATTGCCGCCCAGTCGACCCGCGTCTCCGCGTTTACGGGATCTTCGGCCGGATACCCTCTGAGACGAGGCGTATCACGCGCTCCAGAAATCAGACAACGAGCTTTTGTTCGTTTACTGGAGATACCTACTGATGGAAGAGGATTTCGATGCAGAAAGTGAGTACAGAAAGCACTCCACTAGTCAATGATCCATGCCGACATAATTATCCGGTAGAGGACCTCAGGAGCGCCAGAGGACAATCGTGGCTACAAGAACTCCTTGTAAGAAAGCTGGAACATATGAAAGAAACTCGGCTTCAGTTCCCGGTCTGCCCGCAAAAAGTCAACGGCAGTTTTGTGGTCAAAAAGGTCGACGTCAGGAGCAAGTCTGTAACATTATCCGTGGAATTCAGTCCGTCAGCAGCTTCATCTCATTTCAAGTTGGATCTAAGGCTTTGAGCTACTAGTTGGACCTGAGATAGACTTATTCGAATTATATGGTTGAATTATATGGTTCAACAACTCCAATAAATATCTCATCCTCACATCCCAATACCCAGCGGTCCGAAGCGCGAACACTGTTAAAACCCATAGCAATTAATATCCCAAAAGCTGCCCCACATTGGCAGGATAGCCATCAACAACCTCCTTCGGGTAGGCCAGGTACTGGTTCTCGTCCTGCCTGCACCAACCAGGAGTCATGAATGCCGCAAGGAGGAGCCGGTACTCGTTTTCAGTAGAGTTGAACCCGGCACCGTGGTAGGTCGATCCAAGCCTGCCAAACACGCGAAAGCGTCAGTCACGATCTTAGCCAGAGGTGTCCTACCTAGCAGCTATACCAGATAAGCGCATCACCCTTCTCCAGCTCCGCCGGAACAGCCTCATCAGCCCTGGGCTTGCGATGATCATCCCAGTGGTTCGAGCCAGGGACAACATTTGTCGCGCCATTCGCCCTGTGCGACCTGGTCCCCGCAAACATGATTCCAATGTCTGTTTCGTACTTCGCCGGGTGGCGCGTGTGGTGGCACTGGTCATCCCGGTGCAGCCCCTGCGCCTTCGAGCCAGGGCCCAGGTAGAACGCCATGGAGTTTGTTAGCTGCGGGCGGGACGTGATTGTCTTTACCTCATTGTTGCCATTCGTGACGGTCGTTGTCTTCGCCATCAGTTGGTCCACGACTTCCTGGTACAGAGGGTTCGTCAGGAGCTGTGTCGCGAACGTCCGGCTTTTCCCGGCCAGTCCGGCGACTTGGCGGGCGTTGGCGGAGAATGCAACGCCCGTGTGTCGTTTGGCGTGGAGGTGTGGCTTGAGTTCGTCCCAGACGGCGTCAAGGGCGGCATGGTCGGCTATCTGTTCGACGATGAGCCCACCTTCGCGGAGGAGGATCTCTAGGATTGCTGAGGCATGTGTTGTCGCGGGGACTTTGGTAAGTCTTGGTTCGGTGATTTGCGAGGGCATTGTGGCGGTCGTGCAGGTTGCGAGAGGGACAGAGGTTGATGGTACAGGGCCATACTCGGAGTTCCGATGCCTTTTTATCTGATGACGATGAGTTATCTTTCAAATGTTCGGAACTTTGGCTATCCCGGTGATAGGAGGTGTCAGTCTGAATTAGGGCAAGCTAGCCGCGGCTATCTCAGACTCTGAGAATCCGCCCCGCAAAGATACCATAGCTAGGCTATGGTACCTATCTTGGCTTGTTGGAGATACCTAGCCTCGGGCGCGCCGCGTTAGATGGACTGTTATCTTGCGCGATGTAAAGTGTGCCACTAAGCCGCTTGCCCTACATAACAACATGTAATGCTAACTATCACAGCAACCAACTATTCCGTTGTTCACTTGTCAAGCCCCTAATCCTAGAGCTTTCTGATTATGCCTGCCGCTCAATTGTCAGTTATGCCTGGAGCAACCATTCTCTCTGCCACTGCTTCCGCCAGAGAGGTCGCGGACATCATCCGCCGCGATGGTGGAGTTGTCATTCGGGGCTTTGTCACTGACGAAACGATCAATCAAATGGACAAGGAGATCGAGGAATATGGGAAGTCCTCTACTCTAAGGTAGGCCGAGTGGACTGATGTGTTCTCACAAAGCTCATATCCTTTCTTATCCAGCGGCCTTGTAGGCAAATCGCGCACCTTCGCCCACGCCGTGTTGAAACACCGTATCTATTACGACGTTGGAAAGGACATCTTGCAGGACATCACGTATGCCTAAGTCTATCTGCGTTGTCTCTTAGTTGGATCCGTTAGCTCACCCACAGCGATAAAGCTACCCATGGTGGGGAGACACCCGAAGCATGTGCATCTCGCATCCCGTCCTCTCCGTCTCACAAGCCGTCACCCTGGGCCTGCACACACCGGGCCAAGCGCTGCACCGCGAAGACCTAGAGCACCAATTCGAGCATAAAGACGGGACCGGAGAGAGCTCAATGCTCGGATTAATTGTCGCGGGAACTGTGAGCTCTTCCTTCCTAGACCCTCACATATTGCTAGCTAACCACTTACCCCTCAGGACATGGGCGCTACATCCGGAGCCCCTCAGCTTGTTCTCGGATCCCACTTCTGGCCAGATGATCATGCGCCCGCCACAATTGAACAGTCGTCCCCGGTGCCCCTGAGGAAGGGTGACGCGCTGATCACGGCAGGAAGCGTCTGGTACGGCCTTGCTCCGAACAACTCCCCGAACACCGGCCGCCTTTACACAGCGCATCTTGTAAAAGGATACCTCCGCTCTAAAGAGAACCAGATCCTGGCGACTCCGAGGGAAATCGTCAAAACGTATGATCCCGAGGTGCAAGCGCTCTTGACCTATTCGGTCAGCCAGCCGTGGTGCGGGTATGTCGAGTTGGATGACCCGATTAGCATGGTGACGGAGGGGGCCGAGCTGAGCCAGAAGGACCTTATGGGAATTATATTCGAGGGGCCGGGGAGTGAGAAGTATGAGGGCCCAAAGCCCATTGTTCCGTTGGTTATCTAAGATGCGTTCGTTGTATGGATATTGGATGTCGGGACGTTTTCCGGCGGAGTTGGGCTCGTTTGACAATGCCAATGCACGCTAGACCTCTCCCTATCTATCTTTGGCATGGAGGGATCATGGCGCCCCGCACTTTGGGGTCCTTATCTCTGCCGCTGTCTCCCCAATTGCCACCAGCCAGGTGCTCATCTGATGGTTTCCGATTTCGATAAGAAGCGCGGATGTACCCCCAAGACAAACTAAAGTGATCCTCTTTCACCTAAATAACGCAGACCACGAGTAACCATCTCCGTACCTCTCTCCTGACCATCAACGCCTACCAATGTCTTCAAGTAAAACCCAGGGCGTCATCAAGCGGAGGTCAAGAAACGGTTGGTCCCCCTCGACCTGCCCACCTCAGCCAGATTATAACCAGAACACATCTCGCAGGCTGCCGCACCTGCCGCGAGCGCCATCAGAAATGCGACGAGCGAAAGCCGGCCTGCTGGAACTGCCGCCTGCGCGGGGTCGAGTGCGGGGGATACGGCGTTGTGCTAACAAACTTCACCGCTCACAGCGGCCAGAAGGGTCAGATGGTATCGAGACTGACAAGGGGTGGTGATGAGCTGGATCAGGTCGCACATGGTGGTAGCAGGCAGCTCGAACAGACCGGTGTCCTCGATCTCCCGGAGGTCCCCATGGCTCCGTCCCCGTCAATACTCTTCGGCCACCAGCGGTCGGATATTGGACACGAGTCTGAATTTGGATCTCTACCTGGACTCCCTGACATTGAATGCTTGCATGCTAGGTTTCTTGGATCTCTAGATCAAATAGGCGGTGCCAGCACGGGGTTTTCGTCGATTGATCTTGAGTTACTTGGGCGTTGGACAGCGGACGATGGCGCGAAAGAATCCGTGGGCCATACAGAACGTGCTATACCGGACAGAATGGAAGCTACTAGTATCAGCAGCCTTCGGACGCCCAGTGCCAATGTCGACGAGCAAGAAATCACCGTCGAGTTTGACACCGCGCTGTTCCAGCCTGCGCCGGATTTGGCCATCCCAGCTAGCCCTCAGGACCCCTTCGATCAGTATCTCTTCAGCTATTGTGAGTTCCCGCTCCTCCATATTGACGCAAAGAACTTCATTGGCGCCCCCATGCTAATCTTGATTCAGATATGGACACCCTCTCCCTCCGCCTCTATCCCATAAAGCTCGATCAAAACCCCTACCGAATCGTGTACGGGTCACTCGCAACGGAATCCGAGCCGCTACTCAAGGTCATCATGCTCGCTTCTGCGTTACATCTAGCAGAGCTAGGCAAGCTTCCGGCGTTCGCGATCAAACATTATCGCGGGGCAGTGCGGGATTCATTCCGCAATGCGCTGGAGCAGACATCGTCATCGACGGACTCGTTGTCACAGAAGGAACACAGTAGCGAGACGTGGAGCCTGGGAGTGACGGTGTTGCTTTCGGTTGTTTTCGAGGTAAGTCTTTGGCTAAGCCTTGATCAAATTTGTCCCTCGAAAATATCGTATGGTAACTAAAGCCTCAACAAAGATCATTAGCACGGGGATTGATACGTGGAGTCCAAAGCTGATTGGGTGTCGAAGACTGCTCGAGATGGCGATGCGTTCGTCAACTACAGGTACTCCGCCTGGTTTCCAATGCGTTCTCACTCAGTATAATTGGGTTGTCACAATGGGGAAGACGATGCTGAAGGGTTCCGTTCCGGACTCGACGATGGACGAATTAAAGTGTATCGATGAAGGTGAGCTGTTCGAGCACTTACCATAAACTACATGACCTCCCAGTCCAATATCTAATGCCTTATCCCATCACGACAGCATCACTCTCAAAGGACATACCCACACCAGCACATGGCACAGACTTCGAACTTGCCAAACACCAATCACAATGGTGGGACAACCTCCCCGACTACCAAATGCACCTCTTCCTCCGCGAAGCAACAGACCACGCCCAGACCGTGCACCGTCTAAAGGCCAGCCCCAGCCCCGGGAGCATCACCACACTACAGCAGCTTATGCCTACGGTTGCGGACCTGGTATACCGTTTGAAAACCTGGCGCCCCCAGACCTCCTTCTCTGCCGTACGCCCGGAGTACGCCGAGTCGGTGCGGTACTTCAACGACATTTGGCGTGCGGGCATGCTCTGCTTAATCTACAGTGAGATTTACGCGCTTGGGCCGCGAGATCCCCTGATCCAGGGGTGTGTGGAGGGCGCGTTGGCGCCCCTGAGAAAGTTATCCTGGCTACAGGCGTGTTTGTTTCCGACGTTTATGATTGCGGTACACGCGGCTACCGACGAGGCGAGAGGCGTGTTTGTGAGTAAGTTGGAGGACATGCATGGGCTGTTAGGGTTTCAGGGGCCGGCGTCTGTGGTTGAGGTGCTGAGATGTGTTTGGCAGCGGATGGACGAGCAGGAGGATGCCAATGCTGGTGCTGGGGGTACAGGGGAAGGGAGGATTGAGTGGAGGGACATTGTCCGGGAGCTGGGAATGGAGCTGAATATTCTACTTTAGAAACATTCGTCATTACGCTCAATATCTCGCTAGCTAGCGAAACCATATCAAATGAGGTCAACCGGAACATATTTCGACCAGTCACCCTTGACCTTCAGGTAGTCCAACGGCTCCATGTGCTCGACGGCGCCTCCGTACGGCCGACTAACGTAGTACCCCAGAAAGCGCTGAACAGCGGTCGGGTATTTCTCTGCCACTTCCCACGGGACAGCTAGGTATTGGTTTTCTTCCTGGCGGCGGTAGCCGGGTGTTGCGGTGGCGCTTAAGAGGATGCTTCTCTGTTCGGTGGTGTTTGCTGCGCGGCCGTAGTAGGTTGATCCGAGCCTAGTTGTAGAAGATGACTTGTCAGATACGAAAGGATTCCATCAAAGACGCACGAGAGTCACGGCGCTTACCAAACCAACGCATCCCCCTTCTTCAGCTCAACCAAGGTCTCTTCCTCTTGCTTAGGATCCCGCTCATCAGTCCAATGGTTCGAGCCGACCACAACGCGGATAGCTCCATTCTGCAGACTGATATCATGCGCCGCATATAAAATCCCCAGATCTGTTTCACGCTTGGCCGGGTGTGAGATATGATGGCATTCATCCTGCCGACGGAGTCCCCAGCCCTGTGCGCCCGGCTCCGCACTGAGGACTGACGTTTGAGAGACCTGAGGCTCGGAGATGGACACTGTGCGATCCTGCTCGTAGTAGATAATTGCCGTATCAGTGAGGACGCGCTTGATAAGGTCCATGTAGACCGGGTTCATGAGGAGCTCCGTGGCGAAGGTTGGGCTTTTGGCCGCGAGGCCGAACGTCGTGCTTTGGTCGTGGGCTAGCTTGGGCGAGATGTCGGTTAAGACCTCGTCGAGAACGGAGCGCATTGCGGCGCCTTCGATGACTACGACGCCATCGGCTAGGAGGTGCTGGTGCAGAGCGTGCGGGTCTGCGCAGGCAGAGAAGTGTTTGACGCTGGCGGGCATGTTGATGGATGGCAGGATTTGGCGCAATAGTATGATGACTGTTTACGACGAGGAGAACCCTGCAATCAGGCTACACTTGTCAATTTGTACATTGGGGTAAAGTCGCCAAATGGCACATATAGACATATTACCACACATGCCACACCCTGCTCAAGCTAATGCATACCATGGGGATGGACCCCAGCGGCGATACCCACAGCCATGTTACACCCGACCAGGAACTCACAGCCTACATCGGGTTGGGAGCCGAGATTCCTCGGGAGAATGCTCGCCTATTAGGCCGGTCTCCAACAGCATTTCTCTGATAAGACCTTGTTCTGATAAGCAGTCAGCACGCGAGGCAAGTTTTCCCTTTCAGGCCTTAGTCGACACGCGTGTATCCACCGCAACTCTGGAAGCCTGCCTTACTATGAGTAGGTATACATATAGGTTTCTTATGGCAGTTGTGGTAGTGCTAGACCATATCTGCGAGTTCGATAGCCAGCTAACTCATCCGTTGTCTCTACCCAGCTCCTTACCACTCCCTTCGCCAACAACAATGCCGAACCCTCCCCACCAAGCCCAAAACCCTGAAGTCGTTGAGCTCGACGCCTCAGCCCCAATCGAGCACATTGTGGAGGTTATCAGACGCGACGGCGGCATCATCATCAAGAACTTCCTGAGTCCCGAGACGATCGACAAAATCCATGCCGAGGCCAAGCCGTACTGGAACAAGCTGGGCCAGTACAGCGGCAAGCTGTTTGATGCGGCAGATCCTCCTCTAAGGTGGGCTAAATCTCAGCTCATAACTGGCAGATACTGATGACATTATGTACATTGCAGTGGCTTCGCAGGGAAATCGCCCACATTTGCACAGGAGGCCATCAACCACCCGACCTACCGTGAGGTGGCCAAGGCACTCTTGAAGGAGGAATCGTACGTTCTACTGTGTCCCTCCAAAAGCAACGCGCAGTGTAACAAGTCAGAAATGTCTACCGCGACGGAAAACGCTACAAGACCGTCTCGTACCCCGTCCTCGCCGTCTCCGAGGCCTTCAACCGCGGTTCCCCATCGACAGCGCAACAGCTGCATCGCGATGACATGGCCCAACACTTCGATCACGTCGAAGGTAGCGGCGAGAGCTCCCTCCTAGGCCTCTTTCTCGCAGGTGTGGTAAGTCTCTTACTCATCTCGTCCGTGTGTCCCACCGGTCATATTTTAACGACTCACCTTCCACAATGAACAGGACACGAACTTCGCCAATGGCGCAACCCAGGTCATCGTCGGCTCGCACAAGTGGCCGGAAGCCTCAATCAGCGGCCCTGCCGACCGCTCGCTCTGCTCAACCTGCGAGATGAACAAGGGTGACGCGGTGTTCATCATCGGAAGCATCTGGCACGGCGCCGGTGAGAACAAGACCAACCCCTCGGAGCGACGCATTATCTACTCGTGCCACATGACGCGCGGGTCGATGAGGCCTGACGAGAACCAGTATCTCAGTATTGAGGAGGACGTGCTCAGGGGCTATAACGCTGAGACACAGGCGCTGCTGGGTTGGAGTGTTAGTCACCCGCATTGTGGGCATGTGGATGGGAAAGATCCGATTGCTTTACTTGGTGGGAAGGCGGATCCGTTTGGTTATGGTAATGCCGCTGGGGTTGTTGTTGATGCTTGATATTAACGGGATTATGTACATCATATGGGTTCTAACGTGGTGGAAATGTATAATCCATAGCAATCCGACCTACGCCCCCGTTGATGATGCTGCTTTAGCATTGACCCCTCCACGATACTATACCCAGCTTCGTCCATCTTTAATACACTATATATCCTTCTCTATCACCTTTTTTGGTGCCGAAATGTTTCATATCAGGGGTTGTAATTATAAATCATGGCGTGGTATGTTCATGTATACATAAAAATCTCATCCTTACGAGTCAGCGTTATTGTGCCAGGAAAGCACTTGGACATAAATTCCATCGTTTGAACGTAACTATTCCTACTCAGCGCCTGTAGCCTTTGCCCCGAGGACCAACTTTTACTGCTCCAAATCTGAAACAAAGCAGCGGAGTAAAACATACCAGAACCCCATGCATACCTCCAAGGCCATGTGATGAATCAGTATGACAGTTAGTCGGCCATCCAATCGGATTCGGTGATAATAAAGATTCTATTCCCATGATAGGCAAAGTTACCCGCGATTGATTAGGCTGTCTGCAAACCGGCTGAATGCCCCGGTTTTCTTTGTTTGCCAGAACACGTAGACAGTCTCTGGCCTGCACCTCGCGTACAATTTAGCCTAAGGCTGGATGCCAGAGCTTGCTTGATACGTGGGAATTGGAGCCCAACCGTCTAACCATTGACGACTGCATAATGTCAAATAGACCCAGTGTGGCCCAAGATGCTTATACATACAACAACCAGCCAGAGTATCTCGTTAGCACAACGGTCCATTACTTCACCTACGAATCCATTAAGCGGGAGAGTAGAAATGCCTCGCGTACCAACTTCGAATCCCGAACCCGAAAATGCGGCGCAGGGTGCAGCAGGAGATCTAGGTGATGAACTGTTCTCCGTCGTGAGCGAGGTCGTCACAGGCACAGCCGACGTCCGTCCGCTCGACAGCTTCGACACTGAGCTTACTTCCGACATCAGCAAGATCCGGCGATCGGCGATTATCTGCCTCATCATCGTTTGCAATTTGATCCAATACACATCGATGTTCTCCACCGTCGCCGGGGGGTTCGAGTTTAGCAAGAAGCTCGGCGTCGATGTTGGACCTGGGCAGGCGAACTGGATGGCTGCAGCGTACTCGTGAGTTTTGTAAATCCACACACAACACATCATAATATCCATGTCGCTAACTAGTCTCGCACCGTTAGTCTCACGCAAAGCGCCTTCGTCCTCATCAGCGGCCGCCTCGGCGCGGTCTACGGTCACCAGCGCCTTCTCATCCTGGGCGGCCTCATCCTGGTCATATTGTCGATCGCCAACGCGTTCTGCACCACATACACCTCCTTCATTGCGGTCCGCGCGCTGACAGGAATAGGCGGGGGAATCCTGATGCCCAATGCGGTTGCCGCGTTGACACTCATGATTCCGCCGGGCAAGACGCGCAATCTCACGCTGGCGGTGTTTGCGGCATCTCCGCCGATCGGGGCGGGCATCGGGGCGCTGATCGCAGGCGCGGTATTGGAGTATACGGAGTGGAAGTGGCATTTTGTTGTTATGTAGGTGGTGGCCTAGTCTGACCCCCGCTCATGTTTGAGCATTGTTTTAACTGGTTACTGCCGAGCAGAGCGTGCTGGGGTGCCGTTGCCGTCGGCTGTCTGTTCCTCGTTCTGCCCAAGGAGGAGCCTGTTGATAAGGGCGGGCAGGTTGATGTGATCGGGGCGGTCTTGGGGTTGAGTGGTCTACTCCTGTTCAGTATTGCGTGGAAGTAAGTCGAACCACAAAACCCCCATTACAGTCATTTGAATACGATATTAACGTATGCGTCAACTAGTCAAGCCCCGTCAACCGGCTGGTCCTCCCCCAGCGCCATCGCCCCGCTCGTGATATCCGTCGTCCTCCTAACACTGTTCATCATCTGGTCAAAGTCCTACGCCGCATCCCCCATCATGCCTCTCTCCGCCTTCAAAGCCCCCAGCTTCAACGCCCTCCTGCTCGTCGTGCTCTTTATCTATATGTCCGTGGGGATTTCCCTCTGGTACATGGTTGCCTGGGAGCAGCTCATCCGCGGGTGGAGCGTGCTGCACGTGGCCGTAGGCTGGATCCCATATGGCCTCGGAGCATCTTTCGCAGTCGTCTTGGCGGCGTGGCTCGTAACGGTCTGGGAAGCACAGTATATCCTTGCCCTAGGGTGTGTGACGTCCTTCGCCGCGAGTGCGCTCCTTGCCACGATGCCGGAGCAGCAGCTGTACTGGAAGCAGGTATTTCCCGCGACGGTACTGGGCAGCCTCTGTCCGGACTTTGTGTATGTTGCAGCGCAGATCATTGCGTGTGGGTGTGTTGAGAAGCACGAGCTGGGTGTTGCGGGAAGTCTGATTGGCACCCTGAATCTGTATGGGAATTCTCTGGGCTTGGGCTTTGCGGGGACGATTGAGGGTCAAATCACCTCCGCGTCCGGGGAGGTCGAAGGGATGAGGGCAGCTCTGTGGTTTGGCGCCGCGTTAGCGGGGGCGGCGCTGCTGCTGGATTTGGTGTTTGTTAGGATGGACATGGGGGAGGGTCTGAGGGAGCCGGGGCCTCTTGCTCACGGTTCCGGGAATGCGAATGCGACAGATTTGAGATGAGCATTGATTTATGCTGAAGGATAGCTGCCGATCGTTCGGTATAGCTACGTCTCGTCCAAGGATTTAAATAAGTATCTAACTTTAGACAATATGTGTATTGTTATCACCTATTTACAGACACCTCGAGTCGGAGTATCCGGATAGAGTATAGAATGTATACCATGAAAAGTCTTTCGTATCCTGCTCAAGTATGTACATCTTTTATGGTGCGGAGCTTGAAGGGAGATTGTTTATGCCTAGAAAGATGGATAGACTGACTCTGTTGTGTGAATCAATGGATAGAACAGAATTGGTACGTAAAGAAGATATGCCCTTCCAGCCACTGTGCTACAGACTATTCACCGTGCATCGAGAGCTTTATTCTATCCTGCTATGCTTCCCTCATTCCAACGCCAATCAATCAAAGATGGGAACATCGTACCCGTGCTGTTCGAGGACATTATCAGTATCATGCCTTTGTCAGATAAAAAAAGTCAAAAGAATAGACGGACCAGAACAGGATCATTAAACCGCAACCCCAAGTCCAACGCACTGATTGCCTCAACCTCCTGCCCAGCAAGCCACCACTGCATCTCCAAATTCTGCTGCATATGCACTAAGCTGCTACTCTTCGGAATAACCGCAACCCCCCGCTGCGTCGCCCAGCGGAGCAGAACCTGTGATGGCGTCTTCGCGTGCCTCTGCGCAGCCACGCGGATAAGAGGGTGCTCGAGGAGCGAAAGTGGCGGCGATGTTGGAGGAGCGGATTTCTTCCACCTCAGCTTGGACCTGGACTTTGCGAGTGCTGCTGCCGCTGCATCGCTCTGAGGCCCGAAGCAGCAGTACGCTGTGACGGCAATGCCGTTCCTCTGTGCGAAGTCAACGAGTCGGGGCTGTGTGAGATACGGATGGTGTTCGATCTGGAGAACCGTGGGTGGGATGCGGGCGTAGCAGAGCAGATCTCCCAGTAGCTGGATGTTGAAGTTACTCACGCTGATACTACGCGTAAGGTTGAGGTCGACCAGAATCTCCATTGCTTTCCAAGTGTCTCTCAGCGCGACTTTCGACAACGTCACCGTTTTGGACTCGCAGCTAGGGTCCGTCCATCCTGGGGGATACCGCACAGCCGGATCGACGTATTCCAGTGATATGGGAAAGTGGATGAAATACAGGTCGAAGTACTCCAAACCCCAATCTGAGAGCTGGCGTTGTATAGCGGGCGGCACGTGCTTTGGGTCGTGGAAGGTGGGCCACAATTTCGATGTGATGAATAGCTCCTCTCGCGTAATTAGACCATCGGCGATAGCCCGTCCTAATCCTTGGCCGGCCTCAACTTCGTTCCCGTAGTCTATTGATCAAGTTTCTTAGCGGGTAACGGACATTTTTCGGATAAAGAATGAAAGGCTTAGCATACCGGAGGCGCCATCAAAGCATCTATATCCGGCTTTGATGGCGTGGTAGACTTGCTCAGCACAGGTTGCCGTGCTGATGTTCCATAGTCCGTAGCCTGTCAGCGGCATTCTGTGGCCATTGCTTAGCTGAAGAGACATAATGGTAAGTGCCAATCCATCGATAAACCGACCATCTTTCATAATCTATGAACAAAATAGCGGTAAAATAATAAGGCAATGTGGGCGAAACCAAAAGCGGAAACAGCTGCCGCGCGTGCGTATCTTAGCGGTCCTCAACTTCAGCAATCTTTATTAGCATGCCCCCTCTACTCCAACGCTCAGTCCGTTACACCTAGGTAGCGCAGATGGCGGGTGTGTGATTGTGAGTCTCTGTTTCATCTGCTCTACTGCTCCACCGGTTTCTGACCCGTTCGTGCTCCGATAGATGCTTGCTACGAGATATACCTATCGCCCTGCTGCTGGCCGCAGATTACCGCGGCTGCAGTGCCATAGCCATAGCACTCGAGCCCAAGCACGGGCAAGCCATCCTGTCGTGACTATCGGGATCGGATTATGGGTGCTACTCCCCTTCATACCTCCTGCACTAAATACTCACGCCCGGAGGTATGTTGTGTCTGATCTCCGTTCCACGGGATATATTATTATGGTATACTAATGTCAAAACAATCTAGTATTGTTCTAGGGGAGAGCGACGAGTTAGGTCAGGTTGCCGCAGCGCCTGTAACGGACTAAGCACTATGATATCTGTACGATGATTATTTAGACTGTGGAAAACGTATTGTTGGTAACTGCAATACGCAATTCGGCAATTTAGAGCTGCTTGCTTGAAGCGCATATCCCCAGTAGTATCAATATTGAGCGGATTCATAAAATGCGTCAACCATAGAGCCGCTGAAGGGACACATTTCTTGCAGCATTACCTTACGCCGCTCAGCCTTAGGATGCGATCCAATACCAGACCCTTCCCAGTAGTAGCGCTCCAGCCATTTCAAGGTTCAGTCCTGCTTGTCGCCCCGTGGGTGACCCTAACACGCACGATAAGCTACCTAACCTTAATGATAAGAACCGCAGATAGGGTAGCAGAGAAGAAATAGGTAAAGTCTGTCTGAAGAGATAAGAATGATTTCCAACCATCAGATACCTATTGACATACAGTGTGCCCTATAGCCAATAATGGCTGAGTGGCTGTTTTGCCGCCAGTCAAAGACTAGTTATCTCACGCTCTACATTTTCTTCTTCAAGAGTAATTAATGAATAAGACCCGATTTAATCTCCCATGCAGGACTCTAATAGTGGTACATATATCCCAAGACGGTCAGACCATGCTCGCAACTCTAAATGGTATACTGTTCATCATACCACATTACGATGCAAGACGGTTTAGACCAAATCCCAAGTTCGTTTGGACTATGGAGCGCCATCGGCCTGGGCTGGCTAACGCTCAATGCTTTTGGTGGCATATCCTACATTCTCTTTGTTGGCCTTTCAGCCGGCGGAATGCCAGCCATTATCTACGGCTTGTACGCTCCATCCTATCTGCATGCTAAACCCAAGCAATTGAGCCAGGCAACTGCCCAGTATTAACAGTCTCCAGCATCGGTTCCAGTGTTGGAGTCATATGCACTACATTGACCCTTGCTCAATGCGCCTCTCGATTTTCCACTGCCGGCGGTGCCTACCACTACTCGTGCTATCTGCTCCCACTAAGGTACAGACGTCAGATAGGGTATCCTCTTGGCTGGCTCAACTACCTCGGATGGATCTTTACGAATGCGGCATGCTGTGCAATTGTTGCCAGTGCCACCCTCGCACTCATCAATCTGTGCAACCCTTCCTTTGAGGTGACCACCCGGTGGCAGATGTTCCTTGTCTACCTATGCATTGTCGCAATATGTTGGATGTTGAACTTATGGGGGCTGAAGAGCATTCCCACAGTGGAGTTAGTTGGATGTTTGTATTTCCCTCTTGTTTCAACTATCCTTATCCTACCCTCCGATGACCACCGGCTAATCACGAATTCCTACTCCTGTCTCTAGGCTATATCACCGTTCTCGCGTTCATCGCATACACCATTGTCTTGTTGGTCAAGGCGCCCAAGGCCGACGCCAGATCCGTCTTCGTGGAGCCGAACAACCATACGGGGTAGGGCCTCAATACCATTGCAGCAGTCTTATACCGAAGCTGAATCAAGCCCATACATAGCTATGCCTCCACATCATTCGCTGTTTTTCTCGGTCTTTTCACCAGCTTCTCCACGCTCCTCAGCCTCGAGGGACCATGTCACCTCGCCGAAGAACTCCCCACTCCAAAACGCACCGTTCCTCGAATCATCATGATCGTCGTCCTGTCCCAGGTGGTAGTTGGTGTGGTATGGCTTATTGTTGTGGGGTTCTGCATCACCGACCTCGATGCCATCAACTCCACAGCTACCGGGTAGGTCGTTTGTTTTTATAGCCTGCGCCCTGTACTCCATCGTCAAATGTCTAATCCTTCTTACAGGATCCCCATCCTCGAACTTATCCGGCGGGCGACTGGCAGTGATGCCGCAGCTATGGGCTTCGCCGTCATGTTCATGATTAACAACGGGACGTCGGCGCTCGGGTCTGCAGTGACGATGAGTCGACAGGGCTATACATTCGCGCGTGACGGTGGCTTATTTTGGAATTCCAAGTATGTTGTCTTCGCCCAATCCCTAAATCTTCATCAGCGAAAGTCCGAAAAATGCCGCAAACGAGACCAGGCGCTTAATTCATACCGGTTACACAATATAGTGGACTCAGCTAAATCCGTATGACAGGCTCATCGAACGATCATCGCGCACAGAGCTGCCATTCTGGTCCATCAATCTCCCGTCATTCATCGTTGCGTTGATTGGTTTAATGTGAGTGCTCCGGTGTCCTGAGCTGCATAGTTACATCCTTCCTGACAACCGTACCTACAGCTATCTATTCTCGAATACCGCCTTCAACGCAATCATCGGCGGACAATCTATATGCATAATCATCAGCCTAGGTACGCCTCAGCGTTCGAAATTCCAAGCCCTTCCATCCAATACCATGCTAAGACCAATATCCATCTAGCTTTCCCAGCCCTGACCCTCCTATTAACCGGCGGCGAGCTGCTCCCGAGCAGTTCGCGCTGGAACTTCGGCATTTGGACCAAACCGATATACCTTATGACGGTCGGGTACTCACTGCTCGTTGCTCTTGTTGCCTTCGTATGTATCTGGGCTCACTAGGTACCCAAGGGCACTGGTCTAAGCTAACCACCATTCCTTTCGCCCCGCAGGTCCCCTAGTCCTATCTGATAACCGCGCTGAACATGAATTATACCGTCCTCGTGATGTCTGTGACCGGGATTGCAATGGCTCTGGCATGGGCCCTCGAAGGACGGAAGCTGTATTCTCCACCGCTGGACGCAGAAGCCGCGCTGGTTGTGACTGCCAGCACTGTCATTGAGGGCAGCGCTATTCCAGCTGATATCAGCAAGGATGATCCTAGTCGCGACGTGGAAGCCAGTGGACATACAAAGAAGGTTGCTACAAAGGATGTTCGCGAAATCGCCTAGTTTGAAAATTTGGGAGGTCTGACCTACCTACAATCAGATCAAGGGGGCAAGGGCGCCCAATGGGTCAAGAAAGCTTCAGCATATGATCCTTTAGGACTACTCACCAGTCGTTTTCAGGTCAATACGCTACGACGGTCGTCTAGGAAAAGGAATAAAAGTATATTTTAATCCCAGCGGAATAGAAGAGCAATCAACCTTAGGTAGGGAGGTTAGGCCAGGGGATAAAGTTAAATGTCTTCCAAGCATACCCGCGCAACTACATTCATTGTTATATGCATTGCGTCCACCACTTTCACCCTGTAATTCAGCTCTTTTACTCTATATCAGTGCCAAAATTGTTCGAAACTTGATCTGCTCACAGTAGCGGAGACTCGTTCGTACTCAGTGATCATCAAGGCAGTATCCGTAGAATTTCCAGGGTATCTATTACCTAGGTATGGTACTCCCGTCTCAATGCCCTTAAAGTGATGGTTGGGTGAACGCTCTTCTTACAGCAAACAACAATAAACATCCTTTCCAGACTGTTGTATCCTTCATTGTTAGACAAAAGAAAAGCCAAGGCTTACTGAAATCACACAAAAGATACCCAGCCAGGGTAGATTGTCTTCACTGACCATGTTATTATCTCAATATAAGCCACCAGGCAAGGGCAAGTTTTTTGAGTTATGGTCTTCACTGACAATTGCCCCAAAAGGTGGCCACAAAGAAGTCCTGAGGATATGGTAGAATTCACCACCCCATTCACGATGGCCCTTTCATTCACCGTCCCTTTCATTAACCAGCGCATGGCCATTACCTAGGTATGGTCCATATCTTGCTTACAGAAGGTATAAAGTGCCTCTCCTTCCTCCCCAAATTCACAACTTTTTTCATCATCCATCCACCACACAACGCCGTCTACCAAGCCTTGAAACATCCTCTCACCTCATTGCCCACTCAACAACTACACCTACCAACAATTCAAGACAATCCACAACCATGTCTCTTGGCATCATTAACACCATCGTCAACAAGCGCGCCCGTCCCCAATTTCAATCCTTGAACGAGGATGCCCCAAAGCCCATTCCTGGCTGTAAGCTAGGCGCCTTCACTCAACAGGTCATCGATGACTGGCACCACTTTGCCAAACAGAAGGGGGCCCAGATCTGGAAGGAGGAAGAGTATGGACCAAGCTGCCTTGGCTATGACGGTGCCATTTGTGATCTGCAGGCCACCTTCGACAGATTCAACAAGGGCAAGGAGTTCAACCAGATGATCCTGCCAGACCTTCTGGAAAACGGATACCATGACTCTATCGAGGTTTGCCGAGTCGGCGTCCGCGGCACGGCCGTCAACAAGTCCTACAACCCGTCTACATCCCCAGAGGACCAACGCAATGGTCGACCGGGCCTCTACATCCGGGCAGTGAACCAAAATGTCCTCGACGACTTCATCAGGACTGTTCGGACAATCACTCCTCACGTGTGGAGGGAAGGCCGAGGTAGACGCAACCGCTTTGGATACGATTCAAAGCACTTTGAGTTGCTTTGGGCTGATCGTCACTACGAGGCGTTCGACAGTTTCCGAGGACTGGTCGACTTCACCAACCTGAAGTTTCCCCGCCATGACCAGTCTGAGGGCCTTGAGGACATTGAAGAGATGGCTGCCAAGGACCCGCAGAAGAAGAACGGCCAGAACAACAAAGCAGGTTTTCTTCCCTCATTTCCATCCCTATGGTGATGCACATGTTTCCTTATTCATTCATTTTTGAGTTGTTCTCGCCTGGCTATCACGACTGTCCTCTTGCAACCTGGTGGATGACCCTAATACAAATCTAACTTTTCAGATTTTATCAAACACATGTCAAGTTCGTTAGAAAAAGTCCTTGGTAGAATTCGAGAAATACAAGGTGTCTCCATTACCTATATCTTAGCCGGTTTAAGTGCAATTGCAGTGGCAGCGCACATCTGTATGAAATCTTTAGAAAATAAATAAGCAGATTTTAGGCATCTTGCTTGAATCACTAATTTAGAATAGGCCTTATAACACTAAAACCGAACGTGCCCTACGGGTCTACTAAGCCCAAAGCCCCATCTTAGAGACTCAACGATACCCCATACCTCAAGGCGCTCTCTAGCAACAAGGGACTTTCTTTGTATTACACGTTATGGCAAGCGTTGTCTCTGTACTATGGTACTTACTCTGTTGACCACCCATTAAGAAGATAAAAACCAATAATCATCAACGTGACACATAAAGATATCCTCAAAAAGGATAATGGTATTTTCATAAAAGAGGACAAATGATGGCCAACAGAAACAAAGGCGTTTCATTAGACGTGTTTGTGAAAGTAGTCCAGCATATGCCATGGTCTCCACTAACAATTGCTCAGGGAACATGGCCACAAAGAACTTAGAGGGTTGTTACTCTGTTCACTGAATTCCTTTCCTTCACGAATTCACCTGAAGACCCAACATGCATTTGTTCAACAAGGTATAAAATTTCTATCTTCTTTCCCCGAATTCCAACTACCCCTCCAGCAATCTCTCTATTACCTGCAAATAACTCTCTCTCTCAAACATCCTCTCACATTCTAAACACCCGAAACCATGTCTCTCGCCGTCACAGTCACAATCGTGAACAAGAGCGCTCGCCCCGAGTTCCTCAGCAAAGAATACCCCAAACCAGTCCCTGGCTACCAGCTAGTCCCATTAAATAACAATACCATTAACGATTGGTCCGAGTCCTGCCAAAGGCAGACTGAATACATCTGGGGGGAGAGGGAGGACGGATCCCATTGCCTTCGATGGGACAGTGCCTGGTTTCATTTGGAGCGTTCCCTTGACGAATTCAACGAGGGCAAGGCATTCAACGATAAGGTCTTTCCGCATGCTCTGGAGGCTTCGGATCATGATTCCTTGGATGTGCGCCACATTGCGGTTGGGTTCAAGAAAGCTATTTAAGAAAAGGCCCTGATGTTAGGGTATCTGTCTGTCTTTTCCGAATCTCTAATCTTCCAATGAGAAAGAAAAAAAAAAAAATAAATAAATAAACAATACCAAATGAAAGTGATTCCCATCATGGCCGAGTAACAGACGTTTGGAAGAAAGTCGACGCCAGATCTAAGCGAGTTACAGTAGATGTAAAGACATAACAGTACCAGTAGACATCACGATACCTATAGATCGGTGATAAATATCTAGGCAAAGACAAGAATAGTAAGGACGATAGGATCAACGTAGGTTGTCGGATCCAGCCAATCGTGACCTAAAGTTATATAACGCCAAGAACACTCAACAATCCAAGAATCATCTTCCCCAGCTGCTCCGCAAACCCATCCACATGTTCACTATCCACGTTTTTGACGCCATTAAGAATCCCATCCACCAGCCGATCAACAACACTACCACCTCCCTCTTCAGCCACCACTATCCCTGGGATCTCTAGCGCTGGAATTTGAAGACCACTCGCTCCATGATTCCTATCACTGCTCATTCCACTGAGTGCCATACCTACCAGGTCTTTTAGGGATTTTGTGATGTTGATCCTGATCGCCTGGAACGCTTTCTCCCAGTACTCGAGATGCTGGCCGTCGTAGACGACCGAGTGGCCGGTCGCTGTGAACTTGAGGTTCCCCTCTCGGAGATACGGGATCTGCTCCCTAACGATATTGACGAGGTCATGCTCAAGTGCATCGCCGTTAAGGGCCGCACGGATCTGTAGTGTATTCTTCCCTGGGATCAGGTTGGTGATCGTCGTTGTAGCGGAGCCGATCGTGTTGTTTGCAGCGAGCATCGAGAGGGTTACCTCGCCCTACAGTTGCATCGTCAGTGACCCAAGATTCGAAGTTGGAGCAAGGGCATAGGTAGGAGCGAAACGTACCAGTGTAATGGTAGCCGGAGTAGGGTTGCCCATAAAAATCTCGACAAAGACGCTGTTTCCCTGATCATCTCGGTCACCGATACTGAAATGCTTGATCTGCAGATCTCGGAAATTGTTGAAGCCTGCGTATTGTCTCGTTAGTACTGGCGCACTCTCCTGGTTTGTATAGAATCTCATATATATACCAGGAAATGCAACCTCCTTAACAACATCAAGACGGGTCTTCAGCCCTGCCATGTGAGCTTTGGTCTTTGCACGCATTGCAACCTTCATGATCGGATTGTATGCAGCGTCTTCAATCAGTTTTGCGAACTCGTCCACATCCCCGAGTTTCATTGTCTGGTTAGTGAAGGTCACTCTCTGGTTGCCTTTGAACTTTTGCTTTGGTATATCGATGGTCGCTAGTGGGACTGGGTGGTTCTTGGTGCTGGGTCCAGGACGGAAGACCTCTACGTACGTCGAGTCGAGCCGAATCCTCATCGCGTCCGGGATTTTGATCTCTGTGAATGCGGAAATCCGGATGCTGTTGTTTGTGGGGAACATGAGCGAGACTTGCAAAGGCGGGACGGGAGTCTTGTTCAGCAGGTAGCTTGCAAATGCTGGGATGGCGTAGATAATACTGAACAAAACATGAGTATAGGCCCATGATGATTAGGAAGACGGTACGCAAGAGATTGCGCACTCTGGTTTGACTTACAAAATAGGAAGTAATATAGCGAGCAGAATGACGACGAATATGCCATAACAGATAAAGTACCGTGCGATACGATCGTTCCCAAGACCGCTGCCGAGGGCAGTGTCAGCAATTCTCTGTGAAACAAGATGAGAGTTGTTGGATGAATTTGAGAGACGCACTTGAATCTTGCTCGCTCTTTTGTCTCCCTGACCAGTTTCTGCTTCTCGCTGGGATGCATGACCATCTCATTCTTCGAAGGTGCTGCTCCTTCCCCCTTTTCAACAACCGGAAGTGGTGCTTGCTGCGGTTCATGGACCACGGGATAGCTCGGTCTTTGTCTGATGTCGAAAACAGCACCCAGAATGCGTATAAGGCCCTATCACATTATCAGTAATGGGAAGAATGCGGAAGAAAAACTAGGAGGGCGAGACCGAACCAACAAGGCAGAGCATCCCCAGCCAATGACCATCAGAAACGCAAACGCCGTCGCGGCTTTATACTTTGCGCAGCTCGTTTCATTCGGGCCAGCTGGCCGGAATTTATAGCATGGCGAGTCCGTAAACTGGATAGCGAGCGCAAAGCCCTGACAAAGCGCAGTCGCCAGGGTCCAAAAGACATCGTAAACAAAGTTTGGACGGGGAGGTGCGAGGCATACAATGACGCTGAATGCTGCAATCACGATGATATAGATGAGTAGATCCTTGGCCCATGTCGTGTCCGTGAGGAGCTTCACGTTAATACCAATCGTTATAATTGAAGAGACGAGTACTCCTCCTCGGGAGATGAGGGCCAGTGTGGTCAGGGTTGGAATCAGCCGCATCCTGCTCGCGCGGAAGGCGTGGTGCATCAAGGGTCCTGAGCCAGGAAACTGCAATCGAGCCTGCAGACAAAAGCTGTACGCCTAAGAGAAGAATCTCTGCAACGGGGGCTGGCGCATGGACTTGCGTCGCGGCTTCCTGGACTGGGGCGTGCGCGGACGGCCGGATTATGGTTGGGACTCTCCGCGGAACGATTACAGCAGTGGTATATAACAAACCGTGGAGAAACATTCTAAAGATGTCTAGGACACTGTGTGAGAGAGATGAAAAGTTATATCTAACATCTCGTCTGTGGCGGGGAATCGCCTGTCAGAACTCAGAAGAGGATCCCGAAATTGTACAACCATGTACTACTACATGGGAGTACGGAGGCTAAGCCCTTGCATGCGGTCTCATGAGGATGATAGGGTCTTTCGCTCAGCAAATCAACATGCCTATGGTAGAGTTGGCTTTGGTCGTCTGTCGAATGTTCCGCCGATAGACCTAGCCGTCAAGGAACGATCTAGATAACTTTCTATACACCAACGGGTGTACCGCGCTGGGGTAGTCATGTCTGTTGCCTTCCTCATTACACTATCGAGCTCACAGTCGTACGAGTATCTGAAACTCAACCGTCGGGCATGCGAGTGGCTCATGCGTGAAAGAAGACCGATCACATCGGCGTGAATGGCATCGGCGATTGTACAACTACGATAGCGGAGCAGAGCATTCACCGGTGGAGGGCAAGCCTCCAAATCACCCTTTACAGGGGAAGTCCCAAGATATTAGTTGTTGTGCAACGGATTTTATTGCTTCTCCTATATACTTAGGTACCATAGCCCTTGCAATCGGTCTGATGGGACCTGAATCAGGACGTCCACAATTCGTTCAATAGATACGTTTGCGCTGGTAAATGCAGATGGCAAGCATGTTAAGGAAGAGGCAAGTGATTATTTGGGCATATCCAATCTAGAGGATGGTTGTTTGTTTTGACCTATCTCCGAGGTCCCCGAAAGAGACCGGCGGAAGACGCTTGGGATAATCGTACCCATTATCTGTTGAACTACCTTATATCAAAGCTCGACTTGCAATGGCGATTGGACGATACACACCCTATTTACTATGACGTTTAGTATGTCATCCTTGGGTGAAAGCTCGCTAGATTTCTATTAGATATACGCCGGCATTGACCCGTGGACAGATGTATCAGATGGTAGGCAAATGACTGTATGTATGTACTCTTCTGACTACACCATCCGTCGTTCTCAGCATCCTTCCTGAAGCCAAATGGTCAATTCAATTATTCTCCCACCCTTCAGTGCGAAACTCCAAGCCAAGCGCCCATATATCTGTCAATTTTAATATGCAGATATTAGGGCTTCTAGATAGACTTCATTATGGCAATTAAGACAACATTTTTCTGTAAACAAGACAAGTGTTTATAAGATACACAACATGATTCTAAGACTGACATTATGCGCCAAGACATTTGATGAGAGATAACATGACTCTTAACTTGATATTAATGCGACAATAGTCCATTACCCATCTTGGATCTGGCGATAGATGGTTTGCGGAGAGATAAAATAAAGATGGAGAAGGAAACCGAAAGGAGATAACGAGGAGGATACCGAAAAAGAACAATAAAGAACGGTAAAGAAAACGTGGGGACAAAGATTATGACATACAAGAAAGCATACAATGCTTCTTGCAAGAATTCACGACAATCTCAGCCTGGCCATTCAAATGAGACCCCTGTCAAGCCCTCCAAGAGCAGTATTGATACAGAACTCTTCCTTAATCTGCTTCTTCGGAACGCCCCACCCTTTCAACGCCCGGATAAGCAGGCGCATAATCGGCTCATTCCAATCATACGAGGCCTTCGCCAACGCACTCGGATATCCACGAGCCGCCGCGGTCTTTGGGTCCGCGCCACACACCAGCAAGAAGTAGACCATCGCCTCGAAGCCATGGCTAACAGCCACATAAAGCGGCGTATCAAGTCTGCCGGACTGTCTGAACTCGGAGAGTGCACCGAAGGCGTGTTTGTCCCGTTCCGCCAGGTCCTCGACGCGCTTGCAGATGTCGCGCCATGTCTCTTGCTCTAGCATGCGTCCTTCCTTGACGGTAAGGCTGGCCTTATTGATATCGGCACCGGCGTCCAGAAACATTCCGGCAAGCGGGATGTTGTTCTTGCGGACGGCGTAGTTGAGTCCGCTGGCGCTCTGGTGGTCGACGTTGATCATCACCAGGCGCTTTGTGAGGAGTCCGTACATGAACTTGCTTGACCTGCACAAGTAGAGGAGGTCGCGCGACGTGGAAGTGTTTTCAGCCACCATGATGATCAGCTCGGTGGGGAGGTCCATGAGACGGAACTCTACTCCGGAAGAGCTGACGGCACTGGAGGTATCGATGGTGGACATTTCGGACATTGGGACTTCAAAGGTAAGTGGACGAAAAGTGGTATAGAATGTACTTTCCAATATGATATATGTAGAAAGTTGTAATGATATAGTCAAGAGAAGATGGTTCTCTAAGCTGGCTTATGGGTGGTTATTGATAAAAGGGCGTGGGGAAAGATAAAGTTGAGGGTGACGAGTGGTGGGGAGGGAAATTGTTCCCTAGTCGAAGACAAGATTTTATATAAGGGCTCGCGGAGTTCTGGAAGAGCTACACCACCCATTCCTTATTCACCTGTCAACATAATTCACTATTGTTGCTGCCTATGTGATACCGCCTAGGTACCTACCTAGAGCAAGGTCTAGCCCACCCACTGTCCCATCGACGAAGTCGTCTACGCTTGTGAAGTCATGAGCCACTCCTTGCAATTTGACCATCTCTATCATCGAGACATAGTAAATAGTAGACAAACGAAGCATAATGAGCCCCTTGTTCACGCGTACACATACTTCATTCCAACCCCGGGCTCCCACGGCATCTTTCTTCATGTACCGAGTAATGAAGTACTATTGTGAGAAAACGGATATAAAAGCTGATGATTCAAGCGGCAGGAAGAACTAACTACTGCTGCGACGAAGTTACCCTAGCTGACTGCAATACCCTACTAGCCACCCGCTCTGGCGCGGTTATCATCACTTGCTGACAAGAATAACAGCTCGTGATGCGCACGCTTTGTATGGCATAGCCCTACCTAGATGACCGCCAGTGAAGCTTTTCCATTTCTTGTGATGTGCTTTACCGTAGTTATGTCTGTGCGGCGGCTTTCAGTGTTTACTGAAATTGGCATCGAGCCCGACTGCCCTTCCAAGGTTTTCGAGATCGTAGTTAGATCTGGCGGTGGAATGTACATCAAAATGGCAAACAGAGTATAAACTCCCCGTTGCATAGGGCTTGGGAGAATTGCTTGCCCATGCTTGGCAGGCTAATCTTTAAGGGGAGCTATTAAGCTGAATGTTACCTTCATGGCAACCGGAAGAGAGACTGGTGCCAGTGAATCCTAACGAGGGGAGCCTGTTGGAAGAATACCAGTAGCATGAGGCTCGCCAGCGGGCTACCATCTTAAGCCTTTCCACTCTGGATCCGCTTTGCCTTGAGCATTTATCAACCTAGCTGGCCATTCCATGCGGTGCGGAACCCTACCTAAGTAACCCCTTACACCAGGCAGCTGATTTATCAGTGATTGGGACAAGGCGCGCCATGCGCCAGACTTTCTACAATCGGCTGTCCAACTTCGTGGCACGTGCTGGTATTTAGCCGATCACAGGGAGATCTCAACCTTGGGTCAGACAGGCCCTGCATGCATATCATTGCTTGCTCTACCCTCTAAGCTTCTAGCAGAGGTTTGGGATATGGCCTCGAAATGTTTCTATCCACTGTACCATTCCTATATAAACCATCTCTTCCCAAATCGTCTGCTTATTTGCTCCTACATCCACAAATGTTACCTGACCTGGCGTTTCGTATTTCTTTCACATAATTGGGAAGGCGTCCTTATAGCCTTACCTAGTGGTCCCTCTAGCTTCATGCTGAATTCGTGCCATGTACTATGGTCTAGTCCACAAGAAATACAATAATACCATACCTACTGCCGCGCTATTCTTCATTTATTACCTTCACAAAACTTATCCGGGGATCATACTTGTCGTCTGTCTCCACTACAGCGGTAGGTAGTTTGGGGTCAGCGGCCCTCTAGCCGACTGCGGGACCAGGCAAGCTTGGCATTTACCCCATCTCTACTAGACTTAAACTTTTGCATGGAATCCTTTGCACCCCATCAACTATGTGGGATGGCAAAGCTCAGAGGTCGTGTCCTTTGATAGGATAGAACGCGCGGTCGACAGGGCTTTCTCTAAATAGTAAGCGTCTGTTGAAAACAGGTGGATTGAGATGCAGGAATGATGGGAAGCTTTTCACCGGGGCTACCTAGCGCATGGGCCAGCTTGGCGTATTATCTTATTTGTCCGTGTTGTTAGACAGTGTACCCGGGCAGGTAGCACAAAACGTTTTGGCTGCCGACAAACAAACGAGAAGAGAGACCGGATCATCCAGTGGCAATAGCTTTTGCCCTCAATGTTCCAGGGCTGGCCTTCGACTGTCTATATAGATCGTATCTTACCACCCCATTTTACTTGCTTCAGTGTCATATTCTGATTTCTTCCTTGTTGTTTTCGCACTCCATCCACACTCTCAGTTACCTAAATGTTGCTCAAGCTGAATAACAATAGAAAACCTATGTTATAAACTAACTCTAGTCACTCGAGGAACACAATGGCTATTTCGACAGAAGCTACTGTTGGTATTGTTGCTGTACTGCTGGCAGCAGTTCAGATTACTCTCACAGCGTGGAAATTGTTAAGAAAGCGAACGCGCAGCGCCAGAGAGAGTAAGTCTTGTTTTATTTTAATATCTAGCTAGTTCAAAGGCCTGGATAGTAAGATGTTTACGTTCTCTTTAGTTACTGGACCGGCTACGGTTCTACCATTGTGGCGCCCCCAAGATGTCTCGCACAGCCTCAGTAATACTACTTGATTAGTTGCACGATGAGGCTACTGACACCTAAGTCTTTCCTTCTTTGCCGGGTTGGACATCTCCATCCTATACAATGCAACCTCTGTCTTAGCGATATGCTAACTCCGTAGCTGGCAGTCTCCTTGTTTGTTGTACCCGCTGTAACAATTACTTGGCGTCGATTTCGAGATCTCTTCTATATTACACGTAGGCCATACTGCGTCGGATAATAAGAGATAAGAGTACAATTGAAATTCTGAGTAGGTGGCCCTGTTGTTCCATTAATGTGACCTTAGGCTGTTAAATACTATTCATAACACTGAGCAAAAAATTATACTTTGCTAGTATGCTTGTCTCTAAATACATGGTATTCTGAAACGCCTAAGTTAGTGGTCGAGGATAGATTGACGCTACTCTATTACACATATTAGCAGTAGCAACCTTAATGGTCTACGTATCCAAGTGTATGGCTCAACCGGTATTTCAATGGATGATTGGGTGCAGAGACCGAGTTTTGGCTGTTGTAAACTTTTGCATTGATCCACGAGGTGACCTCATGGCAGTGTATACGCAATTCACAATCCAATCTCAACCTTTTGGAGATACATCAGGGGAGTACCACTTGAACCTTTTTTTGAAAAAGGCCTTTTTCTTACTGCACGTGGCCTTGTTCTCCATTCCCAGCCAAACAACTTACCGTTCTATCACTCTGACACTCCGCTTATTGTTGTAGGACTTTGCATCCTAGTGTGCTTTACAAGTGACTATAGTCAGCACGGGGTCAACCTTGAAAACTCACCTGCGTGACTGAAGAGCTAACTGCATTGAAGCCGACCAATGAACATACTGTCACCGGAGCCTACCAGACAACACACTACTCCAGTAGGAAGAGTTCGGCATCAGGAATTCACTTCCTCTTACATATAAAGGGGTTCATCCCCGTCCTTCCCCATTGTTCAATCTCAGTTCATCCAGCCTGGATTTTAAAAATTCGTATGTATATACATAAGCATCATCTAAACGCCTATCTCCGCCGAAGCCATTGTCGGCATTATTGCCGTACTCTTGGCGGTCTCCGTAAATATCTTGGCCTCTCCACGAGCAAAGTGTGTCATTCCGGGTTATGCCAGGTAAGTCAATCTTTCCAGCTCTGCACCTCTGCGCAGCTTATTCCCTGACTAGATGTGTGCAACCTTATCTAGGAGCGCCGTGCCATGCTTCCAGATCTACACCATCCAACATAGTAGGTATCAGCAGTTACCTACAGCTTGGCATGCTGCGCCAATCGCCCTCCTGTGCTGATTGGATGTCAAAGATACTAGAATACTCCTGTAAGGGACGCCCACGAGGTTAGACTGAGCCAGGCCTAAAACCATTTTATTCTCTTGAATTAGTATCTTTCCACACCGCATCCTGAGCTTTTACGCAGAAGCGCTCCGTTCACCTTATTCACATTTTTCCCTACTGTACATACCTTGTGTGAATACATATTTCATCAAGTCCAGTGGCCGGCACCATGACTATCTCCCCCGAAGCTATTATAGGTATCGTGGCTATAGGAGTCGCGACGATCCCCATTGGAATCTCGGGGCTACGGTATTGGAAGGGGAGAGCGGGGAGACATTCTACGGTAGTAGGTACTCAAATGGCTTGATAACGGTTACTCTCCTGATTTCTGGTAGCTGGTTTGCAGAGCACGATACTGCCTATTTGGCTCCCTGGAGAAAGCCCAGAGCAACATGAACTATTCCACCCAGGTAGGCAGAGGTTGACTTTTGGGGATGCGACAAGTGAGTAATGCCCCGTCTGGTATCAATGCGCTCTTACCTGTACTGGCAGTAACTGACACATGAGAGTAGCGGGCTCACCCGTTGGCGTGGAAACCTTCTACCTAACGTCGAGCATCACGGTCCTAAGAACCCGTGTTTTGGGCCGGATGTTGAATTTGTGAATCTGGGGATGGGTGGAATCAGAGGTAGTCTCAAGACAGAGAGGTTGGAGATATGCTGGTAGTATAGATAGCTCAACGTTACTTGTTTTGTTGTCTATGAATGGAGTCCACGTTCTCCACTAAATTTCTTGTTCCGTTGAGTCTGGACTACTCTGGAACGTGGTTGTGGATTGGAGCCGATGACCTCACTATCTCCGCAGTATTTTTCTTATCACCGCGGAGTCGGAGCGGGCTCCCGCTTTCCGGCAACGGGCAGCTCTGCCAGCTTGCCTGTCTTCCTCTCGCCAGCTCTTCTTTTGTCCCGTTCACCTCGTTTTATCTCTCCGCAGGCATCGGAAATCTAACTCTCACAATCTCATTGACAATGGCAAATCCCCTCGCGTCACCTCAATCCGTCCCCTTCTCCGACCCCGTGGGGTCAGTGCCGAGATCCGCCTCTCAAACAGCCCACACCGACACCGACTCCAGCCCACAATCCCCTCGCGACGAAGGCAATCTCGACCCGGATAACCTGGAGCTTCACGAGATTGAAACGCATCAAGATGACGACTCCGGCGCATCAATTTCATCGGGCGAATACCGAATCACAACGCGACGGACAGTTTCCCGGACGGAGACGACTCAGACGCAGCCGCGACACGAGGGGTTTCTCGGGCGGATACAGCGGTTCTGGACGAGGAATGTGGTCTTGACAGTGGCGCAGAAGAAGAATCGGGATTATTTCGGTAGGTCGCTCTTTCCTCTGGGGGAGATCCCCGTCGAGGAACGCGAAGACGGCGGAGGCATCATCGGAGACCACTGCTGACAGCTTCGACGCGGTTATTAGCTCTCGAACGGACGTTCCTGGCGTATATTCGTACCTCGGTCATATTCGCAATGCAGGGCGTCCTTATTGCCCAACTTTTCCGACTACAATCCACCCACTCCAGCAAAGGCCTCGGATACCACGACGTCGGCGTTCCGCTATCGGTCACTTGTCATTGTGCAGCTATTCTGACGGCGGTCCTGGGGGCACATCGGTTTTGGAAGCAACAAAGTGCGATCGCGTTGGGGACGGTATACGCCGGTGGATGGGAGCTGAACTGCATTGGATTTCTGACGACCGCGGTGAGCCCGGAGAAGTTCGATCGTAAAGCTCAATCAAGCTAATGGTTTCTCATAGATCACGTTAGTGACCTTCGTTTTATCAGTGCTCATTGCGGTGACAATATCATGATCAGTTTCGCTGAAATTCGGCGACGGTCGACGACGAGGCCGGGAAGGCGAAATGGTGAGAACAGACGCAGACTACTGAGTAGAGTTTCGGCGACCGACACTTTATATCTCAAGTCTAGCAGAATAAGCAATTCGGCTGGGTTCCACCATTTACAGGCCCTTATCGACGCCTTATGGGCCTCTGATGTATTGCTCAACGCCAAGGCGAATTGCGTGATTGAGGCGGCGCTGACGAACAAGATTGAGTCTTGACAACCAGCCGACCGTTTGACCTTCCTGAGAAATGACCTCGCGGCGACGAACTCATTCCCAATTTCCACAACATACACATGAACCTGAAACCCGGGGATGTTTCATCCATGGATGATCAGATACCCGACAGTGTGGGACTGTGGGTACAGCCCCTAGGGGAATCCACGGCGACGGACCACGGCTCCGTCTTCAAGATTATACCCCGTGGTCTCTAGGAACATTCAATACGATTATATTCCACCTTGAAGTCAATGACCTCGTTAGCCCTATCTCCAAATCTTGCGCTTCACAACTCGAATAGCTACAGCCCCTTGGTATGGCGCGAGAACATACGAGGTTGTTTGTAGCCCGAGGACATTAAGGTCTAGCAAGGGAACAAAGCTCTGTACGAGACGTGGCTCTCCCCGCAGTGACATCGGCTGTTTAAAAAGTATGATCCGGTGAAGGCCCCTGAACACCAGACCATCCTGAATTCCTGGTCGAGGTCTACGTCAGATGTTTCACGAATGAACGGGCAAACACCGCTCCACTCTCAAGTTGCAGGTTGCCACAACGGTCATCGCCAATTAGACCTCCAAGTTTGCCATTCTGAATCGTTAGCGCACCCGCCACAGCTTATCTCACCTTTCCCCCAACCTTGGGCCTCCAATCTCCGCATTAGAGGGCAAGCCAAGACAGCAGCGGAGCTGAAGAGTGGCCCGCCCGTCCGACGCCCAGAATGCAACACGAACACGCCTCACCTGCCGTAACCCGTGATTTGTCCGCCTACTGGCTGCCAGGGTGACTGACAGGTCGCAGGGGTAGACGTTAAAAGGCCGACCGTCTCCTGGGAATTTTATCGGGGCTTTCTCAGTCTCAAGCGGGGAGGTTCATTATGCGGGGACTATTTATTTTCTGGCTTGCTGCATTCGCCGCGGAAGGCCTTTGCAGTTTATTTCTTCATGAGAGCGATTCACCGCACGTCCTCCGACTCGGACTACAACGAAATAAACACAATGACCCCATAGGACGAGATCGCAGGCGATTCAAGCGGCAAGCGGACGTGGTCGACGCCGATCTATACGGGGAGTCGGTATGTCCTACCATCTCCATTCCCAAGACTCAGCAAAAACTAGCTTGCTAAGAGAATGCAGATGGGCGGCGACATCTACTCGACCAACATCACCATCGGAGATCCGCCGCAATGGGTAACGGTGTCCGTGGATACCGGAAGCGCCGACCTATGGGTCGTGTCTTCCGAAAACCCCGTATGCGACGTGCGAGGAACGCGCTGCGACGAGTTCGGACTATACAACCCCAATTCTTCGACCTCTTACGTCGCGCTGTCCGACGAGTTTGGGATTTCCTATGGCGATCGCTCGTGGGCGGAGGGGCATTACGCCATCGACACAATCAGCATTGAGAATGCGGATATACCCGGGGTGCAGTTTGCTGTTGCGACGTCGTCGAGTATAGATAGTGCGTGCGCTCTTCCCAGGCAATTGGTCCAGTCGCTAACGGCTTTGGATAGAGGGAATCCTCGGCATCGGCTACAGCACGAACGTCGTCGCAGATTATCGCTACCCCAACCTCCCCGAGCTCCTCGTGTCCGACAACATCACGAGGAGCAATGCATACAGCCTCTGGCTCAACCGCCTCGGCTCGAACGAAGGGAGCATTCTCTTCGGTGGGATAAATACGGCGCATTACACCGGCACCCTGCAAACAATCCCCGTCGTGCAATATATGGGAGACTACATCCACCTGTGGCTCACGCTCACGGAGATGGGCGTCGAGTCCGCATCTGATAACATCGACAAGTCATATACCGACACGCGATCGACAACCGGGGCCGCTGAATTTCCCCTCGTCGCCCTCCTCGACTCCGGCGCGACGCTAACCTACCTCCCTTCAAACGTCGTCGCTCAAATATTCTCAGACCTCGACGTACACTTCTACCAGCAAGGGCAATTCGGCTACGTCCCCTGCGACACATATCTCGTCAGTCGCGAAGACTATAATCTAACCTTCACATTCTCCGGCGTAACAATCCGCGTCCCGCTCTCAGAGCTCGTGCTTCATGATGCAATTTCTGGCCCTGGACGAAACGCCCTTCCGCTACCGGACACCGACTCCGATGAGGAAAGTTGCCTCTTCGGCATCCTACCCGCAGTCGACTTCTTCCCAATATTAGGCGACACCTTCCTCAGAAGTGCCTATGCCGTCTTTGACCTCGAGAATAATGAGATATCACTGGCGCAGGCGAATCGCAATCCGGGCGATGATCGGATCCTCGAGATCGGGGAAGGGAGCGATGGCGTGCCTGAGGCCGAGGATGTGAGTAATCCAGTTACGACGGCGACTGTGGCTCTTGGAGGCTCGAGCTTGGTTCTCCCCGCTGGATGGACGAATGAGCCTGTTTTTCCCAGTCGGGCTGTAACGACGAGTTCGAGTGCGACTGCTCCTAGGACGAGTGATGAGGATGCGGAAGAGACGGGGGATGGTTTGACGAGCGGATCGGGATCAGGGTCTGGGACGGCGACGTCAGCGGGGATTGATGCGCCTACGGAGACAGATGGTGCTATTCAGCTTGCGGTGAGCAAGAACCCATGGCTACTGATACCGGCGGTTGTGATTGGTCTTGTGGCGGTACCATGATGACTTCCCGCCAAGACTCGGCTAAAAATATATATATCGGTTCCATCCGAAAATTCACACCAAGAATCCATTCCCTTGTTAACTTTCTCCCAATGATGCTGTGATCTTGCGTTCCCACGTACTTGCTCTCGATCGAGTCTTATTGACTTGTTAAAAGCTCCCTGGCCTGAACCCCAGCCATGGACTCATCCCATTGACCCCGTCCTTCACAATATTTACCAGGATCGGATTAATCCAAACGGGCGTACTCCAGAGCAAGAACGCGCAGACCCAGATATACCCGACTACCCTAGCAAACAAACCATTTGCACTGAGACCAAACCTTGCAATCATGTTTTGGAATACCGACTCGAGCACCAACCCGAGGATCTGCAGGCTAAAATATGCGACACCACCACTCCGCTCAAACGGAATCCCAAACCCCATATCACACGCCGCATGAACTATTCCCGATCCCACGAATGCAAAAATAACGCGGATCCAGTGTGCCCCCGGACTCGTAGGCTTGAACCCAAGCAGCGACGAGAGAAACGTCGCAGTCGCCGAGAGAGGTCGGCGGAGCGTTTGATGCCAGGAGTATCTGTTTCCATTAGTCCACAAATCCACAGAGAAGGAAAGGGATGGAAGACAATGGGTAGACATACCCCCATAGTCTCTGCAACGTCCACGCCTGCCCCAAACTCCCCGCGATGGGCGGCCACTCCGCGGGCTTGGCGCCAAGAGATACGGCCACTAGCGCGCCGGCTGTATACGACGCGGATATCGCAGCGCGGGTGATGATTCCGAAGGAGAGCGTGAAGCGCGCTTGCAGCCATAAGTAGTAAAAGGGGGATTGGCCTGTAAGGACGCGGAGTGGGAGGAGGAGGACAGATTTCGACGTATTGAGTTTTTTGAGAGCGAGTAGTAGGTTAGTGTTATCCGGGGGAAGTGTAAGAGCATTAATTAGTGCCATTGCAATCGTGAGCTCCGCGATAGAATATAGATAGAAATAAAGTCTGCTGGTAGGGATGCTAGGGAAGGTGAAAATCGGAAGTCGCGAGATCTGCCAGGGCGTTCCAATACGGCGGTAATTGTAGGGGAGCATTATCGCAAAGACAGTTTTCGCGCGCAGTGAGTCGGATTCAGGAGTTTGCTTTCTGGTATTGTCATGCTTCTTCTCGTCCTTCGTTCTGAGGTAGGCAACCAGCCCATCATATGACGCGCGCGTAAAAAGGAGCAGGTCAAACGCGTTCAGAACGTTGACCCAGCACATTGCGACGAGGGGTCCTGAGGGACGCGTCCCTGCGAAATGTGTTTGCATTGATGTTTGGAAGATATACGCGATGAGGGCAGTTGTTGCGGCGGCGAGGTAGCGCAGCGGTGAGGAGGCCAATGTTAATGTTGCTGTTAGGCCGGTGAGAGATTGGAGGAGGGTCCAGGCTGTTACTGGGACAGCCCATGGTGGGATGGGTGGTGGTGAGACCATTGGTGTGGTGATGCTAGTTGATAGGATAGAGCGGAGTGTTAAGATGAGGACAAGTGAAAGTTGAGGGTGAGAAATGTGTTGATTTCCGATCTGCGGCTGAAAAAAAGGGTCATGAAAAGCTCGGACCTGAGAGGCCGCGTACCATTGGACGGAAACATGTAATACTGGGAAGATCTGCATCGCGATGGAACCAGGCCAGCCAATCGCAATGGAGTTTTTAGGCCCCATTCAAAATCGCCCCGGGGCCAGGGAAATGAATTTCTAGATGAGGGCTAAGTCTGGGAATTCTCTTGATCTTGTTCAGCCCTCTTTCTCTCCTCGATAAACTCCATGATAAGCGGATCATCTTCTATCCGCCCGCCCCAATTCATCCGAGCAGTGTTGATTTCGCGCACTTTGCGGTCATTCCTGCTCCGGTATATATTGTAAAACAACTTAAAAACGGCAGTAAAGAGACGCACGGTCAATATCTCAGGCCTATTTGGGAATGGAGAAGGGACCGAGGGTTCTCCGTGTAAGCCAAAGTTGATGAATTGATCGATCTGTGCGTCCGATAGCTTGAACACCTTGAAGCGAGCGTCCGGGTGCAGATATACGTCGAGGTAGTCGTTGTGGTAGAGATAGGTAGGTACCCGGCTGGGAATCAGCTCATCGGTTCTCTGAGACCAACCATCTACCGTGATAATCTTGTGTTTTGGCGGAGGTTTTTTATATAGTGGCTGATTCGTGTGGTTGAAGAGGAGAGCCACGAGGTGTGGATGACGACCGCTGTGATTTCCATAAGTCGCGGCTTAAACTCTCGCGCTTCGAACGACGTTTGCTGAAATGTTGATATAACCCGAACAGCCGTGGGTACGTAGACAAGAGCGGGGACCGACAAAAGCATACGTTGGATTCGACTTCTAGCGAACCGAGATCAAACTCCCATCTCCAGCTTCGTACGAGATCCAGCGCTTTAAGGCCTGGTTGGGTCCTATTGTCTAGGTCTTCCACATCGCAATGGTTTTTGTACTTTGCTGTTTCCTTGATTGGTAGACCCTCTGCAACCTGGGCAACGACGTACTCGGCTTGCTCGGTCGCGAGGATATGCCTCACAGTGCTCTCTAGTGTCTCGAAGTGTGGTTTATCTAGTGTATTAAGCGCTGCGTTGGAAGCTTCTCTTGTCGCCATGACTTGAGTCCTTGCTGACTCAGGAAATGTAGTAACTAGCTAGTTAATGGAAATAGATTACCACGGCCCGGAAGACCCAAGAAGAACAATCCCTCTAGTCTGATGCTTTTGGGGTGAATTACAGGAGGGAAGCAGGAGGAGAAGAAGAGTGGAGAAAGACAAGCTGCGGGCGGGGTGTTTAGCGGGAAATCTGCACCTTGAGTACCAGCTAGTCATGTGACCCTTTCTGCCCTAGGCCATGGCCTGCCCAGGACGATGAAGGGTCTCTCTAGAACTGTCCGTGACTCAGCTCCGTTTGATAATGGGTATTCACCGCTGCAGTAAATGTATCTCCTCACTTGAGTGGGAAATGGTCCTCCATAACTTCTTACAATCCGCTCTACTAAGATCACCAATATGCTCCGATTAAAACACCTCCCTACAACTCTTTCCTCCGCATCAAGCGCCTTATGTGAGACCCGATACCCAAAGTCCATGCCAAAGCCCTCACCGTGCATTTTCATACCCGTCTATATTTATCCCCAGCTCACCGGTCGCAATGGGTACAATAGCCCCAATGTACCGCGTCACCAACATTGCAGTCCGCGAAGACTTCAGCGAATGGGGCCCTTACTTCTACTACACCCCAAACGACATGCACTACACCTGCGCTAAAAACAGCATCTCTGCGGCGCTGGATATTCTCAGACACCCGATAACCCGTCGCATCATGACCCAAATGGCCCTGACGTACGACAACCACTCAACGCGCTTCAACCGCTTCGGCGGAAACGAGTTTCTGGCTGCCCATGCTGTCGAGCTCTTCCTCGACAAGATCAGCGCAAACTCTCCTCTCGTCATTATTGATCGCGAGTTCACACACCCTAAATGCTTCGCCTACCACAATCGTGATGAGTGGCAGGGATCCTTGGACGACTGACACCCTGAGCACAGCAGTATCGCCTTCAATGCAGCCGTAAGACCCTTTTCCCTCCCTACTCCAAGTTCGGCGATGATGCTAAATGATACTTCCAGAAATTCAAAGCCTTCGTCCGCGCGGCTTACGATCCCCAGGCCTACGTGGAGTGGCAGTTCCAGTTCGCGACGATCATCGTCCACGAGGTCGGCGGCCACATGCTCACCACATTTCTGGGAAACGGCGGATCGGCGCAACCTGAAGCTTTTGCTATGGATGGATATCAGCAAGGCCAGAGAATTGGCGAGGCTGGTAGGTTCCTGGAGACGCAGCTTTTTGGCGGAACGGTTGCGTGGTATACGGATTTCACCTCGTTGGATCCGGAGGTAAGTCAAAGCTACCCTATTTAAGTCTGTTGGAACAATTCGCGGCAGGGCCAGTGCTAATGATTATCAGTGGATGCAGAGAGGAATCCCCTATTTCACCCGCCCCGACAACTACGTCCAGCGCATCCACCCCGTTGTCTTCGAACAGCTTAGATGCGGGAGCTATGATGGTTTCCTCTATCTCTGAGCCCCGGATAAATTCCCGTGATGATAGACAATATACTAACGCCGCATAGCCCTCAACAGCCCAACCTTCCACCCCTTCCCGCTCCGCACCACAGGGTCCATCTTGCTGAAAGCAAACCTGACACCCCTCGGCAGCGGAATCTCCCTGCCTCCCGGCCGGTATAACGATGTTCGCTACGGGATGATAGCCCAGCGGTCGGATGGCGAGCTTATAGATCTGTCGGAGGGCAGACGTGGGTACGATATCACCATCACAATTCGCGAGATCAATACTGTTCGGAACGCTGGGAAGCAGGCTCGCAAGTGTTGGTCTTTGATGGCTAAAATTGCTCCGGTGTTCGTTAGGCTTGCCCGTACTGCTGAAATTCGCTTCAAGAAGGGCGATAAGGAGTAACCCGTTTATCTTACCAGCCGGAAACTGAAGCGCCCTTGACCCGGAACCGGGAAATAATGGAGTTTGTGGGTCGATTTCGATGAAAGAAGAAGGCAAAAACAAAAAAAAAAAGAGGCGTATCGCATAATGAGTGCCATCTCACAAGCCAGACCCATAGTTAATGCATCCACGTTAAGCACTGAGCTTGGTAAAAGTAATATTATCAGCCGCTGGATAGCTTGTCGACTTTCACCATTGTACTGGAGTGCTTGTGGAAAATGTAGGACGATGAATAAGATAGCTACTGGGAAGATGTGTGCTTGAGAGGTCTTACTCCATACGTTCAACTAATACTCTCAAACGTTATAAACTACCTTGTATCTAGAACTAGAAAGTTGGAAGGATACTATCGAGTACAACGCTTCGTACAATCATGCGTAAGAAGCTAACGCTCAGTATATCGGATCGACCCGGCCGCCTGTTGCGAACTTCTAACCTTGGGAGATGATCCTATCGTTCGTCCTTTCGATTGCGGCGCATCACCTCCATGTAGCCTGGGTGGGGAAGGGTTGTCATCTTCGTCGCCAGGTAATCGTTACAACCGGTATACCAGATAAGGACACTACTAAGCAAGCGAGTCAGTAAACGGCCAAAACAAAGGCTGTATGCAATGAGTTGCACTAACTGATATATGTAAAATGACCTACGTGGCGAAGGAGAAAAGACTCTCCCGTTGGCAGTCGGTTCATCCAACGGACCCGGGTTACCAATCTCTTGTAAGGAAAATTGGGGATGCCACAATGGCAGAACGGTAGGCTGCGGAGTATCTGGAGATGAAGCAGCTTTGTTAGTATCGAATTTTGTAAGCAACCCCCTAAGCTCAAACTCACCATGTCCCCCCCCCCCTCTGCCAGTACTTCAACCCTGTGAGAGTAATCGGAACCGCTGCAGTAGGACGGCGAAAATGTCGACAGTGGCTTCGGTGGAGATGGCCATTGGACCATTTACTGGGTGCGAGTTGCTTGTGATATGGATCGTCTAGTAACAACGACGATAAGCATAAGATGGTTAAAGCAGGAGGGTAAAGAAGGCGGGCCAAAAGAAGTGAGAAGAGACCGATTAAATAGAGATCAGCCTACCAAGAAAAGTGGCAGTGTGTGTGCTGGAGAGGTCAACCAGATCTCACCCTGGAGCGTTGATTGGAGGACCACAATATAAAAACGCCTCTGAGATCCGTCTCATATACCCAAAACTCCTTGCTACAAAATCCTAAATATCTATGCCTGACTGACATCATCCCCTGGTTGAACCAACGACCCTATTGTATACAGAGATTGTCTATTGACCACCATGACCAGCACCAGGTAATTATCACCACTAGAACGCGATATATAGTATCTCCCTAAACCAAAAAATTAGCATACCGCTCTGATCAAGTACCAAGCATACCAGTATGAAGACAATGTACCTGGAATTTGGGGAAGAAATGTAGTGGATGAGGCTTGCATGATATGGAAGGATCCCTGGCGACCGGCCTTCCGTGGATCATTCCGAAGACACCACATAGGTAAGATAGTCTGTTGCGAGACGCGTCCTAATGCGATGTTTAGCAAAGCACGCGGTGGCAGAGTTTAGTTACCGACCTCTAGCTTCGGCGTGGTTGCGCTTTCGCTTCCTCCAGTACTTGACTGCGGCGATGATGATGGGGATCACTGCTAACGGTAGAGCAACAATCCCAACAATAGCTTCGATCGAGATGGTCATTGGAGTGTTGACTACCGGTATATTGTGGTAAATAAATGCCGTGTATAGTGTCGTCACACGGAAACAGCAAGGTTAAGGATGATGGGCAAGATACTTGAGGAGAAAAGTTGGATTGCGCGCCAATTCGAATATTTAAACGGTCCGCAATGGTTTATGGTGATTGAGCGTTGGTAATAACGGTTTTCTTAAAATTGTGCTAGGTGAGCATATGCTGAAATATCGCCAGGTAGGTGTGGTCGAACTAAAAGGTGCCAGACCCGCGCATAGATATAGTATCAGCCAAGCACAAATAAAGAGTGTTGGATCTGTGGCTCTCAAGTAAAGAGTGTTGGATCTGCGGCTCTCAAATAAAGAGTGTTGAATCTGCGGCACTCAGGCGTGGCTGAAGAGCAAACGTTCTAAAAAGAGTATAGTGCTGACAGGCTGTAAGATACAGAACGCGCCCGCATCAGTGTGGCCACTGATCGCTTTCGAACCCTGATAAGTCTGGTATCAGGCGTACGCACAGCCAGTTTCATGATACAATGATTCGTCGTTCGTCCGTTCGTTCATTCGCTTCATACGCTGATTTGTTGCCACCAGCTGTCTGGAGCATCAGCCTCAGAGTCCACTGGGCTCTCGACTTACCCACGGGCTTACCTTAGATGCAAAGCTAAGGTGGCAGGAGCAGTTTTGAAACAGCAGGCACTACAGCCGGGGATCCGGGGGGTTCTTGGTCATATTAGTACTCACCTCTTTTTCACCAACTCAAGACGTCGCGAGGTATTTGGCTGGGCGGATGTGTCAAGAATATGTATATTCATCAAGATTCCTCTTTAATCCTGGTTTCCTCTCCCGAAATCATAAATTTGTGTTGAGTAACTGCTTTCAAGTCAAACGTTGGTACTGACGGGCCGATCCATTGTTACACATATTCTAGCAGTTCTCGGAACACCGCTCTTGCCGTGCAGAACCATGGAACGCGAATGCATTGTATAAAGTATTAGATACATGCAGTTGGGAGTCTTTGAAATGGCCTCAAGGTCATTGTGGATCGCTAAGAATAGAGCATCCATGGACATGGATAAATTGTCAAAGCACGGATGTATATAGAGACCTGTGAGACACCAAGTTCATACTTGCAGTGACATGACAAAAGCTGGTCTAGCTCCAAATGGATCCTCCTTTTATTATGGATTATCGAGTATTTGGTAAACATATGATATTTTTAAAACGGTAGTGGTTGTCACCAGGTAGATCTTCGCATCGGCTGTTGACACGACTACATCAAATCAAAACCCAGAGGTAAGCATGTTCCTCCACAAACCATGTCAATGACTCACATAAACCATTATAGGGTATCGGGTTATGATACGCAACAGGTTGTTCTCGGCCGTGCGAAATGGGCAGAACGGGCGCCTGATGTCTGCTACCTTGATAGGAAGTATAATTCAGCACTCGGGCGCTTGACGTATCTCTAATCTAGGAGCTGAAGGTAGCGTCGTACCTTTCCATCGATTGGTACAAAACCGTACTAGAGAAATACCAATGAGTGCTGCTGCCAACAGCACAACCACCACACTGATGGCTGCTTCACTAGATATGACCATCAGGAGGACCAGTTATAGTCAGGTCGACGATTTGAGAGGAAATCGTGTGCTAGATCTACCTCCAAAGAGAAGAGGAAACACCCAGTGCACTAAAGGTGATGTAAACCGGGAAGACAAAGTTATTCAATGGCGCTACGAAGAGGGATATATAGAACCGTACAGAACTGGCAACCACCGGGTGCCAACTGTGCAGCAGATGCCTTGAGCATTAAGCATCGAGCGAGCTTGGCGAAATGCCGATCTACGCTAGGTCATGCAGTCACACTCTCTAGCTGCGTCACCATAGCGTTGTTATCTCCGCGTCCTGTAAGAATAATCATTTCAGCGCTCGTACTGTCTGGTGCTACTACATAGACAGGGGGAGAACATGGGCAGTGCAGTTAAGAGCCCATCTACATAATAATTGGCGAGCCACAGGACAAAACCATCAAATCGGTAGAATAACTTCCCGAGACCTATCAGCCACTGACTACTAATATACTAGAGGATTTATCGGAGGTGCGGAAATTTTCCCGATAGGAACCAGTCAATCGGTTGCTCCTGGGTTACACCGCATTGTCTTCACCTCGTTACACCAGATTAATTGGGTCGGCTATAGGTGCTCGGTGGTGGAAGATGAAATGAGAAAAGCGCGAGGTGAATGTGGGTAAGGGTAGCCAAGCATGGCGAGGTACTGGGGGCCTGTAGGGATACATGTCAACAGAATACGTCCTTTACAAAATGCTGTACCTAGCTATAAAGCCATAGTAAGGATATGTAGCTGTACGTTAAAGAGTTGATTCCACCGTTGGTAGGTAGGATCTCCCGGATCGCCGTTTTAAAGCCATCTTGCGGGGTAACGTAATAGCTAGGCTTGCTAAGGATGTTCTTGGCGAAAGGACTTGCAGATAGAAACGCAGCTGATTAGCTGGATGGTCTCAGGGACAGGGACCACTCCTGAAGAATCCGCGATGACATCTCAGCTGACAGGAGGTAGGTGGAGTGCACGCAAAAGCGGGCGAGCAATTGCTCCTTATTCTTGCGTTAAACTTACGACCTTGGGGCCCTGGCCCATTCCTGGCTTTGATCGCCAAGACCATTGTGGCACAGTGAGCATCCAGAATATTCTGGATTCCTTCTCCAAACGTCTAGGAAAGCCTGGCTCCAAATGTTCAGATCGGGCGTTTCAGAATCAGTCCGCTGGTTTCAAAACCCTCCAAGCCTGCAATTAGGTATAGACCATGGGTTCTACGCTCCCAAGCTGTCTACCTCTATGGAACCCATCAACCGTCGCAAGGGTCGCAAGGAATGCAGTACGTCCGAAGCGTGTAAAATCCTACCAAGCCTAAGCCTAAGCCTAGTGAGATTTTGAAAGCAGAGTAAGTGCACACCTAGTATATTTATATAAATGTCACCATCCCACATTGACAACAATGCTCCGGAACATTAGGTCGAACGGACAATTCAGGAATCCCAGCGACTAGAAATAGCATACTCCTGACCAAATCCCTCCAAAGAACCGACGACAAACATCCGATCTGCGGAAGAGGAACTTTCCTTGTACCCCATTTCAATGTTCCACTACCATCTAGTTACAAACAGTCTGGTTGATGAAGCTCGCATTAAGCACTGTGGCTGTTATAACTAGGCCGACAGTCTCTACGCGAGATGACACGGCTACCATCACACATTGTTAGATGCAGTGAACCAGAATGAAATGAGGTTTTCCAATGCCTAAACGTACCGAAATCAACTGAAAGCTGGAAGGAAGGACGTGGAGTGTCTTGCACGGAATGGTCTTGCGTACGCCAGACAGGTAGAATGGGTTCATGCCGGCTTTCTTGGGCATCAGACTAGAGATCAGTATGTATTTCATTTCCCCACACTCGTAGATTTGCAGGGATCAGCACAAACCAACGGAGTGGGTCGTAGCTTGCCGATTCCACCACTTCATGGCGGAGACTCCCACAGGGACAACCGCCAAGACTAGGGCAACAATGCCCACGGTGGCTTCGGTAGATATAGGCATCAGCCTCTGAATCTAAATGAAAAGGGTTCAATCCTGGTACTATGAAAAATGATGCTAGCGTAGAGAGGGTAGAATGAGACAGCACCGCTGGGGCGCCCGCAATATATAGCTGCTAGCCCGTGGTGGTGAGAATGAAGTTGTATTGGCGGGTGCATGGTTTTTGCCCGCATCAAAACTGGCAGCTAAAAAGCTCAGGGAGCAGGAGTAGGATCACAGAGTGGGCCCCTTTCCAGCATACAAGTTGTTTGTTGGCCTGTGAGTGGTCATGCATTTCCGCTACTTGCATCCGCGCACAAAAGCCTATTACAAAGTACGCCCGAGAAAGAGGTCTCTTCTGCACCTACAATGTTAGACGACATGTGAGTGGTCACCCTGGGAGCAATGAGCGCACGCTAGTATCTTCTGTCCCGGGGGGTCCCGGTTCCTGGACCGTGATTAGCTGGCCACCCACCAAATCTGCAAAGCCTCAGCGTACAGTCCATCGGGGGCAAACCTGGGCAAGGCCTGCACGCACGCCAAACGGGCTGTCTAACGAACAATGTCCAATAGACGGTCATGGAAGGGGACGGGCCAATCGCCGAATTTTTCATCTGACTCTCCATGATACCGATTGTGCACCTAGGTATACTCTATGTACTCCAAAGTGGTGCGCCTAAGGGTACTTGGGCTAGGTTGACAACATCGATCTAAAGATGAAAACATAAAATCGTAATATGTGTTCTCTTCATCCAGCAGTGAGAACTTGATCCAGATGTCACCTTGATACAAACCTGAATTAAACAATGAAAAGGGGAATATCGTGACCCCGAATTGACTCCCAAGACATACAATGTACTGCTTCACTACCAAGCCCCACACCAGGGACTTTGGATCTGATGACGCCAATGCTGAGGCGCAGGCTGGTGCCTGTGACGAATGGTGAGTGTCCTGTGCGACATCACCTCAGCCATTGTCCTCCACCACCAGTAAACCCCGCCGAGCTGTAGCAAGCAAATAGCCACTGCACCAGCCTTGCTTACATATGACCCTTACGCTTGTATCTTCCCAGGTATAGGCAGCAAGGCATCCTTGGTTATGGACCAGAACGTAACTCCAAACTGTATTCCGAATAGCCGACGGGAGGCCAGCACGAAGAGGGCATTCCTCTCGCTTTGCCGGTACACTGCATCCTTGGTCAGGTATTGGTGTCTCTATACGCGAGTTACATGTACAAACTAGGGCTACGAAGGGAATTACGTTACAAAGTACCAAGTCAAATGTACAGAAGACATGATTCATTGGTCGCCCTTGAGCTCGCCAGTCCTATCCATAACCGCAAGCCGAAGGAGCATGCGAAAGTTGCGTTTGATGAGGTCGTCCCTGGAATATTGCCACAGACAAAGGTCTTATATTAAGATGTCACTCAATTCACAGTTGTTGTTCAATGGATGCAAGGATGATTCTATATACTTATTCAGGTATAGATAGAACAGTGTAGATAGCTCTTCAGCGGTCCCTAGGAAATGAGGCATGAGAGTCAAAGTCAACCCGCAGATGCACACCGTTACTAAACGATTCACCAACCCACGTATATCCTCGCATTCTTGGCCCCTTCCATACAGGCAAGCATCTAGGTAATAACCCATCAAGACCGATCCAGCACAAGCCTCCTCGGATCCTCTCCCCTCTTGAGCCTAACCTGCATCCCTTCCGCCGCCCGCTCCATCTGCACGGCAGTATCGTATTTAGCGTCGTCATCTCCATCCTCAAAGTTGATCAGGCCGTGAAAAGGAACCGCCAGAATGGATGTTTTCCATAGACGCAGTCTCTGCCGCCTGTTGGCAAGGATCGTTATAGCCAAAAAGCAGAGTGTTAGGAGGACTAGAGCAGCTGGGAGGAGGATCCACATCCAATGGACAACAACATAAACTTCACCAACGTAAACTGTGCCGTAGTACGTTTGATTGCTCATAGCAAGTGCCGCTCTCGTGAAGGAGGTGGTGATCCTTCCCATCACCTTTTCGAGGTCAATGTTCAGGATCTGTCCAACTGGGGGATCGTGTCGACTGGGCACATCCCAGACCTTCCACCCGGGATGTTTTCCAAAGCTAATAGTCATGTTGCCCTCCCTTGCCAAGTAATTCGCAAAGACCCAATAACCAGGGAGAGAGAAAAATGAAAAGGCGGACGTGTTGACCCAAGTCCTTTCGGTCAGGTTACTGAAGCCTGTTGGGAGTTCCGCAGATCCGGGTTTCCAGCATACTATTAACGACCGCGTGCCTCTAGGCATATAGGCGACTATATCTCCACTTTTGTCATCAAATCCAAATACATCCCCATAATCTGGGTCGGAAGCACGGTTTTTGGTAATGCCGTTGTAGACGGACAAATTGTATATTCTGATGCAAGGGGCAAGGGCGCATTCCGTGGCCCTACTCACTTGAAGGGTATCACCGAGGTTTAATAGAGGCGCCAACCCCTTGGGTGGCCCGTTGTCCCCGGCCGTCAAATTGAGTTCGACATACGCCATAACATACTACGGGTTCCGTATCCACCCGAACATGATGTTGTCTGACTGATATGGGACTTCGGTCAGTTCGAACAGCTTCCAGACCTTATGCTATAGGATATCCAATAGCGTATTTAGCTTGATCGGCGCCCCATAGCTATATCGTAATGTTCGGATCAGAGGCATATTTGGCCAGGTGCTTGAGCGTACATTTGGTGGTTTGCCGATTTCCGAATTTAAAGGCACTCCTGTTGAATTCGAGTGGGGAGCAAACAAGGGTGGTCAAATGGGTTATGTCCTCGCATTTGCTGCACATTTCCACCGATAAAAAGGGGTCCCAGGTACAATTACCGGATGGGCACTTTGAATTGAAGTCAAGGTCGTCAGACCACTGTCCAGTGTTGAGAATAATCTCCAAATCGTCCGCGAAGGGGTCAATGAGAACGTAAGGTGACTGCTGCGCTACCGCAGTGGACGAGTTTGTTACCACTTATTTCCTTGTATGGGGTAGGTAAGTATCTGTTGGATGAGTGGGTCAAATGTGAGAGCTAGAATCGTGATAAAAGCGCCGAGCAATACCACGGACTGACCGCGGTGTCGCCATTTCAACATAAGCGATCCAAGGGGCCCCTGACTGGCGTTATCGAAGACTTGCAAGCCACTTAGCTTCCTCTTTTTCGCATCGTGGAACCGAAGCCACTTTAGCTGCCCAATACACTCGGCAATGACGAGCGGAAGCGATGAGTTCGATGCGGTCGCTAGCAATGAAACAATCGCGTTCAGAGTAAGGCCATAAGCAAAGTTAGGTGCAGGCTTGCTGCTGTAGACCTTGAGCGTGGCTATGGTTCCCATAAAACAAGCAACGATGAACGAAGTTGCGAGGATGCCGTAGAACCACGTATCCAGCATTTGGCGGGTAAGACTTTTGCTTTTGACGGTTGCAAGTTCGACAGGGGGTGGTGGGCTAAGGTTGCGAGGCAGCAGCTTGTATTCTGACTCGCGGCCATCGGTCTGGTCATTCTTCGAGTTTCGAGACATTGTAAAGCATGCAATAACAATTCTAGTGCTGCGTATTTCAGTTTTTCTTTTGAAGTCGTCGGCAGACGGAAGTGGTGGCTCGCCCTCCGGTCGGGGGTTATCCCTCTCTTAAGAACTTGATTCACGGGGCAGGCGAATCAAGCCTCGTGCACAATCAGACAAGCCAATGCTGTACAATCCTTATCCATCTTCGCTTAGCTTGGTTGCGTGGTCGAGCTTTGATGATGCCAGGTTATACAACAGCCCGGGCGTCAAGCATCAGTGGCCAGAAGAAAGATGGTTGGCGATGCCACCGAGGTACGTGTGACGGGCGGCACTGAGCACCACAGGTGGAAGAAGTGCTGTCAGAGCGAGATAAAAATTACAGGAAAGGCGACTTGCGGATGGACGGGGGCTGAAAATGTACATGGTGACAGGGAAGGTGTGATGGACATAGCCGCGACATTGTATCAGGAAGGCACCACTTGCCTTTTGCCTGGACAGCCCCTTTCAAGGTTGGCATACGCCGATTCGTATGACGGAAAAAGTATAGTATGGTATACAACAGCGAGACGCCCGCCGGAGTTCTAGAACATATATATCGTTGCATTAGAGCAATATGCGGGATAATCATCGGGCCATTAGAACGGGGTACGTGAGGCTAAGATCCGACATAATATTAAATTCTCCGAATAGCACGAGGCTCTGGTGAAGTCGAGCTTGTCATACTTCAATGTAAGTACGGATTGCTAATCACATCTGTTTACCTGAACTTATTTCCGCCATCCACCTAAGCAAACCCACTGCTAACAACCCAACTAACATCATCCGTCCACGCCGTGCTCGCATCGAACGTATTCACGCCACCATTACTCGCGACATAGAGCACATTCTCATAGTGTCTCCAGTATCTTGTCGGGTAACTCCAAGCGCGGATACTGTTGGTCCCGGCGCTATTGAAGCTGCTCTGCGGACAGAAGGTCGCATCCTCAGCGAACAACTTCGTACCGTCGTTCGCATTGAGAAGGAGTGCGAAGTTCGCATGGCGGATATAGCTGCCTGGTGTATCGACGGACTCGAACGAGACGCATCCGTTTGCGGCTGCGGTGCTGGAGAGACCGGTGCGAACGGTCCAGGACGCTTGTTGTTTGAGGGCTGTGCTAGACGACGAAGAGACAACCTGAGTGTTGACAGTTGAGCCGGTGTGCGCAAGGTACCGAGTATTGTAGCCCGACGTCGTGACCTTCAACGAAACCGAGGAGCCGACAGAAAGCGATGTACCGCTCGTCAGCGACGTGGTAGCATACTTCGCAGCAACAATGTTCGCCTGCACCGCGTTCTCGGTCGCATCAGTCGGATACCCATCCGTCATGGCACCCTCATAGAATGTCCCCTGCGCACTAACACTGTTGTCACCACCAATACCAAGGATAATAGCTCCCTCCTTGCTCATGGGGTTATAACCCGACTGATCTGTCGGACGGACACCACTATAATACGTCGAGAGCGACCCACTCGCCGCATTAGCGCCACGAAGAGCCCAGAGGTTCGGACCACCCTTTAGAATCGTCGTGAAGAAGCGGTAGGAGATACTCGGGTCGCCGGAGTTATAGTCAGAACTCTGACCAGAAAACAGCCCGTTCTCAAGATCAGCCATGAGCCACGGCCCACTACCCGCACCAGACCCCCACGCCGTATTCGTGCCGAAGTATATGGCCTCCATGTGCCCGTTACCGGTGTCGAGACTGTTCGTCTCGGCATTGCCGTAGTCGAAGCAGCATCCGTCATTATAATGCGTTCCATCGAGGACGGCGTACATTCCTTCTGCTTCGTCGTTGACTGCTGTACCGACGGCCTCGTTGTTGCGGTATCCGGTTCCTGGGGAGACGAAGACGCCGTAGGCTTTCTGGCCGTTGAGCGTGACAGGGGCACCGATTGCACCGGCGAGGTTGTCGTACCCGTTCACGTCGGGCCCGCTGAATCCGCCAGGTGGCGCTTGGGTCAGGTCGTTGCCGTTGCCGGACTGATCGTAGATGACTGTGATGAGGCAGGTTGTGCCGGCGCAGAACGTGTCCTGGGCTGCGGCATTGGCGACGCCGCCGGCTGACAGGGGGGTGATGGTTGTGGTGGAGCTGTCGGAGGCACGCTTGACTTGGTATAGGGGGCCGTTGTAGGAGCTGTAGAGAGCGCGAGTGGTACTGTGGGCTGCGATGCAGGGTGTTCCACCGGAGGAGTAGATGTCGCAAGGCCCGGCAGCGATGAGGGGTGTTAAAGCCAAGCCCAGGGCAAAAATGGAGGGTTTGGAGAAGACGGCCATGGCTTGGGTAGGGAACTTGTTTGGAAGCCTCTGCCTTGAGGATCAGGTACGAGGACGAGTTACCCCTTTTTATAACTTTTCTTTGTCCTGCGGGGCTGTCTTACCTCCCTACAAAGGGGGGCAGCGTTACACGACAGGTACATACATATTTCCTCCAATAAGTGTACATTAAGGCTGTATGCCCGGCGGACCTGGCATCTCTGCAGTGACGGCTAATTGCATACTTCGCATGTTCCTTGGAATGTGGGGTAGTTTATCGTCATAGGCAGTTCTTCAGGCTGATCCTTGTGCTTAGGGCTAGGCTAGGATCGATTACCTCGGACGTACTCCGGAGTAATGCGGGGGCGGAGAAGTGGGCTTATCGCATGAAGAACAGGCGTCACGCATGTTCGCTTGGATAAGGATGATCCTGGAATTTTCATCACCAGGCTATACTAATCTCAGTAGTCTCCGCCGGAATCACAAGGTTGGAGAGAGGGGATGGTCCGGCAGTACTTGCCAACCGCCACTATGGCTTAATTTTCCGAGGCCAGGTTGCCCACCCGCTGGTGCCTGAGGGGTCGGATATCTCGGTTAAATGCTGCATCCTTTCACTCGAAGTGCCATGGTCCTCCGACCCGGAACTCCCGTTGACGCCAGCCATACTTCCATACAAGCGATCGCTTCCCATACCCTCAAGCTTTGCTGAGGCGATCGCTAAGCGAAGCCCGGGAATGAGAAGAGCTTGTCGCATATTGGTAGAGCTTGGTGAATCTTGTGAAAGCCAAGTGGCAAAGTAACACCGCAGCGCACAATTTCCTTTTGGTGTCCAGGCGTTGAATATTCCACCAACCAAGAGCCAAGCTATAGCTTGTTCAGGGCTAAGGCCGAAGCGAAGAAATCTGGGGCCCCGCATCTCCAATCAGATGCTTCCTCAGAACCAAGCTCTACGCGAGTGACTCCTTCCCGGCTTGAACGGGCCAATGGCGTTCCTTGCCTACCCAGCCGGGTCTCCCTGCCCCCTTGCTTCATGCCATTCACTGGACGCCAGTTCTCCCCAAGCGGCCAAATCAACAGAGGCTAAAGTGCTTGTCTTGCGGCTGACATTCACTTTGTGTTACCAATACCAAGTCACTGAACTTTCACTAATTCATTCTCCTGACCTCCACTGGGGTGGGGATATAAGACTGCCACCTGCCCTTTCCGTTTTCTCCTCTCCAACTTTCTCCACGTTCTCACATTCCTACAGTAGTGATCAATACCCCGCAAGAATGTCTACTAATACCCCCTGCCCTAACACTGGTCCCAAGGACTGCTTCTCTTCCCTCTGCGAGACCGCAGCAGTCCATCACCAAACCCACGACGAAAAAATCGACGCTCACGAAGTAGAGATCCTTGCCAATGCCGTCGATGGCGAGAACTACGAGCACCAGATGGGTGTCTGGGCAGCTGCAAAGCAGTACCCATGGGCCTGCTTCTGGGCGTTCGTCATGTGCTTTACCATCGTCATGGAGTCATTCGACATGTTCCTCAACACCAACTTTGTTGCTCTCAAGCACTTCTCCCAAGTCTATGGTGTCCAGACCGGACCGGATGAGTGGGCTATTCCGACTCGCTGGCAGAGTGCCCTTTTCCAGGCTGGACAGTGTGGTGCCTTTGTTGGTGTCTATCTGGCTGGTCCGATTACCAACAGGATCGGATATCGCTGGACTACTCTGCTTGGCTTGGTGCTGATGAATGCGACTATTTTTATTTCGTTCTTTGTAAGTCCCCTGCTGTTTAATTTCCACTGAGCTCTTAAGGTACTAACCATGCTGCCCAGGCCAACTCTCTAACCCTCCTTGTCGTCGGCCAAGCCCTCGAAGGTGTGCCCTGGGGTTTCTTCATCGCCAACTCACCCGCCTACGCGAGTGAGATCGTGACTCTCCCTCTTCGTGCTGCCTGTACTGCAACCCTCCAAATGTCCTGGTCCATCGGCTCGATCATCGTCGCTGGCGCCACTTACGCTTACAATGACCTCGACAATCAGTGGTCGTGGCGTGTCCCTATCGCCCTGCAATGGGTCTTCCCAACTCCCCTCATGGTGTTAATCTTCTTTGCCCCCGAGTCACCCTGGTGGCTCATCCGCCGCGGCCGCAAAGACGAAGCACTAAAGTCCATCAAGCGCCTCGGTGCCAAGTCCGAAGAGCACGCCCAGCAATCCCTCGCCATGATCGAGCGAACCGTCAAAATCGAAGAGAGTATGGGTGGAGCGCCGAAGCTGCTCGATCTGCTTAAGGGCACCGATCTCCGCCGGACACTGATTACCTGCGGCATCTACGCGAGCCAGAACTTCGCTGGGAACTTGATCGCGAATCAGGCGACGTACTTCTTTGAGCAAGCCGGGATCTCACCCAACAAAGCCTTCCAACTTAACCTCATAACAACGTGCCTCCAATTTGTCGCGAATATCGGCTCCTGGGGCTTGACCTCGTGGTTCCGTCGACGCACCGTCTTCCTGTACGGCACAGCGACAAATATCGTCTTCCTCTTCATCCTTGGAATATGCGCCTCTATCCCCCAGAACAACAAGACAAACTACGCGCAGGCTTGTCTTGGCGTCATAATCTCTTTCGTGTATGCCGGTGCACAGGGTCCCATCTCCTACACAATTATATCGGAAACATCCTCCGTCCGTCTCCGAGCCCTAAGTACAGCCGTCGGTCGTTCAGCGTACTACATCACCGAGATACCCATGATCTACCTTGCGTCGAAGATGCTGAATACAACTGGCTGGAACTTAGCCGGGAAGTGCGGGTATGTTTGGGGATGTACGGCACTCGTCTGCTGGGTTCTGGCGTACTTCTTCTTGCCGGAGCTCAAGCATCGCTCCTACCGTGAGGCGGATATCCTGTTTAATCGCAAGGTTTCGGCGAGAAAGTTTAAGACGACGGAGGTTGGGGTTGAGGAGAATGAGTAGCGCCGAGCTCAATTCCTGGGCTATGGCTCATGTTTTTGTTTTTTGTTTTTTTTTCTTTTCTTTCTTGTAAAGTGTGTATCCAATACTCCAAGAATGATACATAAATTGTTACCGGGAGTCTTTTATTACCAGCTCATGGGACATCAGCAATCACTTGTTGTTTACAAAAATACATATCAATGTATTATTGATCCAGTCGCCGTTTGTAAAGTTCGTAGAATGAGAACATTGGCGCATTCCCTTAACATTTAAAAGCCAACTTCTACCTGAGTACCTTCAGTTACCTACCCACTATATACTCCAGGGAGCCCTGGCAGATGAATCAAAGTCTATTCTACTGGGGCATCAGTGCTGCAACACAAACGATCGTTTTTCTAACACTCTGTACCGCATATAAGCATGGACTCAGTCTCACCTCCGCCGTTCGTGCCCTGTCAACTTCCAAGGTTGATGAACCTTCACTCGAGTTTAAATTCAACCTTACCTGTAGATGTCTTCGGATTGGCTGAGCTGCGCCTCGGACAACTTGACCGGAACCCCACCGCAATCCCTCTGACTATTTGCATCCCGCAGCCAGCATCTACTTCTTCCAATCAGATCCATCCAAGCCTGAGCCTCGCATCGTCATACTTCGCCGTGGCTTATCGCCGTGCGACGTGCGACGTGCTAGTAATACAAACTGGCTGCGAGTAAGCACTAAGTCGGTCCGAGGCCGACTAACGCTTATTCGCATGAAAGGGGCGGGCTATAAAAAGCTCGCTTTCCCGCTCGTTTTGTGCAAAGAAATATCCCATCACTTTACAGACAATCTAGCGAGTCATCATTCCAGGTTGATTGAATGCTAGCAAACCCCGATTAGGTCATTCGATTCGCCCACTTGGCCCAGGAACCAAGCTTCCAGCTGCATTTAGGTACCACATGCCTATCTCCACCGAAGCAACCGTTGGAATTATTGCTGTGATACTGGCTGTTGTCCCAGTCGGGATCTCGGTCGTGAGGTATCGGACAACAAGAGCTAGAGGTAGGTTCAACCCGTCCGTGTACTTTTTGGAAGGTCGCATAGAGTTAACTATGTGAGTGAAGACGCGCCTACAAGCTCCCTCTTACCCTTCTTCTGGCCTACTGAGAGACAAGGGGTGCTGCAGTCCACTTTTGGCCGAGAAGAACTGGTTCCATTTCCCCGGATTGACGTGGACTCCCTCCACGGTCTAGGTATGTCAAACTCCACCGCAGCCGTGCAGACCCTAGGCCAGGCGAGTATCAGGTGGTTCCGCCCAACGTACTGACTCTAACATTGAATAGGAAACATACCGTCAGTCCAAGAACTTATGTTTGTTGGGAGCATGACATATGTAAGGTACGGGGGTTATGTTGCAAATCGTTCGTGATTGACCATCGCAATTGCCTGTTTCTAGCGAGGTGCTCAGGAGAAGTGTCTAAAGAAACTTGGGAAATATTGTATATCAGTATTAACTAAATCATTTTCGCTTTGGTCTGTCATTACTGGCCCCTAAGTTCTCGCGCACATATCGGAGGCCTAGGCTCATCTGGCCGTATGACAATGTTACGGGGGACCTACTGCATTAGATATCTGATGCCTGGTTCCCGGTCATTCTGTCATCTCTCGGCCAGACAATCTCAATAATCGACATCGCTGCCCCAAGGGGCGTCCAGATTTTGACCTCTGCATACGCAAAGCGAGAGTCAGCCTTTGAAAAGAGCTCTCTCCAGTCGGCCTCTTCGCGCTCCCTACTGTTGCACAGCGTAAGCATCCAGAGGTCCATTTCCCTACGCGAGCTCCAGGTTAGCCAACTTGATAGATCACAGCAGCGCAACGGGGACAGCCGGGAGATCCATCCACCTAGACAATTGCACTCACCTGATAGCCCTCTCTTTCATCCTGTGCATTGTGCCAGGCTTAGGTAGAACGCGGTCATGAATGATGATCCTGGATCCTGGTCGTAGGCCCGGTATTAGGGCACGCAATATGCGCACCGCGTAGGCGTCCGACCAGTTGTGGAGGACATTGCGAAGGAGATACACATCAGCTTGGGTAGTTTGGTCAGTAAAGAAATCGTGGGCGACAAATTCAACCCGGTCGCTAACATCTGGAGGAACTCCTGCAAGCGTCTCGGCCGCTGCGCCAGTAATCATGGACGGTGTATCCTGGACAGTGAAGCGAAGATTTGGGAATTGCTTCGCCAGCATAACGCTGATATGACCCTTTCCTCCACCTACGTCAACTACCTTCGCGGTACCGTCACCGTTCGAACCAATTGTTTCCCATGGATAGGTACCCGCAAGGGGCTCGGGTGCGGTGCCGTCTGCGTCTGCGAGCGCCGCCATTGCGCCCCTAAATCGCTTCGCCATGGCTGGGTGACAGACGTAGTGGTCGTAAAAGGGCTTATCAACGCCGTGGTATTTGCTCCATCCCTAATCGCTGTTGTTAGTGTCTTCATGAGCTGCTAGATATATATCCCACTGAGCACTCACTGTTTCATTTGGCTCTTCGCCTTGAGACTCTTCCATCGCCGGCAACGTCTGATATCTCGTTAGATCCCAATTCCCGAAATCTCGAGGCCAAACCTTGTAGAAGACGTACATGAGCGAAGCTCGGCCACAGCTCCTCATGGAAGTATCCCAGTCCTGCCATGGTGTCTGCGTCGTCGCGTAATCTCCGGCTAGCAGCTGTATGCGCAACGAATCCCACGCGAGGTTCCTGGAAGACGCGATGGAAAACCATCGCATGCCGGAGAATGCGACGAACATCGTACTCCCTCAGGCCCGTCTTGTTCGCAAGATCGGCAAACGATATCTCGCCATTCGCGGGGACCGCCTCGGGTATGTTGTATTTGTATATGGTCTGTAGGCTTACGCCGTTGAGCTGTTCGAATCAAAATCGATTAGCCAGAGAACAATTGTAGCCCTCTCCATTCTCGGGTAATATATGGCTGTCAATCATACCATGGGCCGCAGGGCCATCGCCGGTCCCAGGATCAAGTCGTGGAGCTCCAGCGTGGCGTTAAGCACGTCATCGCGAGCGTCTCCTATCACTCCGGTGATATTCAATTGCTGGTGTGCTGCGCTTTCCTCGAAGCTTGGTTGCGGCAGGTTGTTCTCTGTCAGATAGGCGCTAATATCCGCAGTGCGCCGCTGGATGAGGGCTGCTAGCTCGACGATGCGACTCATTCTGCTTTTACTATCGAGTTCTGTCCCTGGATTGTACACGTCGCTACGTACTGCAGATGTAGTGAGATAAATGGCGATGGGAAGCTTTCAAGAAACGGGAGATCTGACTGATAAGCAGGAGGAAGGAGGAAAGAGCCCCGCACCTTACCCCTCCAGTGTCCGCAAGCGCACCTTCTCTGCATGTCTTGGAGGCATTGGCGAATCAGATTCAATGCCATGAATAAGCCTGGTAGGAACACACGGCTGATTTATTGTCCGTGCTAGGGTACGTATCCCACCTGATTGTCTTACCCTACGGGACAGGGCTCTGGCCGTGTGAGACTATTTTAAGAGCACCGCATGTCAAAGGGAATAGTTCTACACAAATAGTGAGCTTATTGTACCTGGATTGAAGAAGAGAGAGGCTTTCCAAGGTTAAACAAGAATAACAGTGCTTCGATGCTTACTGGGCTCATTCACTTACCAGGAATCGGGCGCTCGATGCTAGTATGAATAAGCTGTACCTAAAACACAATAAAGCAGACTGAACGTCGTTGGCTTGAGGTTAGACCGACATAAATCTTAGTATTTACACATTCTATTCGCAAGATTATAATATGACTTGGAGCTACGAGGCAGATTTCGGAGAGAAATAATATTTAATGAGAGTAAACACTAGCAACTTTGAGAAGCGGGGAGAGCGTCATGGAGACGGACCAGAGCAGGCAACTAAGCGAGTGAGCACTGCAGTCTGTAGAAGACTGAATCTCGACAAGAAACCAAACCGATAAGCAACAAATAAAAAGGGAAAAGATCCGAGAGCGCAACTCTACACCGAGGCAGAAGTCGAAGCAGGAGCGCAAGTCCCCTTCTTCACCGGCTTAAGCATCTCCAACAGATCCGGAGGAAACTTCTTACGTCCGCGTTCATCGCCATGCTTAACAGCATACTGGTGCGTCGTCTTCCCTTTGACCCTTTTTGCCGGGCAGCTCATATGATTTTTCTCGCGGGCATGGACATTAAACATACCCGTCTCCAGCAAGATGCGCACAATCTCAACATGGCCCTTCTTAGCAGCGATGATGAGCGCATTACTCCCACACGCCCAGCGCTTGTGGAACTTGAAGTGCGGGAGCAGGATGCCCACGATCTTGGTGTATCTGGGGTACACGGCGTGCTGGAACATGCTGGGCTCTCAGAGATACTTGTGGCGGCGCATGTGGTGCACGAGGACTCGGTTGTAGTCTTCGTAGTGCATGCGGTCTGTTTTGTTTGCGCCAGAGGCCAGGAGGAGCTTCATAATTCCGGGCTGGTTCGTGGACACGGTGAGGGTTAGGGCTGTCTTGCGTCAGTCGGAGAGGATGCCGAGTTTGGCGCCCTTGGAGATCAGAGTAGAGACGGTCATTGTGAGGCGGTTTTCAACGGCCTTCATTAGGGGTGTTTGCCGGGACTTGCCTGGGCTACCGTTTAGCGGCACGCCCCACGAGATGAGAGCAAGCGCAATGAATTCATGCTCCAGCAGTGCCATGACCAAGAGGTGGGCGTGCTTGGCTTCAGGCTTGATATATTGCAGCATGAAAAGCACGGTTTCAGCCTTGTCGAGTTCAATCGCTTTGGCGAGGGCCTCGTCGGCTGAGTCTAGGATGCTAGGCTTGATGACGTGGATTGGGGGCCCGTCGCGAAATTTTATTGAGGAGAGGGCAGCGGAGATAGCTTCATGGTTCTTGATTCTCTGCTGCCGGTGTTCGAAAAGCAGGCATACAACATCTGCGGACTGGTGCTCCACCGCGTCGACAAGGGGGTCCGGCCGAAGGAATCGGGGTCGTTCAGAGAGGAGGTGTGCGGGAGGAGGAGACGGACTGCGCGCTTGGAATTCGGTCCTTGACAGATGGGAATGTGGAATGCGGTGCGGCCGTTCTTGTCTTTGTGGTCGTAGCAGGGTGTCAGCGGGATCAGCAACTCGAGGATTTCCACTGCGCCAATAGAGGCAGCAGCAGTGAGGCAGGAGATTGTCTCGACCTTGTAATCTGCATTGACCCGCTCATGCTGCACCAGTTCGCGGACGAAGGGGAGGTCCCCGACTGCTGCAGCAGCGCATAGCAGAACGCCCGATCGGCGTAATGCTGACCAGACCCCTGTGCTCGACAAGCCTTGACTAGAAGTTCAAGCGAGACAGGCCAGTTGTTTGTAAGAGCGTGGCGGATAAGCGACAAGTCCGAGCGTCGCTTTAAGGTCGCCCCGGCATTTAAAGACATTCAACAACCTTGTCCGGATCTTCTGTGGCATGGGTAATACCGTGCAACGGCGTCTCGCATTTCGGGCTGACGCTATTGACATCAGCGTGTTTGGACACCAGATAATGGACTATCCCGGGACAGCTCGCCTTCACTGCGTACACCAGGGGGGTCTCGCCGTTGTTGTTGCGCTGGTTAATGTCCAGGCCAAGTGCCAGAAGCAGCTCGATGTTGAACATGGTACACGTGGCATCCGTCGACTGGATTTGTTGGCAGGCATGGTGCAAGCAGGCGTTTCCTTGCTCATCGGTTTGATGGATGTTGAAGCCGTTGTCAACGAGGAGTCGGCAGGCGGGAAGTCGAGCGTCTGAGGTTGTTCGCCTTTGCAGAGGGTAGCGTAATTCTCAGCGAAGGTAGACACGTTTGTGGCTGAAGTGTGACTAGACATGTGTCAGTGATTAAAGGGTGGTGGAAAGGGAATTCCAGTGCAAGATTGAGATATCCAAGAGCCAAGGGTTGTTGTGGATGGTTGCAAAACTCATCCTGACGGGGAATAGACTCCTATTTATGCAGCAGCGGAACCAGACAGAAGGAATCCGGTTGGTAAAGAGATTTGTTACTTCTTCGGTGAAAGACAGAGGCAAATACAGACACCACTGTACCAAATAGAGGCCAATCGGGGGATATCAGAATGAGGGTATGTCGGAACAAAGACTCCAGGATATTGATATTTTCTTTCTTTGTAGAAACATAACGGAGAATGCAGGGACGACAGCGTGAAGACAAAGCTTTCGGAATGAAGAAGGACGGGAATAATGGTGAATAAGCACAAAGATCATTTTTGTCTTCAGCAATTCACCGATCAAGGTCTTGACAGCCACCCCAACCATGCAAATAGAGAGTGCGAGTGTTTTTACCTTGTGAGTGCTAGCTACTATAGTGGTCGCATCGCAGGTCAGAAACACTACCATCACCGCACAGGGGTTTTGGACAACCATAGGACGTAGTATAATATACCTACTGTAACTGTATGCACATGTGCTCACATAGTTGGATCAGAATTCCCGATCCTTGAAATCTGGACTTCGGCAGTACCATTGTACCAAGACCTAAGATATGGAGAGGCTCTAAGTGGATATGTCACAAGATATTAGATTACTAGTTTGACATCAAAATCAAAGCGCCCATGTGAGAGGAGGAGTGACTATTACGATGTGATGGACCTACCATACCTAGATACCTAGTACATACAATCAGGATCCCCTAAGGCTATCATTTGGAAAGGAAACATGTATATCGACAAGTAGAATGGCATTGGGTAACATTACGAAAGAGAGAAAAGGAAACAACAAGAGCAATGGATGATTAGCCACATGACACAGAACTGTGGATAGCGAGCGGAGGAAAGGGGCGGCCTCCGAAAACCTATGAAGGGAATGGGTAAGGTCAATATCCAATCAGGCATACCTATGGTATCTTACTTAGCGCCGCGACGATGCCCACTCTCACTAGCCGCATCATCAGGGGTAGAAAGCCAATCCAAGATATCGCGATGAATTTTGGCTCGGAATCTTTCTGCCCATTCGCGAACCGCACGCCCCTTTTGAGTCCCCCTGAGACGATCCAGCTGCCCGCTCTCCATCAGCGCCCGAACGACCCCCACATGGCCCCTTTTAATCGCGCAGTGCAGTGCATTATAACCGTACCGCCACTTCGTCTGGACATCAAAGTACGGGATTGGCATCTTCACAAGCGCAATGAACACTTGCGCACGGCGTGCTCGAAGATTGACCCCTCACGCCCGTAGGGGGTGTACGGGGGTCCTCCGAAGCTGCCTATGTATTCGTGATGCATCTTGACTTTGATATTTGCGCCGGCGTCGAGCAGCCGGCGGACGATGGCGGGGTCGTTCCGTTCGACTGTGAGCGTGATGGCTGTTTCTTCTAGCGGGGACTTGGTCTCGAGGTTGACGTTCTTATCTAGCAAGGCGGCGACGGCGCGGTCGCAGCCAGTTGCGGCGGCTTTCATGAGCGGCGAGTGGCCGTGGCCATCGGTGGTGTTGAGGTCAACGCCCCATTCTACGAGGAGGAACGCGACGTCTTCGGCGTAGGGCAGGGCGCAATCCAGGAGGCGATGATTGCCCCGCTGCGCTTCCAGAAGACTCCGTGCGTGCTCAAGGAGCAGGCGGACTGTCTGGGCGCTTTTAGACCACACGGCAAGCTGCAGGGCGGCCTCGACGTGCTCTTGCGCAGAGAGTTTCTTGTGCCCGACTCCGGCATATAGACTGGCCGGTGACAGGGAGAAGCGGAGGGTTGTGTCGATTGTACCTGTTTCGCCCGCTGCTAGACGGTCCAGGAGCAAGGTGACCACGCCAGGGGTTTGTTCAATTGCATCAAGGAGGGGGCTTCGCTTCGCAGTGTTGGCGTCGCCGATGGTGCTGTGTGGGAGCAGGAGGCGGACTGCTTCCTCTGAGCCGGAGAGAATTGCAACGTGTAGGGCCGTGCGACCGTCGGCGTTGCGGTGGTTGTATTTAGTCATATGGGGTATCAGGAGCTTGATCGTCTCGATCTGGCCTGATGCGGCGGCGGCTGTGAGCGCGGCCGTGCCCTCGACAACACAGTGTGCGTCTATTCCGCTAGGCTTGTGCTGCAGCAGTTCGCGAACGAGTTCCACATTCCCAGCAGCCGCGGCAGCGCAGAAGAGCACCTCGGGCTCCCTACAGTCTAGACTGGCAACCTGTGCTTTCCAAGCGTGTACGAGAGGTGCAAGCGAGCGTAGGCGCATTTCATGAGCCAGGCCAAAGCGAAGAAGCTCTAAACCAGAGTCCTTCGTAGTAGTCCCCCCAGCCTTAAGCAGACAATCCACTTTCTTGTGCTGATCACCAGGAAGCTGCATAGCCACTTCCAACGGCGCCGTACCTATTGCATCCACCGCGTTGACATCCGCCTTCTCCGCGACCAGTAGCCGAACGACGCCAACAGGCTGTTTCATCAGCGCAAGCATCAGCGGCAGATCTCCATCCGCGTTCGGCTGGGTGATGTCGAGGCCTAGATGGAGAAGGACCTCGATGGTGCGGATCATCTCAGCCCTCGAGCCTTTCTCTTGGCCACACGTGAAGTGCAGGAAGTTATTCCCGTCCTCGTCGACTTGGTGGAGGTTGAATCCGTGGTGAAGAAGCACCCGACCGACCTCCAGCTGATTCCGGTGACCGCAGAGAAGCGCGTAACTGTCCAGAAACCCACCCTGGTTCAGATCAGCGCCACGAGAGATGAGGACGCTCACGACATCAGCATGTCCGTATTTCGCAGCGGCCTCGAGCGGGACAAAGGTGCGCTTGGAGAAATTGGGACCCTGAGTAGTTTCCATGTGATCGGGGGAAACACCGGCGTTCAAGAGCATAGTTGCGAGCGCAGCATGCACGTGAAGGCATGCAATAAGCATTTCAGATATGTAAGCATTGTATCGTCTAGAACAGTGCGCTGGTACTAAAGGAACACCCGGAATGCCGGCTCTGGCTGTCGCCTTTTGTAAGCCCATACGATTATGCAGCGGACCTCCTCGTGGGATAACTTGTTGTAGAGTTCCAGCTCGCCGAGCCGACTGGAGTTCTGTGATGTCTGGCAGAACTTGGCGAGGTCTTTCTTTTGCATGTAAGTGGTGACTTCAGACGCGAGTTCCTCCGGTAGATCGCAGAAGCGGAATTCACTTGCAGACATATTAGCGTTTGGTGTCTAGCTGGACATAATCGTAAGGTGGAATGACGTTTGAAGAGTCGGAAGTCTGAAGGAGCTTAGGTGTTGATGCTGAGAGAAACACGAAGACTGGGCAAATTTCTTTTGGTGCACGAAGATCCCTCTGGTCGAGAGTGCGGTTCCTCCTTATAGCAAAGCGGTCCTATATGATTCTTTGTTTCTTTGTTTGTGTGTTTCAGTTTAGACGAATGTACAGGGGAGAGGGAACAAAGGCAGCCTTGGAAGCGTCCTGAACCACAAAGACCTTTGTGTGAGTCAATGCCAGGTTCTTGATCCCTGATTTGTACCAGCATAAGGAAAGAGATTCACTAAATTCAGGAGAACATACCTAAGTCTGTACCTGAATGTACTGCAAGTGCTGTGCCCCGAGTGTTACTAGGGTGACTTCCCTCTGGGTGAATAGACGGCCAGATGAACTTACCTTACCTGGGTAGAGTCTTCCAAAAGGTACTGGGGGAGTCAAATGCTGAGACCCCAACCCCGCCATCTCTGTGTAACAGCACCTTGGAAGGTCCTAAATGCTGCCTGGAACAGGCTGCTCCTACCATGTCAAGGAGAGTTAGTAGAACCTGACTATTCCCGTATGGGTAGAGGCCCCGTTTCATGAAGCGGTATAATATGAAATCTGATTTCCGGCCTATCTAATGGTTCTCAGGTCAGTACCATTGAATCCTTAACGCAATATGGCCGAGCCATGGTAGAGCAAAATGACCAGCTACCGAGATTGCTCCATCTCCTGCATCAAGTCCTCCGAGGTCGTACCACGCTTAAGTACGACGGGATTAACACATGGGACCTTCCGCGTAGTAACAGCATAGTGCCGGTCCGAGTGCTACCTACCTGCTATGGTGGTTCAGAGAAAGCTTCGGCATGTCTACGCCATGCCATCTGGCCCCGCTTCGTTGGGTTTCCTGTCACTAGATTGCATTTCGATGGTCGACCTCACCCCGTTCATCGTCTTTCTCTTCCGAAGAAGCAACAAGCTCGAAAGTAGTCCAAGCCCCGCGGCACAGATGTACAAAATCCACATTTTCCGCAAAGCAGCCACATAAGCGTGCCGAACGTCGTCACGCTGATCCCCCAGTAAGTCAGCCACCAAGCCAACATTCGCCTCGGCATCTGCACCGCTGAATTGCTCTCCTACGTCGACATTGGCAGCCATGGCATTCTGGAAGATGACACCGCCGACGATGATGGAGAGGGACGTGGCGATGTTACGCGTAAATCCGAATGTCGCGGTTGCGGTCGCGAAGTCGGCCGGGTCGACGGATGCTTGGAGTGCGATCAATGGAGACTGGAAGTTCAGACCGACACCTAGGCCTGCGATGGCTTCGATTACCGCGACGATGACGATGGGTGTTTCGGCGTCAAAGTACGTGAACAAGCCGAAGCCCAGAGTTAGGATGGCCATCCCGGCACAGATAGATTCGCGGTAGTGGCTCGTATGTCGGATGATGAACCCCGTAGCAATTCCAGTCAGGCATTGAACAATGGTGATGGGGAGGATCAGGATCCCGGACATCATGACGGACGTTCCCTTGACTGCTTGAAAGAAGATGGGGAGAAAATAGAATGCAGATATGTAAACCTGATGACGATGTCAAAACAGTAAGTGCGACTGAGAGGATTATTTGAAGAAGTGGAACTCACGAAGCCATGACAGAAACAAACCAGCAATGCGGCAACATTCGAGCTCATCCTAAACAGCCGCAGCGGCATGATCGGATTTCTTGCGTACTTGGCCTCGCTGAACACGAAGAACGGCACCATCACCACGCCGAAGATAATGAGACAAATGACAGTCGGCGATCTCCAGGCAAAGCTCGATCCGCCGAAGTTCAAGCCCAGCAGAAGCATCATCGTCACGCCCAGTATCAAGCCGATACCCAACCAATCAATCCTCTTCAGCCCTTGGCGGAACGACAGTTTCTCGTTGTGTCGATGGTCGTCGATATTGAGGACCCATAAGAGGACAGCAAACGCGACAGCGCTGCAGGGGAGGTTGATCCACCAATTCCACCTCCACGAAACAAGCTGCGTGAAGATCCCGCCCAGGACTGGTCCAATCCCACTAGCCAACGCCCAAACAACACTCGTCAAACCGAGATACATCCCCCTGCGGCGAATATCAAACATATCGGTGATACAAATGTTGACCAGAATAACGACTCCACCAGATCCGCTCCCCTGGATAGCGCGACCAGTGATGAACATAGGCATGTTCGTTGCGGCGGCGCAGAGCAGTGAGCCCAGGAAGAAGACTGTGACCGCAGCGAGCAGGATGGCCTTTCGGCCCCAGATGTCAGAGAGCTTGCCCCATATTGGGCTGCATGTTGCGTTCGCGAGGAGATATGCCGATCCGATCCAGGTGTAGGCGGAGCCGGAGTGGAAATCGGCGACGATGGAAGGGGATGCAGGGCTTGTGATTGTCTGATTGAAAAATTAGTTTTTTGAGACTGAGCTGCTGGGTGTTCTAAAGAGACGTACGAAATCAAGCGCCGCGGTGAACAGTGAGAGCTAAAGATGGATGTGCCAGGCAGGCAATTCAGTTGCAAGTTATATCAGCTGGGAGCATACGAAAAGGCAACTGATGATGACCAAAGTCCTCGCTCGGCTAGGTTGTCGTCTCATGTCCGTAGGAGCTTCTATAAAGTCCATGGTGGAAACCATTATCGAAAATATTTATCCACGAGTGAGAGTGTTAAGAGACCTCGGGAAAAGAGGGAGAAGGGAAGATCAGATAACGGGCGCGAGATGGGGACTTTCCACTACCCCTGTCAAGCTTACGCATGCGGCGCGGCACTTCTTATCTTTGAATTACATTGACTTCGCTTTGGCTATGGAGCTAAGCAATTAGTGTGATCAGATAACAGGGCGATCTGGTCGCAACGCCCCTCGGCCTATCTGATGGTCAGGGCACTCCAATCAGGTTGCAACAACCACACGATTTTAATTGCTTGTCTCTCCAGAGTGACAGTAAATGGTTATTATAGTAATCAATAGTGGAAAAGTTGTAGTACGGTTGGTCAGGTCTCGATTCGTTGGCCGTCAATTTTACAAGACGTTGTAAATATATATTTTTGTGCCAACTTGCGGGGCTTCAGCCACAACTTTCCAATACTCCAGCGCAGTTGAGCCCAAGGCAGAAGATACAAAGTGAGGTCCACTAATGTATTTGTGTAAAAACCATTATATCGCGGAATGACCTACTCAATAAAGAAACAACCACAAATTTCCATAGATTCAGGTTTCATTGGACATCGTTAAGCGCCGCCGCAGCCGCCGCCGTATGTAAACCGCTGTTAATCCTAGAAGACACTCTGGACGATTCGCCGCTCTCGTACGCCACCGAGAAAGGCCAAAACCCCGCTATCGAGCTCCTCCTCTCTCACGGGGCCGATATCAATGAGACTCTATCGCAAACGCCCTCGCCTCTGGCGTACGCCGTGGAGGGTGGGTTCCTCCGGACAGTGGCGCTGCTTCTTGATCGTGGTGCGGAGGGGCAGAGCTACAGCTGCAATGCGCTCGTGCATTGCGAGCTCTACTGTGTCTTGAAGGCTTTTGCTGGAGAAGGGACTTCATGAGCGGTATCCGTATGCTGCGAAGTTGGCGCTTCAGGAGGCGAGAGAGAAGGGGTGGTGGGAGTTCATGGTGTTGTTGGAGGGTATGGTGTTGTCACCGGGGGGATGGATGAGTTGCCGGGGTGGCTTTGAAGCCTTGTTTTATATGTTCATATTGCGGGCATTGATGATGAGGATACAGCCTAGAAGTGATTATTTCTCATACCCCATTAATATCATATATCAGTTTTCTTTGAAGTGTTCTAGATATCCTCCCGCTCCAGCTCTAACTCTGTACGTGTGACTCGTTTGTATAGTCGTTGTCAAAATCCCTTATTGATAACGACCACAGACTTGCCATATGCTGACCCCCTCCGATCTCAATCAGTGATTCAAATATGGTATATAATATGGTATCACTGGACGCGGATAATGTCCTGGTCCTCACCCACCACAAGCAGTGCAGAAAGTGCCCCTTTGTCCGTACGCACCCGCACCGCTTGAGTCGCCACGAGATGGTCTCCATTTGTATCTAGCGCCTGCGCAAATAACCATGGCTCCCCTTCGTCCAAATCAACTCCGGTACCAGTGCGCAGGGAGAATGTTAGCGATGTCTCAAACGAGGGCCGCTCCGCCTCGCCCAGCAGGATCGAAGGGCATTCCTTCACATCAAGACCGCCGCGGCTGACGGCTCAAGCAGCCTTTGCCCCGAAAAACCTCCATTTCGCAGTTTCTATGTCGCCGTTCCACGAGACATACACCCTGACTTGGGTTTCGTCTTGTGCGTTGTCTCTTAACACCACGATCGCCGGCACCTCTCTCGGCCTACCCGTCCTTTCGAACCGGAATGTGCGGTAGCTCTGCACGCCCTGACCTATCTCATCTGAGTCCAGGTATGCGTGGAATATTGCGTCGCCATCCTCATTAAACCTGGTCACGGCGCTAGCTTGGCCCCATCTAGCAAAGGTGTTTCCGTTCTCCAGGCGCTGGACGTATCCCTGTGACTGTGCGAGTAATGAGTCTGGGGACTTGAGGACCGAGATGAGCGACGCTGATATGTTCGTGTGACCTAAACAGATGACTTTTGCACTAGAATAGTCCCTCAACATCTCGACGACGCTGCCACGATGCCCATCCGCGCGAGCGGAGTTATCGAATAGCGAAATACACTCGTCACCCAGCTTATGCTCAGCGTTGAGCGGGCTGTAGAACCTTGCATCGTGCTGAAATGCGAACTAAGCCTCTGTTGGAACAGAAAATGTCGAGTCGCGGCCACCGAGCTGCCAGATCACGGCCTCTGTTGTGCCGTTGGTTTTGTAAATTGCTGAAGCGTGCCGAGCGGAAATCAAGTAACTGCCTTCGGCGTCCTTGCCGACGTTATTGACGTGGAAGTAGTCCCATGCTGAGGTGGAGTTTGTGCCGTCGCCGGCCTGTCCGCTTGGTAGGGGGACGACGCTTGCTGTTCCTCTGACGGTTAGATGGTATGGTCCAAGGCTTGAGAACCATAGATTGGAGAAGACGTACCGGAAGGGTTGATATGATCTAGGCTGCTCCATTCGAACAGCACCTCTCCAGAGTCCAAGTCCAACTCTGGCATAAAACGTCAGCAAACGTCTCTGAGGACATGGAAAGACCCGACTGACCTTGAAATATCCCATCAACAATCCACTCTTGCTCCGATGAACCACCATGCCTTTCTAAATCCCTAATCACCGGCTCATAAATCTCAACAAGCGCCGTCTTCCCCTCCACAACCCGAAACTCATGGATGTCAAGGATATGGTGATTTCCTCCCCGCAGCAGACGCACAGGGCCATACCGTTCACCCAAGAGCGTACCCTGCCCCCATCCATGTCCGTGGTAAAATCCAACTAACCCTGGAAAGCAGACAGTACAGACTCGCCTTTGTACTGCGTTACTTGCATGTTCCCGACCCAGCGGGAGAGAAGGCCGAGGCTCGACCATACTAGATCGCCATTGTCGCGGAAGATGTAGCGGGCGGGTTGTTCGGGGGCCGTCGAGACCTCCACCTTTTATGCCACCGGAGTACGAGCAGACGAATATGTATCCGTTACCAAGCCCTGAGGCTGGGGCGGGAATGGTGATATTCAGGCGCGGCGGCGCGAGGTCAGGGCGAGATCGGTATTGCCGGTCTGCAAAGGTCAAGCCGCAGAGGATTCCTGTGATCAGGATATTTTGCAAATGCATGGTCGAAGGAGGGAGATGAGATATGCAAGACGTTGAGGTAGGTCACTTTTGCACCCTTTTTGCAGTCATGTGTAAAGTATCGACTGAGTAACGCAGCCGTCGATCTGTTGATTGTGATATTCCGATAATTGTCTGAAATCACACGAGATCATTTAGATCAAGACAATCGTCAGCATTCTCAGTCGTTGTATTCCACGCATTGACACTTATATGATGTGGAATACGGTCGTCTTCACCTTATTTACTCTTTGGGCAGGCCTGTACCCCAGCCCTGGAGCCAGATCCTCGACAGGGGACTTTTAGGTTTTATCGTTTTAGACTCATATCTCATGAGCCTGCTCTGTCTGTGTCAGGATAACGTGCCCCGTTTCCGGAGGTCGCTATCCTCACATCTAATCGGCTACTCCAGAGTTGTTGTGGGTAGAATGCCATCTGCTTGTTTGAGGCCCGGGCCGTGTTCCATAGGTATGCCATTGTATTAAGGCTTCTGCTTCCCTCCCCCCCCCAGTTTTCTCCAGGTACTTATACAGTTGTAGTCTACATCCGGGATTGCGCATCACTATCCTTCCTGCAGCTTATTTGCTAAATATCTTGACATATTGTTAGCGACAGGGGATTTTTTATAATAATGACCTACACACCTGAGCACCACCGCATGTCGGGTATATTTTCTTTGTGATCTCCTCCAACATCCAGTCCTGACCCCGAAGTCAGTATTAGGTTACTTGGCCGGCTTAACAGGTGGCGGAAGAATCGGTCCTCATACCCAGGTGCCCGCTATCCTAACCTTAAAAGGTCGACCATGTTGCTGGTGCACGTGGGGCGGGATTGAGAGTCCGTTTGCTTGCACAGCAGCACACTCAACACTACAAGATAATAAGTCAACTTCCCTTTGACCTCAATGCACATTCAGGAGATGGACACCGCAGGGGGGAAACATCACAACCCACTCCCCAATGCCATATTAATCTACCAACGTTGTTATCGCAGGGTCGGAGTACAACGGTCATTGTTCTTAGCAACAAAACAGTCATTAAACGGCTCACTTGGCTTTCAAATGCTAACAAAGAACGTTGAACTTCATCCAACTATCCGATGTGAAAGGGCCCATCAAACATAAGTAGCAGGACGAATCCCGGCCAGAGTCTTCATCGATCCATCTAAGCCTCAGGATTTCAACAACTGACGTTCGATATTTTCAATCATCAAGGGTCTGACTTCCAGTTGACGAGCGCATACCCCGTTTACTTTGCACATATCCAGAGGACTTGCAACCTCAGCCATGCCTATCTTCCCAGTCCTCGACCTCCCCAAGGGCCAAATCGGCGAAATCGCCAAATTCCTCGACCGCAACGACCTAGTTGAGACATGCAAAGCATCCCAGCCGTTCAAGCACGCCAAACTCACTCTGAATGGCGCATTGTCGCTGCGTGAGCTAAGCAGCATCTTCAACTGGGCCTGCCTGAACAACAATTCCGCTGTGATCTCCCACCTGCTGCACTACTACCAAATTTCCTTCTCAGAGGAACCCGATCTGGCGCTTGACACGGACGCCCTGAAGACTGTAATTCACCTGGTAGATGACGATGGAAATACGTTTCTACACCAGGTGTGTCTGCGGAAGGACGATAGGCGCATTGCCATGAGGAATAGCAAGCTCCTCCTGCAGCTTGGGCTTGATTTTAATACGAGCAATGCGAAGGGTGAGACCCCCTGGTCGTTGGCAATCAAGGTGAAGTCAGTTGGCATGGTCCGATTCTTGATCTCCAAGGGCGCTGATGTTAATGTCAGCATTGGAGATAAGAAGGCGCAGACGCCCCTGAAGTTGGCGCTGCTGCTTGCTGAGGACAATCCGGATAACAGGAAGAATGAGGATAGCCATGAGCTGGTCAAGTGTCTTCTAGACGCTGAGGCGGTTGTCGAATGCAAGACTCATGGCTCGGGACTCGCACTTCTGCAGCAGTGTGTGGCGACCGGTCAGCCGCGATGTTTTGATCTAATCCTCAAGGCCTGGAAGAAACAGGAGTTTATGCTGGAATACAGTAATCCAGCGGTTACGCTTTGCGCTGCTGCGATGCTGGGGGATATGCCCTTGGTCCATCAACTGCTGAAAGAGGGGAATGTGGATGCGAACTGCACAGCCTACGGCTCGTCGCCTCTGATTGCAGCAATTACCGTTGGCAACAATGAAATGATCAAGTTATTTATGAAGCATACTTCATCAGCTGGCTTCGAGCAGATGGACGCAGCAAACCGCACACCCCTGCACCTGGCCATCCTCCATGGCCGCGAGAAAGGGAACCTAGTCCGCCAGCTCCTCCCCCTAACCACGCGCATCCGACCAGGAGACACGATCCGCAAGCGCACGCCCCTCGTCGACGCAGTCACTCACCAATCCCCCGAGACCCTCGCTCTAATCCTGGAGCGCGTCCTCACAAACTCCGACGGCCCAAACAAAGAAGAAAGCGAAGTCTACCTCGGCCTCCGCCAGTGGAACACACCCAAGAAAATCCTAACGGCCGAAGACAACGCCGTCGCCGCGCTTGAAACAGCAATCATGACGCAGAACTACGCTGCTGTCCGCGTGATTATTGACCACCCGGCGAATCCGGCCCAGGAACTCGGACAGCACAAGCTCCTGCTGCACATGGCATTCTTCTACGGCGACAGCGACAAGATGGACGATATCGTCGTTGCGCTTATCGAATGGGGCGCTGTGATTACACACATTCGCGGTGACCCAGAGAAAATCAAAGAAAAGGAAAAGTGGCTGAACATCACGAACCTGATGGCCGCCGCTGATACAGGGTGCACCAAGGCCCTGCAAGCCCTAACCAAGAGTGGCGCAGATGTGAACGTCATGACCGTGGATCTTAATGAGGACAAGAAAGATGTTAAGAATGAATCAGTCGAGGAGAAGAAAGACGAAAACAATGAATTAGTCGTGGAAAAGAAAGACATAAGCGGCGAATTAGTCGACGAGAAGAAAGACAAAAACAGTGAACCAGTCAAGGAGCCGCAGACAAAAATGAAAACAGCCCTCACGGGCGCCGTGGCCAACAACCACACCGAAGCCGTGCGCGTCCTCCTCGAAGCCGGCGCAGATACACATGTCCGGATGCACTCGACCCCCTGGCACAGCATGCAGCTGCGAGAAGCCGCAGAGGACCGTCGAGTTTCTGCAAAGGAGACGCTCTTCGAGCACGCTGTTGGCTGCGGGTTCACGGAGGTTGTCAAGCTCCTCATGCCGCATTTTGATATGAAGAAGCAGTTTACCATTAATGGCGGCAATGCCCTCATGGCGGCTGTGTACTATAACCATCCGCAGACTGCCGCGTATCTTCTTGACTCGGGATCCTTTGATCTCAAGCAGAAGAATTTCAAGGAGAAAACGGCTCAGGATCTGGCGAGAGTTTGTATGCCGCCTTTTCCCGTGGAGTTAGTGAGGAAGCTTTCGGCATAAGGATTGCAGTTCGCTGGGCCTTCCTTTTCCCCATGTTTTGTTTATAGTTTGGTCTTTACAAGATGCTTAGTACCTGCTTCTTCAGTCGTTCGGGCTTACGGTCTATGTTTAGACAAATATTTTATTTTAAATACATTGCAGTGACTTTATCTTCATTCAGCACATTTCTTTGTAGTACATGCCGCGTTGACCCCTGTCCCGTTCATTAACGAATGCCTGCCTGCACCTGGAGTACGATCTTTTGAGGACGAGTCCCATGAAACCGGTATTCTGGAACCCCCGGCCGTTTACCATCTCCGAGGAAATGCGTGCGCTCGTTTCCATTCTGTACTTACCCAAAAGTCAAAGAATAATAGCTCTCTGCCGGGCATTGACGTATCGGTAGCCTAGTGTGCATTGTTGACCCTACGAGGGTGTAGGTATCTTTGCCGAATCTGTTTGTTGTTTATATATCTTCACCCGTGCCATTCACTTTGATCTCTTGGATATTAGGGTTTCCCTGCCACAACGCTTGGATATTCACTGTACATGGTTCCGTACAAGCTGACTCCGGAACTCCTGTTTCGAACATACTTATATAGGAGTTCACCTCTCTGCCAATTGCACTCTTCATCCACCCCTTTCCCTTGTACCTATTCCATTCGCTCCAAATCGATTACCAATTCTAGAAGCTTTCCCATCCACTTACTACTCATTCAACGGTTTTTACATCCCCAATCAGACTTCAACCGCCAAAATGTCTACCGAACCCATTTTCACCCTCCCCGCAGCCCTCTTATTCGAACTCAAAAGCATGATGACCGAAGAGGATTGGGTTGAGTGGAACCTTGGCCAGACCGGTAACCTCTCTTACAGTGCCATGCGCCGACTCCTAAAATGGGCATCTTGCAAAAACGGGCTTCGAACGTCCCCAGCCATCAAGCTTATCCGGCAGGACCTCGTTCGGACCTACATCGCCAAGATCCCCGAGTTCGCCTCTGAAATTCTATATGTGGCTTGCATCAAGGGCAAATAGAGAAAAAAAAAAGTAGAGATAGGAAGCCGTGCTGGCCGGGTAAGACTGAGTTTGCCACATTGCTTGTGGATCAGAGCGAGGCGATGTAACTCTACCTACCTACTCAAGGCGCAAGCTTCTCCGCCAGATGGCGAGCATAGCCACGGCGTGCTCTAGCGTAATCATAGGCAGTCAAGCCACCCTGATTTTTATACTTCAGGTCAAACTTGCCCGTCTGAAAGAGGAGCTGAACAAGATCCACATAGTTTCCCGTAGCAGCCATCTGCAGTGCGTTTGAACCACTATCAGGTTTATTTTGCTCGACGGCTAAAGCCAGAGATATGCCGTCGAGCGCAGCCTTGGCATTGACATCAACACCCCGGCGTAGCAGTTCCTTCATGACTTTGTCGAGGTTGTTGACGATGGCTGTCATCAGAGGCGTATCTCGTCTCTTCTTTGGAGCCTCGCAAGACGCATCCCATTCAATGAGCTCCAGGGCGAGCTCTTACCCCCACCGCAGGGCGTCTGGTAGAATGCCGGGACAGAGTGCTGGCCGCACAAGGTCCGTATATTTCAGGATGACTCGGACCGTCTCTAATTTTCCAAAACGTACGGCACTGCTCAAAGCATACGCCGCGGCGCTTTGCGCAGAGGTTGGGCGCGCCTCGTTGGCACGCGACACACGATCTGTGTCTGGAGCCGCAATGCTGGAACCCGAGGTAGCTATAACCCCCTGATCGTGGGCCAACATGGCATCTAGCAGCAGCGCAACTGTTGCTGGCGATCCGTCTTTGACGGCCCTGCCCAGCAGCGTTTTCGGCCACGAATCGGGTCCGCCAATAACTTCAGCACCATAGTGCGGCAGCAGAAGACGGACTACCTGCTCGTGACCACTTTCGACTGCTACAAGCAGAGCTATGCGGTCCAACGAGTCCCTGCGCCCAAAGCAGGAAGCGTGCTGGACGAGGAATTCGACGGCCTTGTCCTGCCCTGACCTGGCAGCTGCAATGAGCGCCGTGCTACCCCTTACTTCGCAGTTCACATTCAAGTCAAAGTGTTGAAGAAGTTCAGACAGGAAGGGCACGTCTCCCGCTGATGCGGCGGCGCAAAAGAGGATCTCCGGGTCGGTGTAGCGTTCGGGGATTGCGTGTGTTTTCCACAGGCGCAGGAAACGGGGAGACAATCTAATCCGAAAAATAGCCCAATGCTCATGTAGTTTAGTGCAGCCACATTGTCTCAGGGTGATCCCTCTTCCAACAAACACTCAACCATCTGCACACCCTCCTCGTGCACGTAGGCCATCGCTCGTGTAATGGGCAAGTTCCCGTTAGAGCACCTGATGCTAGTGCCAGTGCCATGTGCCAGCAAAGCTCTAACCATATGGGGGCGCTGGTAGGAAATGGCATATTCCAGCGGCGTCTTTCCATCCTGGTCTCTCCCATTCGCGTCAAGGCCAAGCGCTATAAATACTTTGGCATCGGAGGGAACGCCCAAACCGTACGTCCTGCATGTGTGGTGTAAGAAATTCAGTCCATCCCTATCCACCTGCTTGATGTTGAGCCCGTGTTCAACAAGATCCCGGGCTGTGGTGAGCCACCGCTGCTCCAGCTGGGGATCTGGAATCCGTTCCGGCTTACCTCTGCGGACAAACCTGTAGTCCTTCAGGAAGCTCGGTTCGTGCAGCGTTGCGCCCGCATTGAATAACGCCTGCATAGCCTCGCCCTCCCCGTACTGATGGGTCACTTCGAGAGCACTGCCGCATTGGAATTGATGACTAGGGGAAAGGCCCAAATCGAGTACCTCTTTGAGGATGTCGAGGTGGCCTCCACGGCATGCGAGGAGAAGAGCCTCCGCTCCGAGCTCGGGGTTCTTCTTGATTGTCATGCGTTGCTGGTGGTGCTGGAGGACCTGCCAGACTAGGTGCGGCCAGCTTTTTTTGCTAGCCCACTTGAAGACACCTATTAGCTCCTCGGGCAGTAGAGTGCTGTACAACGTTAGTTGGCCTATGCGGTTAGCCTCCCTCGAAGCTCGTGAGAACCTAGCAAGATCCCCACTTGGGAGCTGACTTGCAATTGCAATTACGAGCTCCTCTGGGAGGTCGAACAGGTGAGAACTAGGCATTCTTGATTTTCGACGCAAGCCGTAGAAGATGGTTCAGCAGGTGTGGATTCTGACAGTAGCAATGTCAACACTGAGAGATCAAACAATCATGTGGCAGTTGATGAGGAAGTCAATTTCCCTAGGGAGATGGGCTGTTATTTTTGTACAATTGGCTCTTTGTTCAGGAATTCCTTGTGCGCGGTATTGAAGAGTACAATAATTCCTTGTTCCACACTCCTTTGTTTGGGGAACTGACAATGGCCCCAGAACCTAATAATAGGATCAATACCTTACATGCTGACTACAAAAAAAGAAGTTATTGCAGAAGTTCCGCCTTCCATACCTACCGGCCATTATTGCTATTCAAATAGTGAAAAGTAACATCCTAGCTTGCGCAAAATGCAACATACTCCTATTGTGTTGCAGTTAAGTTCACAATGGGCAATCGAACAGTTCCTTTAGACCAGACAGCACCTTAATCGCAGCTTAAGTTGTCTAATACCTTTATACACGCTCTTCTTCGCCGTCATGTTCACCCTGCAAGCTTGGCAAGCCTACCATAGCCAGGTCCTATATGGTAAACGAGATATCAACCACATGCACTGAGGCAGTCAAACCGTAGTCCAACACTATTAATGATATTGCACGGTGCCGGAAGGGCATAGATCCTGAAAAGGCTAGTCTTTACAATCTACGTGTTCTACAATAGTAAGGTAATGGTACCTAGGTACATGGGTATGATTACCATATGTTTTAGAGGCAAAAAGCATGTTTTATGACCCCTTGATTATGTCATCTGCGTCTATTAACGTAATTCCCGGGCGTTCCGTCCAACCCGACCGTTCTGTCCAACCCCAACAAACTCGACGCGTATACAATTATTAACTTTAAACATCAATCATGGCACCAAAATCGCGTAAATTAAATCGCGATTTAGTTAAGCAAGAGGGTAGGGTTTAATACACCATTTAAGATTTAAAAAACCAAAAATTTCCAAGTGCTCGTGCCGCAGCGCGTGTTTATAAAATACCCTATTAAACGCTTTAAGGAAGACTTCAAGGCCAATAAAATTAATAAGAATATCATAACCACCAGCATAAACTCTCCCTGTATTAAAAAAATACCTTAATATACTAAATAATATCACTTAATTAACATGGAGCCGCCCCTAGGCCCAGCCAAGTACATAAAATAGCATAGATTATACTAGACACTGGTTCCTTAACTTTATCTCTTTTAATTAGAAAAAACTGGGTACAGGAGTTTACTCATAGGCGCCCTAAGGTTAAGACACGGTTTACTAAAAGGATTAATCTTTAGCAAGCGTTATATAAAAACCCTAAAGTAATTTGTCTATTTTTTAATAAGATACAGAGGGTTAGAGTTAAGTACAGCATCTTAAATAAAGATATCTATAACTTAATAAAACTGGCTTCGCTATGGGCTTAATTATAATAATAAAAGTAATATTACAAGCAGATATGCCAGGCAAGCCATAGCTTATATAGCCAGGGAATTAAGAATAGGTTACTATAATTAAATGCATTAACTTAATAGGATTGTCAGTTCCCTTTATTATTATTTTTAAAGAAAAGCGCCATATAAAGGGATGGTTTAAGGAATTCTCTATTCCTCCTACATGGAGAATCAAGCTTAGCAAGAATGGTTGGACTATAGATGTAATTGGCCTTTGCTGGCTTTAAAATTACTTTATTCTAGCTATACAAGCGCGAAGAAGGGGGGGCTACGCACTCCTTATTTTAAATAGCCATGGCAGCTATTTAACCCCTGCCTTTAATACCACCTGCAAGGAGTATAATATTATTCCTATTTACATGCCTTCTTATTCATCTTACCTCCTACAACCGCTAGATATTAGCTATTTTAGGCCCTTAAAGAAGGCTTATAGGGGGATTATTAAGCAGAAAGCGCGCCTAAGATATAACCATATTAACAAGCTGGATTTCTTAAAGGCCTATCCAGAAGCCTATAAGAAGGTCTTTATAATAAAGAATATTTAAAGTAAATTTAGGGTAACCAGGTTATATCCTTATTCACCTGCTGCAGTACTGGATAAACTGTAGTTAAAACTACTAACCCCTACCCCCCCTCCAGGCAGAGGCAGCACTTTAATTCCTTCCTCACAGCTCTGTATACCTCACACGGTCCGCCAGGTGTATTAAAAAGCTTTATTAATTAAAAAGCTTCTAAAAGATAGCTTTAGGAGTCCCTTAACCCTATTTAAATATATACTAGATAAGCTTATAAAGGAATATAAATTAGCTATTTATAACACTGGGTTATTAGTGCAGGAAAATAAGGATCTCTGTTTATTTATAATAAATCACATGCTAAAAAAGGGCCGTTCTAAGCGCTTAATAACACCTACAGATAGCCTCTTATTTTAAGAAGCCAGGGACCTTATTTTATTAAGAAATAATAATCTACAAGCAAAGGGGGGGGGATTAAGCACCAGTGCCCTTCTAACTTTAAAGTAACCTAAACACGCTCCACCAAAGTGTTTAAATTACAGAGTACAAGGTCATATAAAAACAAGCTGTCAAGCTCCTAATCATTCTTAGTTTAATTAATTTAAATAAGAATTGGCTAAGTTTTTTGAGTTGGAAGTTTATATAGCATCGAAGTTGGACGGAACGGTCGGGTTGGACGGAACGCCCGGGAATTACGTTAGTTACTAGCATGCCAAGTAAAGATCTCTTTTCGGTGGTTATTTCCCCTCATTCGTAGTCATCAAGACGGTTTGCCATGAGTGCTGAACAATTCCTCGCCGACGCCGAACACGGCGCCATGTCAGTTGACTGCCACGAGCACGTACTGCGGATCGCATTTATCTACATGGACGAAGGGCTGTGGAATGGTAACGGCGTGTTTGATGTGGTTGAGAAGCTGCACGGCTGCGGGTGGTCGTTCGGCGAGGGCGAGTTGAGATTCAATCGGTAACAACCAATCTTCAATAGCTTCATGTTACGACACACACGCTAATTCATCACCCCAGCACCCTGGATATATTCTACCTCACCCAGCTGGCAGCAGCCATCTACCGAGCATCCGACCAGCTTGAGGGTGACTTCCCGTCTCCGGATGATTTCCAGGCGTTCTACACCACGCATCACGCGCTTCTCAACCCCTCCGCCTGGCGCTCGTATTACTCTACGGAATTCCTTACCCAACCAACAACAGCGCGCTTCTACCGTCTCCCTGATCTGCAAGACCTGCCGGACTCTGACTCCCCGCTGGGCCAGCCGCGCCAGCGACGATGTTGCGGACATGCCACGAAATTCCCCCGCTGGGCGTACACCGTCGCTGGCACACACCGCAGACAGTCTACCATCCCGCTAGCGACGTTTACGGCTTTAGCCCTTAGGGCGCTCGAGACAAGCATCGCGCGCTTGCGGGCGACGCACCCCAGCGTGCCGCCGTACTCAGAGACACAGGCGCGCTTCTGGCTTAGGCACATGGGCTTCGATTTTGCGTCTTCTGGCCCGGTTTTGCCCGACGCATGGGGGGCGGATACCTTCGGGGTACTGGTCGCTCAGGGAGCAGTGGACGTGTATGCATGGGAAGCAGCGTACTCCATGCAGCGGTGGGAGGGGAGTGCAGGGAGGGATGTTGTTAAGCCAGATTCCGATGCGAGTCAGTGGAAGAGTGAGGTGGTGTGGTGTGGGGAGCCGGATGGTGGGGTTGGGATGTATGCGTACTGGAGGGGGTGGGAGGCAGAGGTTGGGAGTGAGGAGGAGGTGGAGTTTCTGGCGGCGGTTGCGGTGGAGGAGACGATGGGGACAAAGCTGGAAGGTGGTCAGGGTCTCGAAGGGTTGGATCTTGCATTGCGGTCGCATGTCTTGCTAGGGGTGATGCGGGCTGCGGTTGGAACGGGGCGGGAGAGGGAGGTTGTTATGGAGGAGTTGGAGAGGAGGATGGTGGTGGAGGGGACATTACACAAAGATAAGGCGCGCAGCTGGCTGAGGGAGGCATTGGAGGTCATGGAGCCGTACGTAAGGGGGTGGGAGGGGGTGTGGCCTGGTGCCGAGGAGGAGAGGGGGGGTGTGCTGTGGCGGATCTTGGTGGAAAATGGGCAGCTTTTCGCAAGGTGGCAGGTCTCTCCGGTGTGAAAGCAGTTTAGTTATGACCTGCGTCCGGAACAGCCGGGGTAGCAGAATGCATTGACCAAATTGCAGTTAACCAGATATACATACTACGTATAATTGGGATGTTGACTCTGTCAATACTACAACCTTTCTCGGCCCTGTTGCTCAACGCAGTGAAAGCCCAGTATCCCGACCTGGCCCGCACCGATCCCCACGCTGTGCTCTGCCATGCAGCCGCCGTAGGAGATATCCGGACCCTCACGGACCTGCTGAACCAGGGCGCAGACCCGAACTGGAAGTCAACAGGATGACGGCCCTCATGGCCGCGGTGTCATATGGACAGATTGGAGCAACCAAGTTCCTGCTCCTGCGCGTCTCCAACATCGGTTACCTCAACCGCGATGTCCGCAACGCCCTGCACCTAGCCGTGCGCCACGAGCACAAGCACACCGAGCTCGTCGACCTTCTCATCCCACACACCTCCGGCGTCATCCAAGCCGACAGAAACGGCGACACCCCGCTCCGCACCGCAGCCCTCTACAGGTCCCCAAAAATAGTCGCGAAGCTGCTAGACCGTCTCCAAGACCCAAGCTACCAGCATTGCGCGTTCAGCAACTCACGCGTCCAGTATGACAGACACAACCGCACGCAAGCGGAATACGCCGCCGCAACGACGCTCCAAACCGCCGTGCAGGGCGGCAAACTGTCGACCGTGAAAATGCTCGTCCAGCGGCCCGACGTCATGAAATGGGGCGTCGCCGACGTCCTCCTCGGCCACGCCCTCCCCCACCACGACGAGGTCCTCGTCGAGCTCGTAAACGCAGGCCTGGACCTGACGCCCCCGGTCCAGGGTATGCTTACTCCGCTGATGATCACGGCCCAGACAAACTGCGCGAAGAGCGTCGCGGCGATGCTCCGCCAGGGCGCAGACCTGCACTATGAGTGCTCGCGAGGCGGCTCGGCGCTCAGCTTCGCGATGACGGGCAACCGCCCGTCGGCTGTGCAAGCGGGTGCGGATTAGTCGCGGCGCATGCACCAATCCCGAGTTTATCTCTGTGAGGAGGCTAAGAAGGATACCGTCTTCATGCATGCTGTGCGGCATGGTATGGTTGATGTGGTGGAGATCCTGATGCCGTACCTTAATTTCACGCAGCCGGTTCGTTCAGGACAGGCGAATGCGTTGCAGGTGGCTGCTGAGTTTGGCCGGTTTGAGATTTTCCGGATTCTGCTGGAGAATGGGAAGTTTGATTTGACGTATACAGACCGCAAGCGTAAGAATGCTTGGAACTATGCTAATCAGCATGGTGGCTGTCCACAGGATCTCCTTCAGATGCTTTGCCCATAGCTTTTCCCTATCTTGCATGGTTGTTTGGGTGCCTTTGGTGATAGCTTTTTTATTCTGCATTTTCAACATTCTGCGTATAGCCTATATATCTGTTTCCTTATAGAATTATCAATTTCTCTTCTTCCCTAATATAGAATCCAAGCCCCACTACCCCATGCCGATGCTTGAATACTAAATGTGTCCGAAGCACCTACTACTCATAGCTCAGGGTAGCGAAACTCTAACTTCCTAATTCAATCCAGAGTGATACTTGTTTGTTAGTTTCAGAATTTCAAAGAGACATGTTATTCATTGTTTACTTGGGTTTTGTGATCTTTGCTCTTGAACAACAGCTGGAGCATCTTTTATGCGCATTGGCTACGGTTTCATTTCGTTATCTAGATCCCTGTAATACAGCCATTCTTTGTGTATTCCACAGGCTCTTTCCATGATTCCTCGCGCTTGGACCAAAGAAGTGCAGGACCGTAGCTTCCAAGCTCAAGGTTCATTGTCATATAAGCTTTGAAACCCGAAACAGCTCAAATGATATCTACAGGAAAGGCTCGCTCTTGCATAAATATCGGCCTGTGGCCTGCCAGAAACTCCTCCCCGTCGTATTCATTATCCAGATTCCAGCGACCTCGTCCAACGTTTCAGCATCATCCCTACTATACCACACCCAAGCTTACCGTTCGCCTTCACAACATCCATCTCCATACAAGCTTCTCTAACATCAGTGTTGATCACGATGCGTACCTTTCCCCCTTTCGACCTCCCGGAGGAGCTCGTCCTCGAGGTTGCAGGCCAGTGCCGGACTCGCGATTTAGCCAGGTTCACCTGCACTTCGACCAACTCTCACCGGCTGGGCCAGTTGGCCCTGTATCGCCGATTATCGGATATAAGCATTTACCGTATCTTCGAGTGAGCTGACTCGAACAACCGCCCGGAGGCAATATTTAAGGTCCTGAACAATGACCATAACAGAGTTGAACTGCAGAAAGCCTCCGAGCTCGCGTCCCATGCCTTGACACTCGCCTGCCGCAAAGGATATGTTGATTTGCTCAAGGCATTGCTGGAGGCCGGCGCCTCTCCCCACACCGCATGCGGTGATTGCTTCTCGATTCCCCGCTCGAACTCGCCTCCATCGAGGGTCAGCTCGAAATCATGAAGGTGTTGTTCAATGCGGGTGCAAAGCTGTCCGTTAAACCCGACTTTATCAGATACTGTTACATGCTTTGCCCAGGCGAACCCGGCGGGCTGCCAAAAGCCGAACTGCTCATCCAGCACGGATTCAAAATCAACCAGCATGATGAGGATGGAGAGGGCTTCTTGCATCAAGCATGCTTGTCAGCCAACGAAGAGCACGCTTTGCACAACGTCAAGCTTCATGTCGAACCGGATGTAGACGTCAATGAGCCAGCCGCCGGGGACAACGACGAGACGCCGCTGTCCAAGGCATGCTGGTCTGACGGCACTGAGGTCATGATGTTCATGTTGCTTGGGCATGGGGCGAGATCGGGGCGTTGTAGGGGAAACAAATAATAATTTGAGAATGATGCTAAGCTGAATATCTATTTAGAGTCCATTTTTAGGCATTAGGGTTTGGTGAAGAGGAAATAGGGTTTGCATGTTGTGGGTTTCCTCATGTTATGGTCAATTAACTAGAGCACATGTCATGATAAACAGGGATCCGGTCTTTCCATCGCAATAGATGCAGTCATTATCAGTTTAAATCCTCAGCGCCTAGCTGAAACCCCGTCCCTCCCGGCACCCTCTCTATAATTTTCCGCCCCTTAGGGCTAGCAGCCGCCCGGTCTGGACCCGAAGACGGCTCGATGATAACATACTCCTGTCTACCTGGGCTCAGAGGAGCCTCTGTCCTTGTCCGAAATACCCACGGATATAGCGCACTCTTCAAGTACGCCTCATCAACACCAAGCTTCAACGCATCCGCCATGGCCGATTGCATGCGCCCGATATACTCGGTCCGGATAGTGCCATCCTTCATGTACTGGCTGCTGAGGTAGACCAAAGCCTCGACTTCTTCGACCTTCAGCTTGCTCAACTGGTTCTCGCCTTTAGCAAGGTTCAGCTGCGACAGATCCTTCGCTGCAATGGTGGTCTTCACACCCTTGATCCCGAGCAAAGCTAACGACTCGACCCTGACGCGGAGGGACGCCTTATCGTAGAATCCGTGCGCTATGCCCTCATTCGCATCAAGCGTCTTGATATCCTTGGTACTCACGGTGAATATGAGGCCTTGCACGATAATCTCGCCTTTTCCATTCGCTCCTTCAGCGACAGGGACAATATTCGCAACACCCCTCTCATTGATCTGCCACCTATACCCAGCCAAGGACCCCTTTCCAAAGAGCTTGCTATCCGGACACCGGGCCGCCATTTGCGAAAGGTGCATATTGCTGCCAAATGCGAAGTAGTACGTGGGGGTCTTCGAAGCTGCAGTCGGAGGCCTGGTACCATTTGTTATTGCCTGTCTCCGTCCCCGCTGCTGGGAAGCCTTAGGGCTAGCCGGGGGCTTAGGGCTACCACCGACATCTGGACGCACCCCAGTAGCAAGCATCTTCTCAATATCCTCGGCATATTCGCGCGCCATGCCCAGGTTCAATGCATCCTGCAACCCCAACCTCATTCTTGCAGCATATTCTACCCGCGGCAGCCCGTCCTTAGTAAAATCCTTGCTCACGTACACGAGCGCCTGGACAAGCTCTCTCGACCCTTCACTACCGAGTCCCTCTCCAGACCCAGCCTTCAGTTCCTCGCTAGAGAGACTCATAACCTCGCTAACATCCCTTCCAACCAACCGCGCCCCAGCAACAACAACCCCAACATCAATGCTCTTCTTCTGATACGCCGTCGGAACGCCCTCAGCGCGATCAAGTCTCGCTTCATCCTCAGCGTTAACAAGGAAGGCAAGACCTTGCACGGCGTCTTTGTCTGCCTCCAACCCAGTCTCCGCACTTGTCAGTATCTTGATGATATTCGCATACCCACGTTCATTGATCTGCCACCTATATCCCTCCAATTTCGCAACACCCAGATACCGCGCGCCAGGACATCGTTTGGCCATTTGCTTGAGATGGATATTCCCGCCGTAGGCGAAATATATCTTGTGCTTTTTGGGGCGGGGAGCGAACATATCGAAGGGTAAAATTCAAGGACAATTTCGCTTTCTTTCCAAGAATGTATCAAATCTTACTATAAAGTGCGCTCGGAGTTGAGGCTCTTCCAAGGTTCGTTCAGTTGAGGCTCGTGGGTACCTAGGGTAGCAGACCTAGAGCACGTTCAATGTTACAACGGAAATCAAGCAGAAAGACTCCCTAGGGGTGGCGGGGTGTGTTGTCTGATTTTATGCATGAGCGCTGGCGGGGTAAATCTCGCTAGGCTCCAGCTAGTAAAGGCTCGTATTGATGACTACCTACGTAGGGCGCTCGTACCTCGTGCCTCGTGCCTCATGCAATTCACCTACATCTCCGCTTCAGCCGCAGCAGGCTTGGCAATTTATATACCTACCTAGGTAGCTAGACATGGGTGTAAATAGTTATCGTCGTGAAGAGGAATAAATCCTGCAACTGCTCGCCATGACATTCAATGATCCTTATCCTAGGTAGGTTAGTGGCAACGCTTTCACTGGGCTAACCCTACCTAGGTAGGTACCAGGTCTAACTTGAGTCATCTATAAAGAGTGGTAGAGATATAGTGGACAGCGGTGGCTTTCTTGCCTAGGTACCAGTACGGTTCGATGCAGAGGAAGAGTAGCTCAAATACAGTCAACGGATTTTGATGGGAGATTGTATGGTATGTAGGGGAAAAGTACCATAGGTTTTCAGAATTGCTTGTATTTGAACAAGATATTAAAAGTCAACAAAAGGCAGAACATAGAGTGAACAAGATAATACGTAAAGGACGGCCATTGAAGTAGTCTGACATAACATATTAGACGAATATAAATGAAGGGTGGCCGCAGCCATCTAGGCAGAGATCTCTTTCAAAAGCTCCCCAGGACACGCGTACCTCGAGACTCAAGCATAATGACAAGGGCGCTTCCCCCGGTAATCTCTACACGCCAGGTCGAATTTCCCAGTATCAAGCAAGACCTTTACAACCTCCCAATGGCCGCAGAAGGCAGCAACATGCAGGGCATTGGGGCCATCACAAACCGGTATCCATTCACGGCCAGAAAGACCCTGTGTCAGCTGAGGTGGAGAATTCTTAGTAATTCAAGGCCTCCAACTACCAAATTCGTGAGCCAGACGAATTGACTATAGCCATTCTCCCGAAGGGTGAATGGAGGATTCGGCTATACAAACTCCTTGCAGAACTTCTACATTTGCATATAAAAACCCTTAACAATTCTTAGAATTAGAAGAATACATCACGCTCTTTACTTTTTATATAATACCTAGTATTTGATCAGTATTCCTAGCTGGTACGGTTTAAAGGCTTCATACCCTGCTTCTGCGGCTGGGCAATATCAAAGTAAGGGACCAGCAGCTTAACAATATCGGCGTGTCCATGGACCACCGCATACCCAAATATCGTGTCGCTGAAGTCGAGTGCACGCGGGCCAAGATAGGACAGGCTCTCGCGGTACTCAGTGGTCCCCCTGCGAGAGGCCACGTGGAGCTCCATTGCAATAGACGTGTCCGCGCCTGCGCTTAGAGGACACCGGACGGCTTCGGGCCTGTTGTGCTCGGTTGCCAATGTGAGCGCCGTATATTCGCATCCCAAGTAGCGGTTGAGCTGGGCGCCCTTTTTGATAAGGGCCGCGAGTGCCCTGGCACGATTGTGCATCGCAGCCACCATAATTGACGCATAGGTATCGATGTAGCGATCCTGTACGCCGCGGTCGAGGAGCTCCAAGGCCAAGTCTTCGTTCCAGATCAGGCTGTCGTTTAGGACGTGCTCCTGTCCGATTGGTCCACGAGCCATGGGTCTTTCCAATCCAGTATCAGACGGACTGCATCCATCTTTCTCGACTTGACTACAGCTCTAAAGGCCATCCAAACTGCTGCTTTTCCATGCAGCGCCCCTCCAAGCAGATCTGCTCCTAAAAGTCTCAGTTGAGCGTTGCTCGAGCAGCATGGCCACGATGCTAACCGGCTGGCAAGATACCACATCAGCGACTTGATCTAGTGAAGGGTGGCCATATCCTCTTTCATAAAGGGTGAGCTTGTATGCGGGAAAAGCAAGCGGACTATCGGCTCGAAGCCGCGACGTATGGCGTTGTGCAGGGGAGTTCGCTTGTGGATGTCTGTCTTGTCACAAGACTTCCTGCCATTCACATCCTGGAGGAGGAACCCTCCTGAGAAAACAACCCCGTCCAAAGCGCCCTTGGTCAAGGCTCTCCCAACCGTGAGAGACCACACCACCGATCAGCTGAACGAGGCGCGCGACAAATATATCCCTAAAGAGTTCGACGACGCAGGGGAGAAGAAGGTGGACGCGAATGGCAACCTGCAGGGTGACCGCGAATACAGGTGCAGGACATTCACCGTACCACTGCGGGAAAAGAAACTTGACCACATCTTCATGACAAGCTCGTGCCGCGGCAAGGAGCGCCGTTTTGCGCCCGACTTTGCAGTCGGCGTCTACTTTCCCCTGCTTTAACAAATTGCGTTGAAGTGCCACATCTCCTAAGGCCGCAGCGGCACAGAATGGAACCGGCGGGTTGCTGCACTCCATGCTCGGAAACTGCTTCTTCCAGGCGCTCAAGAGGAGAGCCAAGGAATGAAATTTATTTTGCAGCAATGAAGACCGAGGGATTTCCGTGCCAGATTCAAGTTCCAAAGTTGCCCCCGCAGCCAAGAGACATTCCACCCCCTCATGCGGATCTTGGATCGAGTTCTCGCAAGCTATTACCAGAGGCGTGCGACCCTGCTGATTCGGTGCATTCACTGGAATCTCAGTTGTAGTAGCAACTCAACGTTGGCCTTGGGTGGACTCCCCATCGCTGGCTGGCACCAGAGATTCTCGCATTCGTTGTGCAAGAAATTGTCTCCCTCGGCACTGCGCTGGTGGAGGTCAAAGCCCTGATCGATAAGCATTTGAGCCTTACACAGGCGCTCAGCTTGAGGCGCCCAAGATGTGCTTTGATATGGACCTCCGCACAGCATGACGGAACTTTGCTCAAATTTGTTGACACCAAGTGAGGCCCCGGCAGCTGCCACGGTTTTCATGACTGCGACCCGGTCATGCATAGCGGCTACCTGCATTGGTTGATGCACCGGGCAAGATTCTCTACCGGAGGCCACCGCGGTATTGGGGGAGACCCCTGCATCCAGCAAGGTTTTGACCAAGTGAGTGTACCCCATCCGGCAGGCGAGTTGTAGCGCATAGGGCGCGAGTTTGCGGACACTCGAAGTGTCATGTTGGCTGTGGTGGAGCAGTGTCTCCATGGTTGCTGGCCTGTCTTGTCGATCAGCCCAAAAGGCGACACACCGAGCAAGGAAATTAGGATTAAGAAATACTTACTACTATTATTAAATTCCTTGGCTCCAGTGTATCGGAGGTTATATAAATGGGTAATTTAATTAAACCCTGTGATCTTACCATATTAGCATAACCTGGATCCTAGCATAGCAGGCGTTATTTACTTGTCCAAGTTAATTTAAAATCTGGTGGGTTCGCGCTTTACTTGGTAAAAGATAAACTTGTTTAATAATTTATTATTTAACAGCAGTGGTTACTGGCCTAAGCCATTTAAAATATTAAGGCTATATAATTTCTCTGGAGAATCCAGCACTAGCCCAGTCTTTAAAAAATTTTAAAGGCCTGGATATAAAACAGCATACTTAGTAAATACACATGTAAACTAAGAGTTAGGTTTAGGCTAAATATAATTTCTAAAATTTTAAACTTATTCCTAACCACTCTAGTTAATACAAGTCCCCAAGAAGCCATATAAATTAATAATACCTATAAAGCCTTTTTTTAAGGAATCTTTCTATAAAGTCTAGTTTAAGGTAAATACATAGCCAAGGTAGTCTGCCTTGGGGATACTAAATAAATCTTAACCCTATATCCCAATAGCAAAGGTGTAAAAGCACCCCTGGATGGCTTGTAGTATAAGCTACAAGCTAGTAAAAAAAAGTATCTAAATATATTACCAGCCGCAGGCAAACATTATTTTAGTGATAGTTAAAAAATATATATATAAACTTAGCAATATTTTTAATATACATATTTTTTTTTAATTTCCCGGCAAGTTTAAGTTCCTTCTCCTTAGCCATAAGTATAATAATTTGCAGGAAATCAAAGACTGTTTTTTTAAAGTAAAATATTAAAAACCTTATTACTTATGTTTTTTTTAATTTATATTAAATTTTTTTGCTTAGCTTTAAGGCTATTTTTATTTAAGAATAAGATACTACTATTTATTAAATATCTTTAACAAGCTCTTGGTTTTAATACCCGGGCAGTGTTAACTATTCTTACCTTGACCAATATCACACCTCCAGCTAAATAATTTATATAAAAAATAGACTATCTTTTCTAAATTTAAAATTAACTTTTAGTATAGTACTAGATTAACACTAATACACTAGCAGTATTTTTAAGGAATAACTATTAAGCTTTATATAGTATATAGGTAAAGAATACTTACCTACCTATTTTAATATAAACAGGTTTTATTTAACCTTTTTATGGTGCTATTAGCGTACCATTTTTTGCCAAAGTTATAAGATATCTAAGTAGTCTACTTAGGCCAAGTATTCTTTTTAAGATGGCTGGCCCTTATTATAAAAACTATTATTAGGATCACGATTATTACTATTTAAATTCTTATTATTAAATTTTAGGTTAGTGTTAAAGTTATTATTAAATTTGATATATAAAAGAACCTTGCTTATATTAAAGCTAGTATTATTATTAGTTTAACCCTGCTTGTTATTATATTTAACTAGTTAGGAGCAAGCTGCCATTATTATACTTGCAAGTAATAAATGAATTTAGAAAGGGAATATGGTAAAAAGGGTAAAGAAAAAAGCTAAAGATAAAAGTAAGGAAAGAAGGACATGGTTAATATTTATTTAAAAAAAAGGGTATTTAAATAAAATAACTTGCTAAGTTATAAATAATAGTGCTAGGAACTAGAGACCATGGCCTGCGTGAAGAAAAATATCCCTAGTCGTGGGAATATACACACGTGATTTTATAAGAGGAGCTGGTTAAAGGGATACTAAAAACAGCCGCCAAAGCAACCCTTTTTTGGCACCTTTTTAACCGTCACATCAGTAAATATAGTATTATAAAGTTTAAAACTTCCTCTTATAAGAAACTATTAGTTTCTTTAAAGGCCTAAACTTTTTTTATAAATGCATAGTAATTTATATAGCTTTTAGTGCTATATTAATCCTTTTTACTAGGTAATCATAAAATAAGAGTTTTTTTTAAAGGTATAAAAAAAGAGTCTAACCTTCTTGCACATGCCTGTAAGTAACCTTATTTATAACATATTTTTTATAAAGTTATTAAATTAGCTTTACTTGTTCTAGTTTTTTTTCTTATAACTTTGCTTACTTGCAAAGTTTTTCCAGAAATAGTTTTTTAAACAGTTATAAAAGGGGTGGCTCCCTTTTATATAAAAATATAATAATTTTAAAGTTAAATTTTATTAAGCCTTTATAAATAGCTATAAATAAACCTTTTTATAAAGGATAAACAGGTGCTCCCTGGATAGTCTTATAAAAGATTATTTTTAGTTACCGCGAGGTTAACTAGGTTCGCGGTATAGGTGTAAATTACCCCTTATAAATTAAATATATTAATAAGTATTGAAATTATAAGGTTCTTGGCCTTAAAAGGGGTTTATAAATAATATAAAAGGATATAATATACCTAAAAAAATAAGAATAAAAGGGTTTTATAAGCCTTTCTCCAGAAATTAGCTTTATTATAAAATTAACACTAAAAATTAAAACTCTTTACTTGCAAAGGACAGGTATTTTTTATATATACTAAATTAGCATAGGTACTAACTTAGCCTATCCGCGGAAGATCCTCCGCGGATATCTCTTAAGTTCTCGTGGAAGGGCTATGTACAATGTCATGGGCCTTACAAATAACCAAACCTGATTTCCTGGACATCACGGAGAAAGATATCCTTAAAAATGTTATGAAATAATAAAAAGAATTAGTGTAATTTATAAATAAACTAAATAAATAAATTAGCTAAGTATAAATAAAGGTTTAGTAAAATATAAGAAATCTTAAGAAAATTAATAAAAAAATACTTAAAAGCACTAATATTAACGCACAAGAACTTAAAATTAAAAAAATAAAAAAAGTTAATATTATTACTAATAATAAGTTCAAAGAACAAGCAGGACGCTGCACAGGTTTTATAGGGGAGCTAAGTATAATATTAAGTAAATATAAATTACCTAAAAATAAGCCTCTTGGGAAACAAAGAAAAGATTACTTGCAAATAAGTAATAAAAACGTTTTAAATTTAAAAAAGAGTTTTATATACCTTTAATAGTTTTAATTAATAATCAAATAGTTATAACTTACTATAAGACCTAAGAAACACAGACATAAACCCTGTTTAGTAGTAATATTAAAAAAAATAAATCTTATAACTATAAACTGGCACGAGTAGTATATTAGGAAGAATTTAGCTTTCTATAACAGGATTACATGTTAAAATATAATAAATATAAAAAATAAATATTTTTAAAATACCCTGTTTATAGGCAGGTTAACATTAAATTCGCGGAAGAATATAAGTGAGTATTAAATATATAAGAAATAAGGTTATGCAGTAAAGTCTTAGGTTATATAAAAGATTACTCTTGTAGATATTATTTTAAGTTAAGTAAAAAAGTATACTAAGATATTAACTAGATAAAATATTATAATAATAAGTATTTATAATACTAGAAAATTAAAGAGTTATGTTACTGGAAACCGCAAGTACTAAAAATTATTATATAACTAAACTATAATTACCCTCTAGGTAATGTTAACTATAATTACATAAACATAAAAGCAGGACACCCAAATTATATAAGAATTAATTATTATAATTATAATATTTTATATTATATATTTTACGAAAAGATAGGCCAGTTCTAACTAATAAGATAGGCTAAAGTATAATAATAATACTATTACTAGTATTAAGAAAAAGTAATACTCTTCGTGATTAAGAATAATGTATTAATTATTATTATAGCATAGTTAAATAAAAAGTATATAAAAGTTTTATTAAACTTAGGATGCTTTAAGTAGTTTATTAGTAAAGAATTTATTAAAATATATTAAATAATAATTAAGCTTATAAAAAAAGACTAAAATATTTTTAAATTTAAAAAAAAAAAACTAATTTATTAAGGACCTGAGCTTGTAACTGATAGTATATTAATAAAAAGTGGTAAATATATTAAGAATATTATATTTAAAGTAGTGCCAACCATGCCTTAAGGATTTTATAATGTAATTATTAGGATAACATGGCTTACTTAATAAAACCTAAATATTAACTAAATAGCTAGGGAAGTGCTAGTTAATAATACTTGGTTAAAAATATAAAAAAATATTAATAAAAGATATAGATTAAAGTTACTAAAGGAGTATTAGGGAAAGCTTTAAAAAAGTAAAAAGAAATAAGTAGTAAAAAAAAATATATAACTTAGGATTAATAAAAAGTGGAATATAATAAGAGGCTGTATAACTAAAGCTAAAAAAATATTAAAAAAAAAACTTGCTAAAGTACTTGAAAGACTTTTAAAGAAATATTATAAATATATTAAATTATTTATAAAACCTAATTATTATAAGGCTATAATACCCCTAATACCTGAAGAAAAGTTACTACAGGTATAATAATACTAAAAATTACCGGCAGAGTTATAAGCAGAAATAGAGTTTATTTATAAATTTAAAAAGGCAGGATATATTTATAAGTTAAAGTTAAATATATTTCAAGGCCTATAATAATGCTAAAGAAAGATAAAAAAGGTATATAAATAAAAAATAAATAATTAGTTATTAATTATTACCTTTTTAATAAAGTAATAATTAATAACACTAACCAAGTATTATATATAAAATAAAAAAGAGACCTTTTATAAAAAGCCATGATTTTAATAATTTTTAATATTTAATAGGGTTACTATAACTGATACATACATGCTAAAAATATTTATAAGATAGCAATTTTTATAAATATAAAATTATATAAATAAGTTATTATATTTATGGGACTAAAGTAACTATTAGTTAAATTTACTAGGTATATGACTTATATACTATGAAAATTTATAAATAAGACTATTATTATTTATTTTAATAATATAGTGATTTACTTGAAGACCAAGAAAGAATATAACACCCATATAAACAAAGTAATATAAGTATTAATAAAAGCAGGACTTATAATAAGTATCAGGAAATATATATTTAATATAAATAAAATTAAAATCTGGGTATAAAGTATATACTAAAAAAATAAAAAATAAAGTAAAAAATAGTAAAAAAAATCCCAAGTTACCTAATACTAATAAATAAGAAAAAAGTTAAAAAATTTCTAGGACTTATAAAATATATATAAAAATACCTGTTTATTTACACGTGTAACGCATAACCACTTACCAGACTATTATAAGATAACAAACCCTTTGTATAGGGATAAAGGTAAGAAAGATTAGTATAAAATATTAAAAAAAGTTAAGAAAGTGCCTATATTATAGCCTTATAACCTAAAATTATAATATTATACAAAAATAAATATATTTAAAGGAGCCATAGGAATAGTCCTGGAATAAATAAATAAAATAAAAAGTTATAACTAGTTATATTCTTTTTATAATAAATATTAAATATTAAATAAAGGTATAACACTTATAATTAGGAAGTGTTAGTAGTTATAAAAGAATTTAAAAAGTAAAAATATTACTTTTAAGGAGCAAAATATAAAGTTATTATTTAAATTAACTATAAAAACTTAATATACTTTATAATAATAAAAAAACTTAATAAATAATAAATTAAATAGGCTTAATATTTATTATAATATAACTTATAAATTAAGCATATTAACAGGAAAAAGAATATTACCGTGGATATGCTAAGCTAAAGACTAGATTATATAATTAAAGTCAAAAATCCTAAGATAAATATTTTTTATAAAATTAAAAATATTCTTAAATTTAACCAAGACGCCGAGCTAGCTGCCGTGTATATAACTAATAATTATAAGTATAACTTAAGAAAAAATAAGAAAATAATAAATAATTTTAAAAATAAAATTAGGGAGCTACCTTTAAAAAAAGTAATAAAATACTTTTATAAAATAAAATAATTATAGTACCTTAAAGCATAATTTAAGAAGTAATTAAGTTATACCATAACCTATTATTAAAAGGGCACCAAAAAATCAAGAAAATAATAAAAAAAATTCAACAAGCATACTTTTTTCCAAGAATATACTAACAGGTTTAAGACTATATTATAAAATATAATAAATATAATTAAAATAAGCTATCTTTATACCAGCTATATAAAAAATATAAAGTTAAATAAATCTTGGACTAATAAATATATAAGGGTTAAATTTAATATTTTATTTATTAAAAGGGCTACTTATTAAAAAATAACTTATAAAAACTAGTTAGGCATCTTAACTGCCCTAAGAAGATTTAGGAATTCTAGCAAGGAAATAGTTAAAAAAGAAGTTATTAAATAAAGGCATAAAAAACGCCTTAGCAGCCTAACTATTTAAAAAAAGCCTGTGTAAAAGAGCTCTTGCCGCTTGTTATAATAGCTAAATAACTTTATTTTATTATTTTTTTAATTTTTTTTATTTTTACTTTTTTTCCTTAAGCCTTTTAAGCTCTTCTATTTCTTTTATATTATAAATAATAAAGTCGCCAGCACGCTTGTGTAGAAGGTTATTTTACTTTTAAAGTTAATTTATGCAGGTATTTAATTTTGCCAGTTTTACTATTATTACTATAATTTTAAACGCTTTTCTTATTTTTAAAGTCTTATTTTATTTTATGCTATAACTAAATAATACTAGTTTATATTTAAGAATATTAGCTTTGCTATATTATATTTTTAGCAAGTGCTAATATATTTTTTATAATAACTTAAATTATTTACTTTTATATAAGATTTATTCATCTTAACACACCGCTTGCAAGAAGAAATTATTTTAAAACCCTTTTTTATAATATAATTATAAAGCTTTTATTTTTTATTTATTAATAAGAAAGGCATCGCAAATTAGTGCTAAAATATAAAAAAAAATTTAGGTAAATAAAACTTACTTACAGGCACTATACTACTTAAAAAATCTTTAGGAATAAAAAACCTAAAAAAGAGGAATTATTAAAAACACGGCTAGCGCGAATTACTATTAGCTAATAAATCTGCCTTACTAATATAATATAATAGGCTGTTATTTTAGGAACCGGAGCCATTAATTATCCGCATTAATTATAATAATATAACAGTATTAATAAAATAACTTCTTAGCTATTATATTAGTTAAAGCAAAGTAATATAATAAATCTAACTAGATATACTTATTAAAGCAGAATACTATAATTAATTTATTAAGTATTATATATTTAAAAAATTGTTTTTACAGTGTTAAATAATTTTAGTTATTATCTATTATTTTTAAAAACCAAGCTACCCTACCTTTTAGTTTTTATTTAGTTTTTTATATAAGCTCTTTAACCTTAAGACTTGTACCTTTTACTCTTGCGCATAAAATATCCTTAAATCCCACTAGTTTAAGACAGATCGGCAAGCTTTATCTGACAATTAAGTAAATATAAATTACTTAAGGGTAAGCCTCTCGGGAAGTAAAGAGAAGATTACTTATAAATAAGTAATAAAATCCCTTTAAATTTAAAGAAAGAATTTGATATACCTTTAATAATTTAAACTAGTAATAAAATAGTTATAAATTACTATAAGACCTAAGAAATATAAATATAAACCCTGTTTAGTAGTAATACTAAAGAAGATAAACCTTGTAACTACAAACTAGCATGAGCAGTATGCTGGGAAGAATCTAGCCATATATAAAAAGATTATATATTAATATATAATAAATATAAAAAATAAATGTTATTAGAATACCCTGTTTATAGGCAGATTAATATTAAATTTACAAAAGAATATAAGCAAGTATATATACTAAGCTTATTATTCTAATACTCTTAAGGCTCTTAACAGCCTGCAGGGCCAAGCGGCTCTCCAGTGCGATACTTAGATCTAAATATACTAATATATTAAACTTATTAAGGCCCTTAGCGCGGATCGCGTTAAAGCACATGCCCACGCCGGCGGAATTCAGCCTAATTTTCCCGATCAGACCGGCTTCGGTAATCATTTTAATGACTAAGAGGTCTTTTTGGACGAGGGTTAGTTAATTTAGGTTCTTGGCTTGCTCGGTTTCCCACTGGTCCATGTATACGTTAGTTCACAGCTAGTCTAGTACACTATGGTAGAAGATGGGTGAGGCAAGAAACGTACATCCCAATTCTGCCCCAGAAACGCATCCTTGGTCTCGCTGTGCCTATCGCGGTAATACAGCCCCGTGCACCCGTCGCTGAACTTTCCAAAGACTATCTCCGTGCGGACGTTCAGCGCGACGATGTCGATGAGCTCTTGTTCAGACCCGTCTGCGATTCCTGAGCCATGGTACAACGTCAGTATCACCCTTCTTCGCCAAGCACAGTACATCACCTCTCAGCTCCTTGTAATACCTCGGCCACCTGTCTCTAATCAACTGATCAAAATCCTTCGCGAGATCCTGCACCTCCGGCCAGCTGAGCTTGCTGTCTCTGGCGAACATCTTGGCGTAGAAGCTTATTGCGCGGGAGATTTCGGTGGAGGCGTGGTAGCCATGAATTTGGCCGATTTGATGGTGTTAGAGGGTCTTACCCAAGGAATCCAGAGAAGGTGTGATCTGGGATGCTGAGGGACAGGGGTGGTTGGGTTTGTGTGGTACCTCGTAGGGGGTGCCGGAGCACACAATTTGTTTGATGGCCATGGTTAATGTCGCAGAACTAAGTTTGAACTAGGGATACCGAATTGATGATCAAGAAAGCTTTTCAAGATGAAGATGATGGCAGCCTGGAAAGACCCCTCATCATCTTATCACGTAAACAGCGGGGTTACCCCAACCAAACTCGTCCATCCTTGGCTCATCTTAAACTATATCGCTGCTTCTATACCTCATCCTCGCAACCTGGTTGCCCTCTATCTGGGACATCGTCACTAAACCCTTAATATCCTCGATTTCCCATATTTGACTATTTGACCTGTTTCGCCCTCATCCCCTCCCACCTCTTCCTCGTCTCCTCTCTCAACACCCGCGGCGTCTTCCCCTCCCCATTTGGCTGATTCAAGACCCTTTCATTCCCATGCGCCTCCAAAAGAGCCCGCACAACCCCATCCTGCGCCTTAATCCGCATCTGCATCGAAACCGCCTCCTGTCCCGTCCGATCCCATCTCTCCTTCGGCCTCATACCCCCCCTCATGACCTCATGCAACGCCAAATTCCCGCTCTTATTAATAACATCAACTTTCGCTCCATGATTAAGAAGCATAAGCACAGTGTGCGCTTGACGCAGATGCCGCGCCAGAATATGCAGCGCTGTGTCGCCGTTGTTATCGGTGGCATCGAGCGGGCAGCTATGTGTCAACAGGAGCTGGATCACGTCACAATCAATAGACTCGCCGTCTAGAGATCCGGCCGCGAGGATGTGCAGCACTGTTTGTCCCTTGCCATCGAGAACGCTTGCGTCCGCGCCCCGCGAGCAGAGCCATGCAAGCGCGTGGTATGCGTGCTTTAAGCCTTGGATTCCGCAGTCCGCATGGGCTTGGGCGGCGTAGTGGAGTGGTGTGCGGCCGTGCGTGTCACGCGTGTTGATCAGGCTCGCTGTGGCGGCTTCGTTGCTAGGTACAAGTAGCTGAAAAGTGCCGGTTATCTTTTGGACTAAAGTGTTCTCGCTTGCCAGGGACAACTCTAATGTGCCTGTAATATCTGAGCCCGCAGCCGCGTAGTGCAGCGGTAGTCGGCCCATACTATCGCGGCGAGATATCAGATCCAACGGCTGTTCGTTTCCGTGCTCGTGGAAGTAGTCAAGAATGGCCTTAATCCCCTCGACATTCCAGGCAGCACTCCCTAGATGCAGCGCGGTAACATCTCGGATTTCAAGACCATCGTCGTGGAAACTAAACCCAGGGCCGTCGCTGTACACTGATAAAGGCTGATAAGCATCCGCACCGGATTCGAGCACCCGCTTCACCATGCTATAATTGCACCTTGAAATCGCCAGACTGAGGACCGTCGACTCCGCTTGTTGCGGTTGCAGTTGCCCTCCATCTGCACCACTTATATCGGCACGAATGTTCTCAAGAGAGCACGTTAATGGTACCATATCACGCGCCGAAGCCCCCTGGTCAAGCAACATCTGCATCAGTGCCTCGCCCCGCGCGCGATCAGTAGCATCCGCAGCCCCGGTTGAGTATGCTGCAGCCATAAGAGGTGTCCACCCGCCGGGATCCCGATCATGAAGCATCGCTAAAGGGGGATCCACATCTAAATCAAGCAGGAACATGACAGTCGCGATCTGCGCATGCTGGCACGCAACATGGAGCAACGAGAACCCGCGCTCTTCTTCGATGGATGCAGACGCAGACGCAGACGCCAACGCCGTCGTCGAGCGGATATCAAGAAAAACACGCAACACATCCAGACTCCCGTGCACCGCTGCGATATAGAATGGATCCTGCGACTGGATGTTAGGAACTGGGATTCCGTGGTTGGGACGATCCAAATCCCATTCCCAAGCGGCGATGTATTGCTTCAGCAGGTGCACGTCATTGCGCGCGATGATTCTGCGCAGGAGCGAGCCGTGTTCGGTCTCGTAGAGGGGTGAGCGGTCGGTATTAAGGATTTTCCGCGACTCAAATGCGGCGTCGGTGCAGGTATGGAATTCTTGGTAGGCGCTGGCCATTGCAGTGATCGAGGTATTGATTCCAATGTGTTGGGGTTGGTTGAGCTTGAGTTTCAATGTCGGGTGGGTCAGAGAGAAGTGAAAATTGGAATGAACACTGGCTCGGAAAGCGTGGACGGGCATTGGTCCACTATTTATACCTAATTTATAGCCAGCAAAGCTACTGGTACGAAGTTACTAGGCTGATTACGGACACCCAAAACAACTCGAGGTCTAGCTGGTAAAGTGCAGCTCACATGCAGAGACTAGCGCTTTCTAAACGAAGTATCTACCTCAGTAAGTTAAGTTATACCCGGGCTACCTACTACCATCCATACCATATGCTAAAACCAGGGATGCCCCGACCCAATACGCAGGTAGGTATACGAAAACGAGCAGCCGCTTGATCTATACATGCGTTATTGGGGGATCTAATAAAAGAGAACATACGATAACCTGGTATAAAGGCTTCTATCCCTCTAATGCCGGTATACTGGTTGTGCTCGAGATTCTATCCTCCTAAATACTACTAGAGAACACAAGTATAGCGCTGAAAGACCCATCCAGTCCCACGTGGACGTGGACAGCTCACTCTGCAACCCCAACGCAATACGCCTCGTCGACCCAGAACCCCGCCGTGCAATCCGCGGACACCGCCGGATTCCAGCCGTGGAAGTCCTCATCCGAGATCCCATAGAGCGCCTCGACCGTCGCGCACGTATCGCCAGCTACAGGTACGGGTCAGTTGCTAACCACAAAATCCATGAGATGCCAGGGTAGAGGACGGGACTCACATTTCGCAACATAATACATGCTACAGGCCGTCGGGATCCCAGACTGCGTTGGGGCGGGCGCAGACGCCGGCGCAAGGCCAACGCAGTACGCCTCGTCGGCCCAGAAGCCGCTCGTGCAGTCGGACGAGACGGCCGGGTTCCACTGGTGGAACTGCGACGCGCTGATGCCGTATGTGGATGCGACGGAGGCGCAGGTGTCGCCGGCTGCATTGCATCATCGGAGTCGTTAGTTTGTAGTTCAAGTTCAAGTTCACGTTTATGACGTGGTACACAAATATAAGCAATGGTACGTTGGTCGGGTAACTTACACTTGGCAACGTAGTATTTGTTGCAGTTGGGGGGGATGCCGGTTTGCGTTGCCGCAGGAGCAGTCACGGATTGGGTGGTAGAGGTGCTTATGGATGAGCTGGCGCTGCTGCTGGTGGATTTGGTCGTAGTAGTGGTGGTGGTGGTGCTGCTGCTGCTGGAGACACCCACGCAGTACGCCTCATCCGCCCAGAAGCCTCCTGTGCAGTCGGACGAAACGGCCGGGTTCCACTGTAGGAACTGAGCTTCTGTGATCCCGAACTTAGCGGCTACCGTAGCGCATGTATCGCCAGCTATGGTGGAAAGGGTCGGGCATGTTAGCGAAAAGACCTAGGGGAACTCGAGGGGTTTGCAGGATCCATTTTACGTACACTGCGCCACGTAGTATGCATCACAGGCAGCAGGTATGCCAGTCTGAGTTGGAGCCGGGGGCGCCGTTGGCGCGGTGGTGGTGGAAGTCGTAGTGTTGGTGCTGCTGGTGGAATTCGAAGCCCAATCCCAACCATCCAGCGGGTCGACGCAGTAGGCGTCATTGGCGACGAGGTCGGTATCGCAGCTCGTCTTGTTGAGAGAGGGGTTTGCCACGGTAAAGAGGTTAATGGCGATTTGGTTCGACAGGCAGATCTGGGCGCATGTCAGGTTCAGACTTGCGTCGTGCACGAACCACGCGCCGCAGTCCAGGGTTGTCCCCGGCGCCACCTGTGACCCTGTCGGCGGATCGACTACGACTTGCTCATAGGTGCTGCCGCTGTCCGGGGCTTGGCCGGTGTATGTCCCACCTGGCGTTGACACGCACAAGGTCGAGCCCCAAGAGGGGTTCGCGTTGTGGAGGTTGCTGCAGCTGGCGTCGAGCATGGAGTTGAACGCGATGATGTTTGCCGTCAGGAGGCCGTTGTCGGCAGCGATGGAGCTGCAGGTGTCGCCGGGTTGCACGGTGTAGACGGCGTTGCAGGTTGACGGCAAGCAGAGGGTGGTGCCTGCGGCGATGGCAGAGCAGTTGTGGATGTTGGAATTGATGTAGAACATAGTCGCCGACGAAACGCCGTACCCCAAGGCGATCGAGTCGCAGGTATCCCCGTCTTGGGTGGTGTACGTTTTGCCCGACACACACTTGGCTGTGGTTTGGGGCACTGTCACGTTGAAGGCGCTTTCTGTGGCGTTGAGATTGATCACGGTCAGATTGCAGGTCTCCGCGACGTACGCATACGACGACTGCCAGTCCTCGTCATACTCGTCATTGTAGGCGTCAGCCTGCATGAGCGCCAGCTTTTGTACATTGCAGTACGAGCAGAGATTGGGCTCCGGGAGGTCTGCGAGGTCTTCCACCTCGGGGAAGGCAGCGATGATGTCGTTGCAGTTCTCGCCGGTGGTGGGGTCGACAAAGCAGGACTGGTTCCAGTTGCCCCAGAGCAGGTCCAGCATGTCCAGGAAGGGAAGACCGGGCACGAGAGATGCGGAGGAGCCGCAGGTTGAGTCAATTGTTTGGTGCAGTTCGGCAATGGAGGCCTCGCAGCCTGCGCTGCAGACCTGCGCAGTTATGGTGTCGTTGTCAAAGCTCCCAATGTATCCGTCCGTCATGAGAGAGGCAGTCTGGTCGGCGCAGTCGACTGTCTGATACAGTGCTGCCTCACAGGACGGGTCCAGGCCGATGGTGGACAAGGAACCGTTGGGAAACATGGCAATGCCCGGAAATGTTGACTCCCGCTTGTGATGATGATGTCGAGCAGCGTGTAAGTGGGTGAAGTGATGGGCGTGCGCAGCAACCATGCTGCTCCCAGCAGCCCAGATGAAGGCAGAGGCCCCCACCAGGGGAATGGCGAGTACCATGCTGACTCGTTGTTGAAGCAAGCTGCAGAGACGGGGTAAGGAAGGACGAGGAATGGAAAACGACGCAACACGGTATAAAACAAATCAAAGAATGCCGAGGTGTCGGAGGTCACCGGAAAGAGATAACCCTGACAGATCGAACGTGAACGCCAGATGACATTATTTGTCACGGTCTCCGTGTTTCGGCCATTCCCTAGATTTGCATTTCTTCCAAGGCCGAGGCTAGTGGACTGAAATTTGCAGTTGCATGCAGTCGTCTGGTGCCATCCAGCTTCATGATACTGGACTTCTGAAAGGACTGCTGGTTCTACAGGACAAGACTGCCTGCAGTCAGGGCCATGTCACCTGTAGTGCTAGCGAAGCTGGGGGAAATTGCAGTGGGTCATGCTATAATACTGGAATCATGAAGCTGATCCGTTGGTCATTGAGACTCCTGCAGTTTTCGGACTAGCCCTCGCCGTAGCCTTAAGCTTGTGGAGTTCGTGCCCTGTAAGCGAAGCTACGAACGCATCCCAGAGGATACAAGCATAGCCTAGTCGAAGGATGACCCACTGCGTTCCTGGACCTGACCAGGCCTCGAGTGCATGTGCTCCAGGGTTCTTTTTCCTTTCAGATGCGCTCCTGGTTCTTATTCAGCCCTGTCCGTTCTGGTCAGGCTGTAAGATACAGTTCCGCATCCACAACTTATGCCACTGGTGAATCACACACCCCAGGCCTATGTGCATCGTTTCCTGTGCTATCGAGGCGGTAATGCTCCGGCACTAGTGCACTAGCAGCAGGGGATACCGGCATGGCTCCATTGAAGGAAACACCCTTGTGACCCTGTGGACCCTCCTTTAGTTAGGGCAATGGAGTAGCATCGCCGGATTACCGCGGGTGTGCCTGATTATCACTGGCCATTCCGCCAGAGCCTCGATTTGATTGACCTCCGTCCTCGTAATCTATCCATCGTCGCTGCGATCTGTGCATTCCGGAAGCCACTGCAGCAAAGTAAACGTTCTTACCTCTGGAACCGTCTCTTTTCCATCCATTGCTAGAAGTCTGCTGATGACCGGCTGGTCCCGCCTCGACTGCGAAAGAAAACCGCTGCTTCGCACTTGCAGGAAGCGGCCATCCTCCGTGGCTTTCGGTCTCGGCCTCGTGGTATCCATTCTCCATCCGACTAATTTAGCGCGTTGACGGCACGATGCCTGGGTACCCGCGTCGAGACTGTCCAGTGCATTGTTCCATCAGGCGGAAGGCACCATAGCAGCAACCTCCGACGCATAAATAATCCCCGTGAAGCCTTTCTTCCTACCATACCATCTATCATATTCCATCTTTGCTCTCCCTCTCTGACATCATTTCCTCCCGCCTGACGAGCCGAGCAATGTTGGCCAGCATTGCCGCTGCTCTCCTCGCAGGCCTGGGGTCCCTCCCCCAGGCCCTGGCCGACACATACTGCGACGAAAACGTGCCATGCGCGATCGGCTGCTGCGGCAAATACAACGTCTGCGGGATGGGCCCGACCTACTGCGGCGCAGACAACTGCATCAACAACTGCGATTCCAAGGCAGAATGCAACCCGGGCGACTGGCCGTCTGAGTACGTGAACAGCACCGCCTGCCCGCTGAACGTCTGCTGCAGCAAGTACGGCTTCTGCGGGACAACCGAGGACTTCTGCGGCGACTCGAAGGTCACGCGGCCCTCGTGCGACGTCGGCTCGCAGTCCCTGACGCGCGTCATCGGGTACTACGCGTCCGCGGGCGCTTCCAGGGTCTGCGGCGGCATGCAGCCGGCTTCGTTCCCGCAGGGCGTCTACTCGCATGTCTATTTTGCGTTCGGAAGCATCGACCCCGATACGCTGGAGGTCGTGCCGGACGCGCAGTCCGACGAAACGCTCTACCAGGAGCTCAAGGCGCTGCAATCGCGCGACCTAGGCCAGAAGCTGTGGCTGTCGATTGGGGGGTGGACGTTCTCGGACGATGGGTCGCCGACGGCAACGACGTTCTCCGACGTTGCGGCCGCCGACGACGCGCACCAGGAGGTGTTTTTTGTCTCGCTAACCCTCTTCATGCTGACCTGGGGCTTTGACGGCGTGGACATCGACTGGGAGTATCCGGCTGCAACGGACCGCAACGGCCGCGCCGAGGACTACGAGAACTTCCCGGCCTTCCTGAAAAACCTCCGCAAGGCGCTCGATCAGTACAACTTCGGGCTGTCCGTCACCCTACCCACGAGCTACTGGTACCTGCAGCACTTTGACCTCACGGCGATTGAGCCCACCGTCGACTGGTTCAACTACATGAGTTATGACCTGCACGGAACGTGGGACATGGGCAATGAGTGGACGGGCGCGTACCTGTCCGCACACACCAACCTCACCGAGATTGAAACGGCGCTGGATTTGCTCTGGCGGAACAATATCACGGCGTCCAAGGTGAATCTCGGACTGGCGTTCTACGGGCGCAGCTTCACGCTGGCCAGTGTGGATTGTACCGAGCCCGGTTGCGAGTATCTATCTGCCGGTGACAAGGGCAGCTGCAGCGATACCGCGGGGATTCTCTTCAACAGCGAAATCGCCAACTTGATCAGTGACAAGGACCTCACCCCGACATTTTACAAGGACGCCGCGGTCAAGGCGGTCTCCTGGGACAATGACCAATGGGTTTCGTTTGACGACAAGGACACCTTCAAGCTCAAGGGTGATTTCGCCAAGTCGCAATGTCTGGGAGGCGTGCTCGTCTGGTCGGTTGACTACGACGACTCCAGCCACACGTATTCCAAGGGCCTGGCTGCGGCGTTGGGGAACAGGCTCAACGTCAATATCAGCAGTGGGCTGACTGTCAGTTCCTTCGGTGCGATGGCTGCCATGAGCGGTGGCACGATCAAAAAGCTCGATGAGGACGAGACTACCACCACCACAGGCGGACAGGAGAAGTACTGCCGTTTCATCAACTGCGGCGATCTGTGCCCGAGCGGTTACACCACTGTCTACCGCGACGATAAGAAACCCGAGCTCATGCTCGACTCGACGCATTGCCCGCCAGGCTCCAAGCAGACGCAGACGCTCTGCTGCCCGACAGCAAGCGAAGTGCCGACCTGTCGCTGGCGAGGCTTCCACAACAACGGCCACTGCAAGCCCGGGTGCAACGACGACGAGGTGGAGATTGGCACTGTCCACAAGGGCTGCAGCAAGGGCTACCAGTCCGCCTGCTGCACCATCACCGAGTCCACCAAGCCCTGGACCAAGTGCCAGTGGACCACCAGCTGCTCCAAGGACCAGACCTGCCCCTCGGACTTCCCAACCTACATCACGAGCTCGCGCCAGGGGTTCGGCGGCCAGCCCTCATGCGACGGCAGCCACTGGTATAACCTCTGCTGCCCGGACTCGTCGCCGCCCGATGCATTCACGAACTGTCAGTGGGCCGGCCACGAGGTCGAGTTCACCAACACGAAGTACTGCAGCGACGCCTGTCCTAGCGGGTCGATCCGCATCGCCGAGCAAGACATCGAGATTCTCTGGGGCGCCGGCAAGACCGCCAACACGGACGACTGCTACTACGGCACTGAGGCATACTGCTGCAAAGGCACCAAGGAGACAACCTTAAAGGGCCGCAGCTCAACCGTCTACCAAGACCAAACGGCCGAGGATTTCGCCACGTATCTGAAGAAGTTCCTGTCCGACCCCGTTTGCCCGCCCGACTGGGACTCGCAGTACAGCCCCGTCTACACCTGGGATGCGCGTCGACGGCGTCGCGATCTAGATCTCCAGGGCCGCGCCACCGTCTCAGACGAACAACGAACGGTCCTCACTTTCCTCCTCCCCATCATGGAAGTCTGGCTGACCTCCGAGTACCCGCGCGAAGACCTAACGGCCATCTGGACGGACGCGGTGGAGGATGCCGGGCTGAGCGAACAAGCCGCCAACATCAGCACATTCCGCGAGCCGCTCTTCGGCGAGTACCAGTCCGACTGGGTGTCGACGCCCAACTATGCGCCCGCAACCGTGATCGCAGACGCACTCTGCAGCATCGCCGATTCGGCCGACGGGCTGAATGAGCTCGCGCTCGCCACAGAGGTCATGTGCGAAGACCTGGAGAATGACCCGGACAGCGAAGACGCAGCCCTCGCCCGCCGCTCCCTTACGGAGTCCTGCATGAACGACCGCTCCAGCAACGGCGTGCAGCCCACCATCACCGCTGCCCTGCGCGGCGTCCTCAACGTACGTCCTACCGACCTACCTACCCTCCCATCACAAAGACCCTACCCCACCACACCCAGCTAACACGCAACCTCGCGAACGCAGGGTGACCTAAGCATCCACTATCTCCGCTGGGTAAACGCAGGCGGGACGCAATTCCTGCTAGAAATCGGGTTCTGGATCGGGCCCACGCCGGGCGTCGCGCCCGACGACACCTTGCGCGCCCAATACGCCGACACAAGCCACACGGCCGCCACGGACCGCTGGATCATCATGCACCTGCATATTGACCTGGGGCGGCTGACATTCCGCTCGAACTCGCCGGCCTGGTACCCCGGTGTCACAACAGTGACCGTCTACCACAGCCAGGGCACGTACCGGCCGCCAGCAGTGACGCAGGGCCGCACCGCAGACCTCCGCGCTGAGTTCCGGCGCTCATCCAACTACGCGAACGGGGTGTGGAATACAGGCGATCTGCGCGACTATAATGCGCGCACGCAGGCGCTGCGCTGCTTTGTGCCTGCGCAAACGGGCAACAGGAACAACCATAACCAGGCGGAGAGCCATCGGCTATATGTGGGCAGTTCGAGGGCGAACCAGATCCGCGAAACGAGGGGTGTGACGAGGCCCGGGGGGTATATGGAGTTGTTGAATGGATTTGTGAGTGTTCCACCTTGCCTCTAAACGAGGTTTTGTGTAGGGTTTGCCGCGCATGCTAACGAGATCCGGCAGAGTCTGTGGTTGTATGAGCGCGGGGTATTCTCGACGACGAACCTGCAGATGCTCTTCCCGCGGCTTCTTGAGCTGGGCGCGAGTAATGCGGATGACTTTCCGACTCCGACCAGCCAGGACTACACGGATTATTTCGAGCCGATGGATGGGGCGTTTGATCGCAATTTTATGCCCGGGGAAGGGGGTGATGCGCCGGATCTGTCGAAGGCTGAGAGCTGATAGGATGGTAATAGCTTAGCTTGTACGGTAGACCACGGACAGCTTTGGTTGGATTCTGATGGACATACCTTATACCCTATATACAAGGCGATTAGCCAATTCCCAGTGTTCTATATGTCAAAACCAAATGGTCATATCACTGTCAAAAGAAGGATGACGGCATGAATATGCTAAGGTATATTCAAAACAACACATATAAAGCAAGAAGCAACCCCAGACTACCATTCTACCACGCCATAGATACATGCCCCCACTACACAGAAAATAAGCCGCCCCTCCTCATCCCATGCGGATAGACAATTAGCGCACTAACAAACAACCCTACTGTAATCCCAATTACCGTCTGAATCATTCCGTACCCAAGACTTGTCAAGGATGTCCCCCCGCTTCCGCCCGACGTATCCGCCGTGCCATTGCGCACCGCACCAGGATACTCAATCGCGCTTAAGATAGAACCGGACCACGCCAAGCCAGAGGGCACAAGAGCAAAGATACCCGGGATCGTCGAGCTGACCGCATTACCGTGCCAGATGCGGCTGTATGCTGTATAGAATAGCCAAGAGTCTGATTGTGAATACGCCAACAGTGTTCGCAACTTCTAAGGAGTATCCCAGCCGCTTGGTGCCAAAGTAATTAGTTACAGAGCCCGCAATCTTAATTAGGATGATGATGGGTGTCTGGCGGAGTTTGGCTTAATTAATTAGTACAATAATAAAACAGTATACCATGAATAAAAAAAAAGTATAATATATATAGACACTTTCCTAGACTAATTAGCAGGCATAAGTAATATTACTTATTATTCTATAATTTATAGTATTATAAATTATTATGCTAACTATAATACTATAGCCAAGGAAGAAAGAGTAAATAATAGTATAAATAAGTTAGATAAAGCTAGTAATTATTTACTAAAATGTAAAGTTATTATTTAAACTAATTATAAGAACATAATATACTTAATAAATTAAAGAGGCTTAATAGTAATAATATAATTAGCTTTCCCTTCATATATTTCTTCTTTTACTCCTGTAAAACAGCCGGTTCCATTCATCTAATTGAATATAGCGGTAAAAACAATGCATATCATTACTTAATAAGAATCTGGTCATAAAGCTCCCCCTGCACCTGTTCCGCCTCCTCTAACCACTTTATCTATAACTCTTTTAATATAGACCTTAATACCCCACACATTGCATTAATAGCACTCCCTGTAAGCCTTGTAATAACCCTTTTTCTTACTTTCTTTTTTTCCCTATCTTTTACTAAAAACTAGGCATCCCCTATCCCTATTAACTTAAAATTAATGAAAATATTTAAATAATACTTTTTTTAACTAATCTTATGCATGGACAAGCTCCTAACTTCTATATTTAATACATTTTATTTTAACTATTAAGACTGCACCTTTAAGTCCTACTAAAACCTTTTTATTCATGCTTTTACTAGCGTGGTAAAACTCACTACGGGCAATATTACTATTATTATTAATAAAATAATTTACAAGCTTATTATTAAGGGAGTTTTAAGACCCTAAACTTAAATAAAAAATCTTAACTATGCTTGCTATTATATTTTTAGTATTTTAAGGTTCTATACTGTATTATACTATCTATTTTTAATAAATTTTCCTGGCCCCTAACCTCACTATTTATTTATTATAAAAGATTATGGCTGCTGTAACTACACGCACACAGCATTAACTTAAGATATTAACATGTATGCTTGTAAATTAATTAGCAAACTTCTTATATTAACTTGCCCGGAGAATTAAGGCTTAAAGGCGGCTTTTAAAACATAAGGTTATGAATTTATTCCTAAGAATTAACTATACTTAGGGAAGCACAGGCAGCTAATTTTACTAGCTTTTTTAACTAATAAAAAGCATAAACTTTTAATTACTAGAGCTCTTTATAGATTAATATTATAAAAATAAATATTAATTAAAGGGACTTATATAATAGTTCCCTAAATTAAATAGAAATATTACTGTGTAGTTTGGAAATAATCAAAAATTATTAATATTAATGTTAGCTTGGCTTGCCAAACAGTCCTAGTTACTGTAAGAAGCAGGTTCCCTGATGGATCGAAATCAACGTATCTGCAATACCAGCTTAGGAAAAGGAGGAAGTAAAGGCGTTTAATAAGAACCCAGTTTATTATGTAGATTAATGCTGAAGATTAGAATTCCCCCTTCGCGGGGATCTGTCTTTAGTACGCGCTTAGTCAGCGCTTGGCGGATGCCTTAGGCATCCACGGATAGTAGGTAGGCGTTATGATAAGCATGGCCTTATAGTTACCCTCCCCCCTTGCAGGCCTTGGTCCCTAAGGCCGGGGTAAGCAGTACTAACTTCTTTAAATACATGCATGTAAGCGCTGGTAAAAACCCTCCGCGGCAGTAAAACCTCCTTTATAGGCGGGAAACCTATTATAATATAGGGAAAAGGCCTTCTTACTAGTAACCACCACTTTTTATAAACCTCCGCGGTCCCTAAGTTCTTTAACTTGCAGGTGCTCTTTACCTAGAAGCTTATTTACAAGATATTCCGCCTTATAATACTAGTCTTAACTTTATTATATAGGCTATTATAATTTCACTACTTTGCGGGGTATAAACCTTACTTTAAAGGTAAGTTTATAGCTAAAAGGTAAGGTAAAGGCTTTATCCACGCGGGATATAAATAATTCCTTCCTGCTTTAAATCCTCCCTCTTTTCCTTTTTCCCTAGCTTGTATTAACTTTCTTAAGGTAAGCCCTTTTAAGACTTTTTTTACTTAGCCGCGTGTTCCCTTTTACATGCCTAAGAGTCTTGCAAGCATTCTATCCTCTTTTAGTATAACTTTACTAAAAGTACACCTTTAAGGCGTGTAAATAAGTAATTATAAAAAATAAGGGCGCCTGTGCCTAGTATTTACTTATATTTTCTTGTATTTTTTCTTTATTTTTTCCTTTTAGCGGGGCCTGTATATAATTAGGTAAAGTGTTTTCTCCTTCCGCGGGCTGGACCCGTGAAATTTAAAGGTTTTTCTTTTACATGTAATTCCTATAAAAACTTCCTAAAAACTTATAAATACTGTAGGCCACTTACAGGCTCCCATGTATTATTTTTTTCCGTGTACCCCTTTTACTTAACAAGGTATAATTATTTACTAGTTTTATTTCCCTTGCTATCCTCCGCGGGCTTCCGCTCGCGGATGGCTTCGGGCGTTTATTCCTGCGCCTCCTTATCCGCGAGGCGCACTGGGAATTATTCTATAGGGTTTATGCTGTTAAGCTCTTGGTGCTCGCGGAGCATGAAAACATAAAAAATATTATATCCGCGGAACCCAGCAGGAGTATCTAGCCGGTAAGTATTCTTACTAATATATTTACTTATTCTTTATAAACTATGATACCGCTAACCTAGCTTCCGGCTCGGGCGGACACTATCCTAGTTCTTAAAGCTAACTTATATAAACTCGCCAATCTTAAAGGTCTTCGCGATGCGCTTCTTATTATAATACTTTTTCTAGTACTCGCGAGCCTGTTTTAGGGCTTGCATAGCCCCCTTACAAAGCTTCTAGAGCTTTACAGCATGCCTGGTAGTGCCTGGCTTGGCCATGTTAGTAATATCTGGCTAATTATTTAATATAATTACTCTTGGATCTTTCCTAGTTACCATGCAAAAGGGTGTTATCTTAATAAAGGCTTGCTCCGCGTTATTATACATAAACTCTGCAAGTGGTAAGAAGCTAACCTAGTTATCCTGGTTAAAATTTATATAACTTCACAGGTACTGCTTTAAAACACTGTTTAAGCGCTCTGTCTGGCTATTAGTCTAGGAATAGTACACGGTGCTTATTACATGCTTAATACTTAGGTAATATATAAGCTCTAATTAAAACCCCTGCGCGAAGACTAACTTATGATTACTTATAATTACTGCAGGTATATTATGCAGTTTAATTACCTTATAAATAAGAATCTCTGCAAGTTCTAGTCCCTTAATAATCTTATAAACTAGGATAAAATAAGCTATCTTGCTTAAGTAATTTATTATCACTAGGATAGTATTATATAGCTACTAGTCTAGGTCCGCGGACCACCTGCTAGCTGGTAAATTAGTAATAAAATCCATGCTAATTTATTCCCAGATATTCTGCGGAACCTGCAGCGGCTATAACAGCCCTTGCTGCTTATCACGCGAGACCCTAAAACCTAAGCATACCGCGCAAGCCTTGCAGTACTAAGACATAAACTATTATATCCATAGCTAGTAAAATTACCGGGTAATAAGCTCCTGTGTTTTCTTCTTAGTAAAATATCCTGCAAGGGGATTATTATATAGCTTTATAAGTATCTCCAGGCATAGGAAATACTGGTTAGGAATATATACCTTTTTATTACAGAAAAGTAATCCTTTTTAATTTAACCAGCGCACTAGCTTTAATTTACCCCCTTTAAGTATAATAAACTCTTTACTAGGATTTACCAGGGCCCTGTAAACTTCCTGTGTAGTTTAGTCCTTTTTTAGTAGCTTAGGCAGCCTCTTTATAAGATTTACTAAAGGGTTATTATAATAGGGTCTAACCCTATATATAATCTTGCAAGCTCTTACTCGCGTGGTGTAAAGTGCTTTAACTTTTATGCTATATACTACTATAATCCTCGCGAGCAGCCACTCTCCTAAGTATATAAGAATAAGCTAATCCGCGGAGGCCTGCAAGGCCAAGACAAACCCCTTTACAGGGCTATTATATAAATCTAGTTCTTTTATAAAGGCTAAACTAAGCTATTTTTATAGCTTATTTAATACTTAAGTGCCATACTTAAGCTTGTTCTCGCGGCGGGCTAAATCTATATAATCTACCCTTTGCAAAGGACTGTCTGCAGGATTAAGCTTGCCTGCTTTATAAACCACGCGGAAGTTAAATCCCGCGAGAAACTAAGACTAATAAATCTGTATTTATAATAAGGTCTTAGTTTAAGATTAAAAGCTCTGCAGGGCTTTATAATTTATAATTACTTTAATTTTTATATAATAACCTTCCAGGTAGTGCCGCCATTTATAAAAACTTTTAATAATAGTAAGAAGCTCCTGCTTGCTAACCCTGTAGTTATACTTAGATAGCTATATCTTCCTAGAGAAGAATGCCACAGGCCTTTAATACCTGCTATTATGCAGCTAGGTTAAGATACCATAAACTGCCTGGCCAGAAGCATTACTTTCTAGCCTTATGGGCAAGAACTTATTTTAATAAGTTAAGCTTATTATCTCGCGGAAGGCCTTTTTAATTATAATAAAGGCTGCGCAAGCCAGTATAATTATGATATTTTCTTAACTTTTTATTAACTAAGAAGTCCTATCCGCGGACTTCCTTAACAGGTCTGTAAGTAAAGCTATTAGCTAAGAGTATTTCTTAATAAAATACCCGTACTAGTTCGCAAACCTAATAAAAGCAAGGATCTTATAGACTATATATAACTTGGGCCATTTTATAATAATTACTACCTGCAAGGGCTTTATTTTAATGCCCTCCGGGGTAATAATATACCCCAAGAAGTTAATTTTTTTTACCGCGAAGATATACTTACTTTACTTATAAAATAAACTTGCCTCTTGCAAGTGTTTTAGCACTTCACGCACATGATAAACATGCTTTTTTTTATCCCGCGAGTATATAATTATATTATTCATGTATATTATAATAAAGATATCTAGGATATCGCGGAATACCTAGTTCGCGAATCCCTGGAACACCGCCGGCGTATTTATTAGGCTAAATAGCATAACCTTATACTTGTACAGGCTATATTTTATATAAAAAGCAGTTTTTTATTTATATCTGCGGGCAATGCGGATTTAATTAAACACATCGCGGAGGTCTAGCTGTAAGTATATCTTCCCTGTGCTAAGCCTTGTAATTATCTTTTTAATAAGGGGAAGAAGGTACCAGTTTTTAATAGTTACCGTGTTTAACCTATAATAGTCTGCACACATGTGTACGCTGCTGTCCTTTTTAGCAGTGTATAGTAATAAAGCGCCTGCAGGGGACTTGGATACCTGGATTTACCCCTTTGCAAGTATTATAAAGATATACTCGCGAATTACTAAGGCCTCCCGCGGAGAGTAATTATATAAGGGATTAAATAGTGGTTCCTTGCCTTTCTTAATCTTTATTTAAAGATCTACCCCTTCGCGGTAAGGGGGTAATTTATTTGCCTAATAGTTTAAAAACATGTCCGCGAAGTCCTAATACTATTTAGGTAGGTTTTTGCTAGTTAGTGCTCTGGCTTAGATCTTGCAGACCTAAAGTATTATTATCTCTTGTGGAGTAAACCCTTAGTTTATCTCCTCCGCGGAGACTAAGCTAATATTTATTAGCTTATAGTCCCTAAATACAAGGGAATACTCTGCCTATCTTGTGGTAGGATTATAAAGCATTAACCAGGCTATCCCTAGGATAGGCTGCAAGATATCTAGGCTTATAATAACTAGCTCGTGGAAGATCTTTTACACGCTACTAGTGTTTACTAGCTTTATCTTTATTTTTATAATGCCTTTATTACAGAGTTCTTGCTTATTTACCGTGGAGGTAAACACCTGCCAGGGGAGTATTCTCCACCCAGCCTGCTTGGCAAGCGTGGATAGCACCATGTTTACCATGCTTCCGCTATTTATAAGCGCTTGGTGTTTTATACTAACACTATTAGCCAGGCAAACCCTCGCGGACAAGAATAGTCTTTTTATAAGTAGCTTTATTCCGGCTGGCAACACCTTAGGCTGCTCCGCGGGAGTAAACAAGGCCTTAGTCTTTTCTTATAAAGTTACATGGCTTATACCTCCCGCGGGAAGGTTCCTAGAACCTTTTACCTCTAGGCTTACCATGCTTAACAGCGCCGTGTTCTTTAGTTACTTAAAGAACTAGCTATTCTCCGGGCAGTCTTATATAATATAATTTAGTAAGTGGTACCTAAAATAAAGGCCTGCCTTGTGATTTTTTTAATTACTTAATATTTACTTATAAAAAGTAACTTGTCCCGCGGGGGACCTGCCACCCTTAGTCCCAGACTGCGGGGGCTTTACAGACCTTAGTCTGGTTTATATGTTTATTCTCTTTTAGTTTTTTAAGGACCTAGAAGGCTTTAAGTTTTTATTTTATAAAGACTTAATTATTAGCTAGAGTTTAACCACTAACAAGGTTAAGTCTTGCTAGTTCTTTAACATCTCCAGTTACTCGCGAACCCACTGTTAAACTTTATATAGCAGGGATTCTAAATAAACATGTAGCTAAATTAGCTTAGGATTCTTAGCATCCTTACCTATCTCAATAATAACTTTATTAAATTACTTAAGGTAAGTATAAGTATCCTTTTTAGCCTGCGGCTTTGCCTGTAAGGCCTTTATCCAGGTTTCCTGGAGCCTATTACAAGGATTTTTAAGCTATTTTTTAAGAAACTTATAAAGGCTATTTTATCCTTTCTCCTGGTATTCCCGCGAGCCATTATCCTGCTATAGGGTATTAAGTATACTGTCTAGGTAAAGAATCACAAAGCCTAATTTCTTCTTCTTATCATATTTATTTAAAACCGCGAGTTATTATATTTAATTATAAAAGGTCTGGTAATTAGCAAAGTCCCTTGTAAAGTAGATTATATTTTTACTAGGTATTTATAGTAATTAATTTTATTTCTTTGCAGGGGGATTAGGATTAATTTTAAATATCCTGCAAGTATATTTTCGCGATTTCTAAATATCTAGCTCTGTAAGTTTTAAGCAAACTTGTAATTATTATTTAAGGGCTCAGGCCCTGTATTTTTTATTAAGGACTGCTAGGTTAATTTATTTAAGGGGTTAATCCCTAATTAGGGAGGTAGACTCCGCGGCTTTATTTTCCGCGGGGTGTAGGCTTGTATGTTTAGTTCTCTCCGCGAGCAAGTAGGCTTGGTCCTTGGTGCTTATGAAGGGGGTGTCTTATTATTTACCCTTGTGGATAGGGGTAAGCCGCGAGGATCTTCTTGGTCCAGTTATTATAAATAAGCTAATTTTGCAGGTTAAGCATTAAAATTATAAGAAGCAGGTTCCCTAATAAATTAAAATTAACATATCTGTAATACCAGCTTAGGAAAAGGAGGAAGTAAAGGCGTTTAATAAGAACCTAGTTTATTATATAAATTAATGCTAAAGATTAGAATTCCCCCTTCGCGGGGATCTGTCTTCAGTACGCGCTTAGTCAGCGCTTGGCGGATGCCTCAGGCATCCACGGATGGTAGGTAGGCGTCACGGTAAGCGTGGCCTTACAGTTACTATTACAATAAAAATGAAGGGTTATAGTAAAATTAAATATTAAGTCAGATTTAGGAAAGGCTTATTAAAAAATAATATATATATTATTTTAAGTAGCTCTACTTTAGTTAGTGTCCAGCCTTAAGCTATATAATAATTAGAAAATAACTAACCTAAATTTATAATGGGCATAAAGTTTTTGCTTTAGGGTAAGTTATTTAAAACTTAATACCACTAATAACTAAAAAATCTAAGGTATTATTATTATTAAAGTATGCGTACTAGGCCCCTAAGGTTTCTTTATAATAAAATAGGGCAGGGAAGTTATTAAAAAAGTATTAATCACCCTGTGTATATATCTTAGCCTTTTACTAGTTATAGGCATAATTACCTAATACTCGGCCCTACTTAATACATAAAATTACTGTTAATAATAATAACTATTAGGAAGTAGTTATTCATATACATGTATATTATTTCTTAATTTTTTAGTAGGTTAGAGTATTTATTAAGTAAGGTTTATAAAAGATATAATTTATTGATAAATTGGCAATGTTTTATTAAAAGTAAAGTGCTTAAGGGTGTTTAACCTCCCCTAGTATTATTTTTCTCCCCGCCAGTTTATTAGTGCCTAAATAATATTTAGCATATTTAAGATATTTACACTATTTACCTTACACCCTTCTATAGTAAAGTTAACCTAAAGTAAAGTGTAGAAATATACCAAATAAACTACTAAGGAAGGATTATTCTTTTTTTAAAAAGCCTTATAGCTATTTACTAAGATAAGTTCTTATATTTATAATTAATATATAATGCTTAAATAAAGTATAAAAATTTAAAGCCTTGGCATGTTTAAAAGTTTTAGCATAACTAGAGCTATATTTATTATTAATAAATTTTATTACCATAGCTTAAGAATAAACACATGTATTATATATATTTTATTTAATATAAACCTTAAATTATAAAACTTGAAAATTTTTAATAATTATTAAAAATAACTTTTAAATATTCTTATACAAGCTTCCCCTAAGTTAGGCCTCGCATAACTATTTTATGGCTAAGTTTAGTATAATCTAAAAAATCAACTTTCCGTGTTAGTAACTCCTTCCTATGAATATTACACTAAACTCTCCTATTTAGCTAGGGGGGGTTAATATGCTTTTATAAAAAATATTTAATAAGAAAAACTAGATATTATATGTTTTATAGTCTATTTCTTAGGCGGAAGGTTAGGAATCCCCAGGTAAAGAAAGTAAATTATAGGTTACTTTTTAAATTCGTAATTTATATAAATTTTATTACTTAGCATAAGGTAATCTTAATATTACCTTTTAATATATATTATTACTGTTTAGCAGGAGTATTAAATTTATTATTATTATTATTATTATTATTATTATTATTATTATTATTATTATTATTATTATTATTATTATTATTATTATTATTATTATTATTATTATT